>NC_084520.1:9489311-9814311 GCF_024500385.1 Phyllopteryx taeniolatus | reverse complement strand
AATATAAATGTTTATTTCATGTTCAGCACTTTGGGGAGATTTTTCTTCCTCTGTGATATTAGTTGAATCTTCAGAACACAAGAGAGGAGGCTTGTGTTGCAGTTTGAGATGGTGGGCACCAGACGGCGGGCGACCTTTATACATCCCAAAACGGGAAGAAACTTTCCCCTTTTCTACCCATCACAAGCATTTAATTCTGGATTTTACAGTAACAAATAATACACAATTCAGATAGTATAACACCCACGTCCGGTCATGCTTCTCCCCTGAATCCCAAATGTAAACAAAGTTTAAGTCAGCATTTAAATAGTGTGGTCAAAATTACCAAAGGGAAATAACACAAAGCATCATTTCTTCCCCTTAAAAGGACACACAACACGTTTAAACCAACACACAACACGATACAACAGTGCTTGTGTGTACCTAATATTCAGAGTAAGACCTTTTCAATTAAGACAGCAAGTGAAACAACCTTTAGAGAGTCGCAACAGCGTCAACGTGAGGCCAAAAGCGACTTGAAGAGTTGAACTATTAATAACATTATTAATACCATATGGACATGTAAACATGAGTGCTGCCCTTTCAAGGTCTCCTGGCATGACAACGGGAAGTGGACAAAAACATCTATCTATCAGGCGCGCTGATGGATGAAGTTCTTTTTTAGACGCTCATCATCCTCATCGGCTGCAACTGGACCTGGACGGCCTAAAAATAAACATAGTGCAATATTTGAGCGGCCCTCGCTAAATGTTAGCCGCCTCTAATGAGCCGCTAACTGGCTTTGGTGTTAAACTCAGATAGATTTTAATTAAGGTACAGTCGTATCAAAGTGGTATCAGAGGCAAAGGCTTCGTGTGTGTAAGGATACACGGGGGTGTTAAGTTTAACACTTGGCCCTCCCTTCTCCCACCACGTTATGTTGAAAGCAGTTGTCGCTAGCCACTACATTTTTCACGTCACACCAGACACGAACATCTGGAATCGCTAGCCTCTTTAACACTACCTGCCAAAGCCGGCTTTTTCTGCATTTTGTTGATCTGTGTGAAAGGGATGCATGCGCACAGCAGTGCGAAGAAGGTGACCAAAGAATTTCCTGGCTTCCAAAGTGTTATCAGAGGTTTGCGGATTACCATGAGCCGGATGACTGAGAATCTAGACAGACATATCAGAGGTGGAGTGACGGCTGTGTGAAAGGGAATAGCGGAAAGTCGGCAAGAAGTTTAACACTCGATACTTCTCCTGCTATGTTGTGTTGAAAGCAATCATCACTGTCTGGCAAATATTTTATACGTCACACCATGGGTTCTGTATAAAAAGCACAAGTGGATAAATGCAAGATCTGCTCTTACGGCTCTGATGCAACAATTCTGCGGGATCTCAGTGTGAAACTTAAGGTCAATCATTTGCAAAAGTTGAAAAGAGGCAACTGACCTCTTGCTTGTTGAAGACATTTTACTTTTAACCCTAAAGGCTTGTTCCATTCTAATATTTAGGTGTGGAGTCCCCCTATCTACCTGTATGACTCTTGTGGGTGTGTACACTAGGGGTGGTCATACGAGGGCTGTTGTTGCCCGGTGTGGCTGGTGAATGATCATTTTGCATCACTTTTATTTCTTTTTTTTGGTCCTGTTCGGCTGTTAGGTCAAGCAGAAAGCAGGATCTGTATCCCTTTTATGCCAGAACAGCCACCATTAAACCCCCATTGAATGGAAATACCCCACACCACATCTACAACTCCACAGACTTCACCAACAAGGTCCGGAAACTGCGATTTGCTACAGACGTAACTGTGGTGTCATGCGACCTCACCTCCCTGTTCGCATGCATCGCTTCCGCTTTTGCTGCAATCAGGGAATTACTACTCTAGTCTACAGGACAGAACCAATCTCACTCCTGACCAGGGAGGTAACCGATTTCAAGTTGGCCTTAGCACCACTTACTTTCAATTTAGCAAATTTTAGTAAGCCATACCTATGGCTATGCCATTGGGTCACTTTTCCTCTCCCCTGTGGCGAATACATACGTACATGGAAAAAGTGGAAAGAAAAACACTGGACCCGAGAGGAACGAAGCCCAGCCACTATTTCAGGTATGTGAATGACATGTATTAAGATCAAAGCCTGAAAAGTAGAAAGGTTTACTGAACGCATTAACTCTGTGGACAGCAACATCAGTTTCACTCTGGAAGACAATAAAGAGAACAGATTGACATTCTTGGACTGCGAACTGTACGCAGGGCAGGAGGGAAGCCTCAATATTAAGTTCTACAGAAAACCTTACAACACAGACCAGTACCTACCCTTTGACTCCCATCAGCCACTGGAACATAAGCCGCGGGTTATCATAACCCTTAAAGACAGAGCACAGAAGATGCCTATCACCAATGAAGGCCCTCGCATGTGAAATTTGTCACATATCCTCACTTGGACCTCTGAAGCGGAAAACTCTTTTGTAAACCTCAAACAGCACATGTCCACAGCTGCCGCATTGGCTATTCCTGACTACAACAGAATGTTTTTCCTGGATGTTTCTGAAAAGACTAGTAGTGTATCTGCTGCTCTTTATCAGAAGGGGGAATCAGGAGAAAGACGAATTTGTCTATATGCCTCTACGCCACTTGAAAAATACGAAAAGCGACATCCAGTATGCGCGGCGTTTGCCTCTGCGTTAGCTCGACTCATTCAAAAAACCTCACACATTGTCTTACATCATCCATTGACAGTACGCACTTCTCACAGTACAGTACAGTACGTGACAAGCCATGTTTTCACCATGACAGGAGGAAGACAAAGGAAAATTGAGGTAATACTCACACAGCCACATATACTTTTTACACACGAGGGCATTAACATGGCTGAAGGGCTTTTTGAAGGACAGCCTCATTGCTGTACCCAACGAATCATAACAGATAACACACTTAGGGAAGATCTATATGACATGCCCTTGCAAAATCCTGACTTGATACTATTCACGGACGGATGCTGTTTTAAAGGAGAACAAGGGCTCCAGTCAGGGTTTGCTGTAACAAAACTAACTGATACAGGATTTGTAACTATAAAGGCGGAAAAACTCAAAGGGCAACAATCTGCCCAAAGAGCAGAGATAACGGCAGTAACAGCCGCTCTCCAGCTGGCCCAAGACAAAACGACCAACATTTACACTGACTCGGCATATGCTCATGTAGTAGTACATACAGCCATGGCCGAATGGCAAAGAAATGACTTCATGACTGCAACGGGAGTCCCCATAAAACATTATCAAGAAATATTAAAATTGAAAGAAGCATTAATGATGCCCAAAGCAGTGGCAGTCTTAAAATGTAAAGGACACACTAAAAAGGATGATTTTGTATCAGCAGGAAATGACGCAGCGGATAAAGCGGCGAAAGCAGCGGCTGGTTATCTTCCCACCTCACAACTAGTTGTAAGTGAAACAGAATTAAAAGACAGACAGGAAGTAACAGAAGAGACAGTTAAAATATGGCAGGAACAAGGGAGTCCCGAAGAAAGGAGTATGTGGAAATCAAAAGGGGGTGAGAGAGATGAGAAAGGTATTTGGAGAAAAGGAGGAAAATGTATACTACCTCAGAAGCAATTAAAACTGTTGATAAGCGAAGCTCATGGAGCATGCCATGTAGGCGTGGAAGAAACACTGAGACGACTCCACACCTGGTGGCATCCTTTCATGAGAGCAATTGTTAAAAATGAACTACAGGATTGCGGTGTCTGTAGCAGATATAACAGCATACATACCACAAAATCACCCCAGGGAACTCACGATCCGGACGTGACGGCACCTGGGCAGGTGGTTTCGATGGATTTTACAGACATGATTAAAAGTGTGTCCGGTTACAGGTATCTACTAGTAATAGTGGATTCCTTCTCCGGTTGGCCTGAAGCCTATCCTTGCAAAACAGAAACGGCAAACGTAGTGGTTAAACATTTGATTAACCATTATATTCCATCTCATGGGTTCCCAAGTAAAATAAGGTCTGATAATGGGACCCATTTTAAAAATAAACATTTGCAGGAAGTAGAAAGAGCCCTGAGACTGAAACACACATTATATCACCCACAGTCCCAAGGACAAGTAGAAAGAATGAATCGGAACATTAAGGAAAAATTGGCCAAAGCTTTAGCTACTTCAAATCTCAATTGGCTACAAGCCCTTCCTTTGGCTTTGATGAATGTACGAATGTCACTCAATTCAGCCCAAGGCTGGACTCCATTTGAATGTCATACTAACAGACCGTTTCCGGCTCCTACAGCTCCACTGGAGACAACAGATGTGTCCGGCCCTCCGGAGCTCAAACAACTAACGCTTGCTTTTTCGCAACTAACTGCAAAACAACCCGACGCTCCTTTGGTAATGCATAAAAGTGAATTTGTATGGTTGAAAGTAACCAAAAGAAAGTGGTCTGAACCCAGGTGGACAGGTCCTCATAAAGTGACGGAGAGAACATCGTCTGCTGTCCGCCTACAAGGAAAGGGCGAGACGTGGTACCACCTCACCTCTACACGACCAGCAAAGACCCCGTCCCGACAGATCATCATTGCCGCAAGTACTGACTGCACGTCAACGCCAGACCAGATCCCATCCCAGTGACGACATCACTCATCAAAGGTTGAGATCACGGTACACGGGCAGAATAATCCCGGTGACTCAACCTAGGACCGGGTAGTCTAACCCCAGGTCCTGAAGAAGCCGACAGCGCTCTCTAGCAACGATCCTGAAAAAACACCACCCAACAATGGCCCGCAAATGGGACAAAGTTTCAATTTGTTGTTACATCACAACCCTTTTTATTATATTAACATCTCAAGAGAGTTAGCCGCAGGATTTGAATCCACATTTTGTTGGTGGTGTACTATAAATAAAAACACAGATAGAATTAATTACATACATTACAATGTGCAACGCCTAGGTAATTGGACACAAAGCGGATTTGAAGCGGTACATGGTCAACTAGCCGCCACCTCTCTAATGGCTTTCCAGAATCGCATTGCTTTAGATATGCTCCTGGCAGAAAAAGGAGGCGTATGCTCCATGTTTGGCGAACAATGTTGCACTTTTATTCCTAATAACACAGCTTCTGATGGTAGCTTAACCTCTGCAATTGAAGGGCTCAGAACATTAAACAAAAAGATGAAGCAACATTCCGGGGTAGATACTTCTATTTGGGACAATTGGATGAGTGTTTTTGGACGTTATAAGGCTCTGGTATCTTCTATTTTTATTTCTATTGCTGTGTTTGCTGCTTTTCTCACAATATGTGGATGTTGTTGCATTCCTTGCTTGCGCTCTCTTAGCCAGCGACTCATTACAGCAGCTATCGAAAAGAGAGATGTTAATAACCCCGCCCAGATGATGCCACTCTTGTCTTCAGGGGATACCCCTGAGATGCTCGATGACCCCGCGGGCATATTTTTGTAATGGTACATTCTCTTACATGCTGTTTAACATATCCTGGTGTCGGACTCTTTCGAGTCCGAAAGGGGGATTGAAGGCCCTCGCACGTGATATACTGATGTCATGATCATACATAGACTTATTTGTGCACTGTTATGTTGTGTAACCTAACCTCAGTATTAAAATGTTCTGATAATCACGTAAGTGTGAAAACTACATGTCAGCCGCAAAACAGGATGTTTTGTCCCAAGAAGAGATAATGCTGTGACCTTGGATCCACCCTGCTCAAGCTTTAAACACCGCCCTGAACACTGTATATAATCTCGCACTAAACGCTGAGAAAGCGCACATTTGAGCACATTTTGTGCAGCTGCAGCCTTTGCCTGTAGAACATTTGTACCCAGAATATTCTGCAATAAAAGATCTTAAGGAAGTTCATTTCCAGTCTCTGATTCGGACTCCAACATTCTCATCATCCGAAATTCAACGAACACGCGAAGGACTGGCGGAAAGAGAATACCATCCTTCAACACCAACAATGGAACACAGAATGAGCACACACATCAGGAAGGCTCTAACTACGTTTGTAACCGTGGGTATCCTAACTCAGCCTTTGCTAAATACTCAAGGAGAATAGGGGCCACAACACCCGATGCTGAGGATAAAAACATTAGAGGGAATGTGGTGGTCCTACACGTGGCTGGTTTGTAAGAGAAACTCAGAAGGATTTTCTCCAAACATAGCACACTAATAAACCCAGCAACAGCCTCAGACAAAAGCTGGTTCACCGTAGTGAGGAGTGCGGTGACCTCTACATTGGAGAGCTAAGCATCCCCTACACAAACGCATGACACAATATAGGAGGGCAGCCTCTTCCGATCCAAACTCAGCAATTGATTTCCATCTCAAAAAGAAGAGTCATTCCTTTGAGGACAATAATGTCCAGATTCTGGACAGAGAAGACAGCAGATTTGAAAAAGGTGTGAGAGAAGCCATCGAAGTCAATCTAGAAAGGCTTTTTTTTTTTTTTTTTTTTAAACAGAGTATGTCTATGTGTTGTCTGCTTAAAATGTGCTGACATCTATCCCCCAACAATCAGCTCATTCCATTGGAAAAGTGGCCACTAACAACACATTTTGAAATCAGGCAGGTTGTTATGCAAAACGGTCATTCACCAGCTACACCTGGCAACAACAACAACTACCAATGTGACCACCAACAGGGGAGAAACCCACCAGAGATGTAAATCGTAGGACTTCACACCTAAAGATATAGAATTGAAAAAGCTTTTGGATTAAAGGTGAAACCTGTTCAACAATCAAGAAGAGTCTAGTTGCCTCGATTACACTTTTGGAGATCATCATAACCTGGATGACTGAGAATCTACACAGACTTTTAAGTTAATAACATCATAGCAAAAATAATAAATACACATGATGAATAATTCTTTTTGGTTTAAAACAATTGTTGCTGTCAGACAAATACTTTATATGTCACACCATGTGATGCTGTGTCACTGTAACATTCCAGTTTGCTGGGTTCTGTATAACAGGCACAAGCTGATAAACACTGGATCAGCTGTTACAGCACTTTACAGCAATTTTGCGGAATCTCTCTGCAAAACTTTAGGTTAATGACAGCTTGCAAAAAATAAGTCACATAATGGACAGAAATGTGATGTTTAACACCAGACACTCACTTCTTGCGCCATGTTGTGTTGAAAGCAATTGTGTCTGATGCTGCTGTTTTGCAGGATCTCTGTGTAAAAGAGCCTATGATGTTTTAAGTCAAGACCAAGTTAAAAGCAATTGATGCTGAGACTCCCAAATGTCATCTTAAGACTTCTCTGGAGAACTCCAAGACTACTAGCAAGCTTTCTTGCATTCCTCAAAACATTTGTTCGAGTTTTAAAGAAGGATCTAAATCTTCATGGTAAAAATGGCAACAAAATGCAGTTGAAAAAACAAGTGCAACTGGAGATCCTACGGGGCAAAAATAGTACACGAAACTGTTTTGGTTACACAAGCGACTCCCTGAGGTGTTCTTGAAAGTTGCCGAGGGCTCGATCTGGCTCGGGGGCAGAATGTAGTACCACCTCATTCGTGATTTCCACAGGTACTGCTATGACACTCGACCCAGGAGCAACAGGACCAGGTCGGGTTTCTGGCGATGCCTTCTCCTCGGGGAGGTCAGCGAGGCTGCCATATAGAGCTCCCATTTTGCACACAATCAGTCCCTCCCTCTCCACCGGGTCCTGGGAAGCTCCCCTCTTGGAGCGGTACAGGAAGGCTGCATGGCGGAGGCCGCGCCGCAGCAGGTGGCTACGGTAGGCCCGCTGGATGACGGTGGTGGCCCAATTCTCCTCCTTGTGGCGTACGGTGGTGGTTATGGGCGCGAAGGAGTCCGAGGTGGGGTTGCTCTGGAGGAATTTGGTCTTGATACTCTCCCGCATGGCCGCCATTTCCAGCGTGTCTCCCAGGACCATCTCCGTGACGGCCATCAAGACGTCCAGGCAGTGGATGCGGTCGCCGATGACCAGCGGTAGGTCCATATGGATCAGGCGAAGGCGGTTGGGCTTGGCAACCCTCAGTGGCTCCTGCAGCGTGTCACAAAAGTCTGAGAGGCGGGTGTACTCAATGAACATGGTTCCATCCGTGTCAAACTTCTCCCATGTCTCGTTGAACATCTCAAAGTCCTCCTCGCACAGCGCATCGCTGCTCTCCTCCTGCGCCACGTTAAAGTTCTCCAGGATGATGGCGATGTACATGTTGACTACCACCAGGAAGGAGATGATGATGTAGCTGCTGAAGAACATCATGCCCATGCCCGGACTGCCGCAGTTCCCCCTCACGTCTGTGCCGGGGTTCTCGAAGTCGGGATCGCAGTCGGGGGGCTCCCTGTTGAGCATCGGAAGCAGGAGCCCATCCCAGCCGGCCGACGTGGTGATCTGGAAGAGGCAAATGATGCTCCCGCCAAACGTCTCGAAGTTGAAGATGTCATCGATGCCCGCCTCTTTCTTGACATAGGCGAAGTTGGACATGGCGAAGATGGAGAAGATGAACATTATGAGGAAGAGCAACAGGCCGATGTTGAAGAGGGCGGGGAGCGACATCATCAGGGCGAAGAGGAGTGTCCGGATGCCTTTAGCTCCTTTAATGAGACGCAGGATGCGACCAATCCTGGCCAGACGGATCACGCGGAAGAGGGTCGGTGACACAAAGTACTTCTCGATCAGGTCCGACAGCATTGTGCCTGCAAGTGAAGGACTTTCATTAGCAACGTGGCAAGTGGCTGCTATCTTAGTGGAATTTGCTAAAAAAAACGTTGAATGAGCTCTTTGATGGGAAAACAATTGATTACTAAAGTACATGACCTATACTCCTGCCCACACGACACCTCTGATGAAAAAATGTTCCATTCGTGCTACTCAAGTCGAGGTTTTAGGGCAAGAAACACTGTTTGAAATGACATTGTAATTTTGATGCGTCGACAAGAGAACCCCTTGAAATTTCGGACCGTATGATCTATTGGTAGATATTTTTAACTGAAACCTGTCAGCGAATGATAGAAGTGGTTCCCAGAGAAGCAGATGAAACAGATGATTATTTCTCATCATATCTCCTCAAGTTATATATACTGTTTAACTGTAATTTAAAGTGATTTTTTGACCAGATTTTCTATAGCTGATAGAACACAAAAATGTTCCCCAAAATGATTTTTTTTCCCCTACACCCATTCATCCATCCATTTTCTATCACTTATCCGAGGTCGGGTCACGGGTGCAGTAGCTTTAGCAGGGACGCCCAGACTTCCCTCTCCCCAGCCACTTCAGCGTCCCCGGGGGTCTCCTCCCGGTGGGATGTGCCCAGAACACCTCATTGGGGAGGCGTCCGGGAGACATCCGAATCAGATGCCCCAGCCACCTCATCTGGCTCCTCTCGATGTGGAGGAGCAGCGGCTCTATTCTGAGATCACCCCGGATGACCGAGCTTCTCACCCATCTCTAAGGGAGAGCCCGGACACCCTGCGGAGGAAACTCATTTTGGCTGTTTGTATTCTGTCCATAAAAGTTATGAACAGAATCGGTGATTGGTGGATTGGGAGACTGGGGTGGTGGTCCCCCTTTTAAAGAAGGGGGACCGGAGGCTGTGTTCCAACTACAGGGGGATCACACTCCTCAGCCTCCCTGGTAAGGTCTATTGAGGGTTGCTGGAGAGAAGGGTCCGTCGGGAAGTCGAAAATCAGATCCAGGAGGAGCAGTGTGGTTTTTGTCCTGGCCGTGGAACAGTGGACCAGCTCTACACCCTCGGCAGGGTCCTCGAGGGTGCATAGGAGTTCGCCCAACTAGTCTACATGTGTTTTGTGGACTTGGAGAAGGCGTTCGACCGTGTCCCTCGGGGAGTCCTGTGGGGGGTGCTTTGGGAGTATGGGGTACCGAACCCCCTGATACGGGCTGTTTGGTCCCTGTACGGCCGCATATCCGGCAGTAAGTCTGACTCGTTCCCGGTGAGGGTGGGACTCCGCCAAGGCTGCACTTTGTCACCGATCCCCCCCACACCAAAAACTCAATTTCTCTGAAACCTATCATCTGATTTTTAAAATACTTGGTGCATTGTATTCAGTTTGAAGTGGCCATTCCAACTAGACTTTGCATTTTGACAGATTGTCATTTTTTGTGACACTGCTACTTTCATGAATGACAGAGTCCTATGCATATTTTCTCCGGGGCAAAATTCTTACCGTATCGTCTCAGATAATACAATATACCTTGATAAGGATATTTTGTCGGGGGTGAAGCATTGCGTTACAATAATTTGTACCAGCCCCAATCGATACCATAAATTAGAGATAACTATACGACACAATGCAATATTAATTTTTAGAGGTGAGAGATAATGATATGATATACAGTAATTTCCTCACTATATTGCTGGTCACCTACCACGGCCCTGCCAAATAGCTGATTTTTTGTGGAACATACGTATCTACTTGTCTGTTTTGGAAATATCACGGAAATATGCAGTTTACGGCGATTGTTTTTTTAATGAGTTTTTACAGTATACTTACTGTAATGCACTCATAAGTGGGAATAGAGCCACAGCCTGCGATACACATTTCAGCTGTTTATTGAATGCCGAGAGAACAGTAAAACACAAACACAATCAGCACCTACACGCAGGCTCTGCTGTCAGCCAAGAGTCGTCAAACTGCATGTCGCGAAAGAGTAACACCGCACCTTCTTCCAGTAATTAATTCTTACAACAGATGTTTGCGGACCCTTGTATGTTGACTTTGTTGTGGTCACTCACCAGCGATGGAGACGATGACGACGATAAAGTCGAATATGTTCCAACCGTTGGTGAAGAAGTACTGGCGCAAAGCAAAGAGCTTCAGTACGCACTCGCTGGTGAAGACCGCAATGAAGGCCAGGTTGACTTTGAAGAGGAACTCCTCCTTCTCAGGGCTCTGGTTGTCCGTCTCCACCATCATGGTCACCATGTTGAGGCAGATGAGCACCATGATGAATATGTCAAAGAACTGCTGACTAATGAGGTCAAACACCAGGCCCTGGAGGAAGTTCTGCAATGGGCAAGGTGAAACACAAATCCAAAAGGGTCAATTTAGCTTGTTGACACCAGATGATGTCATCATGCCACACGTGCAGAGCTGAGGTCTTCAACTCGTCGACATACAACACTGTCACTGAATCATTATTTAAAGGAGACATATCAGTATATCTTTACACAAATTAAAACAGTTCCCAAATGTCTTCATAAAATGTTTCAAAGTATCCCAAGGAACAAGAATTAGAGTACATTTGCCACCCTCTAAATACAGCCCTGTCTTAATCAAACAGTTTTTGCTTGCTTATGCTTGTGACTGATATCATTAAATGTTATGTAGTGCATTTACCGTAATTTATCGCGTATAATGCGCATTTCCCCACCAAAACATGTCAAAAAACAATGGTGCGCATTATACATAAGTATAGGGGAAAATGAAAAAAACATTCCCATTTTATAAATATATGCCACCGTCAAGATGTTATGAAAAAGCGGTACACGTTAATTTCAATATGCCACCGCCACCTAGGGGTTATGAGAAAGGTGTACACTTCCATTCTAATATGCCAGCGTCACCTAGAGGCTATGAAAAATGTGTAGCCTACATTTTCATTCAATATGACAGGGGTACGTATGACTGCATATAGGTACAATATTTATAGTTGTGCTCATAAGTTTACATACCCTTGGCAGAATTTGTCAAATATATATATATTTTTTTTTAATACAACTGATGACAACAATCATTAATTTCTTTCTGGTTGTGTTTTGTTTGATGAAAATGCTTTTCTGAAATGCTTGACAGTTTAATTTGAATCCCATTAAAATAAAACTAAATGTGTTTTGCCAGGCCTTTCATGTTTTCTTTAAAGAATTGCACCCATCTTACAAATTCTGCCTGGGTAATCAAACATGAGCACAACTGTGTGTTTTCTCATTTACTAAATACAAGTAGGGCTGTGAATTTCAAAATATGAGCAAGTAAATAAAAATAATTACGTGTTCAAATGAAGTGCTTAACTTCAGAATAATTCTTTGAAAAAACTAAGAAAATACAGATAATACTTCATGTTTTGATCATATGGATAGAAGCAAAATCATGCATTGTAAAAATGCATTATACATAGGTAGAAGGCTTTTACAGAATTTTGAAGTCAACTTTAGGGGTGCATATTATACATGCGTGCGCATTATACAAGAGAAATTATGGTATGCGTCAGTAATCAAAAGTGAACGCTAAACTGTGTATCCAACAACACTGCAGCTATGCTTACTTAATGTCACAATTGTACTCCAGAGATATGTGTGTATGTAATCTATTAAAGTCACTTTTTCCATGTCATCATTAAAGTCTAAAATCAGATCAATAATAAAAAGAGAACATACGGTGGGACGTGGAATTGGCTTCTGCGGTTTCTTGGAACCAAGTTTCTTCATGGCTTCATAGTACTTCTTCTGCTCTTCCGTCATGAAGATGTCCTTATCTCCCAAGTGCAGCAGAAAATGCCATTATTATTATTATTACTACTAGTACTACTACTATCTGTCACATTTCAAGACGCAAATATGTTTAATGGTCATGCGTGAACTCTCATCTTTTTCTTTTGCTGGTTGAAGTTGTCAATGATGACGCCGATGAAGAGGTTGAGCGTGAAGAAGGAGCCGAAGATGATGAAGATGACAAAGTAGATGTACATGTACAGGTTGATCTCGTACGATGGCTGCTCCTCCACCTGAGAAACATCAACAAATAGCACGAGTGGGATGAATTTGGACATACAGTGAACCCCGCATTTATAGCAGGGAATACGTTACAGACCCACCCGCCAGAAGTGAAAATAAGCAATATAGAGACCCCATAAAAAAACTTCTGCTTTAAACACATACAAACAAACAACCTATTAAAAGGTGGTGGCTGGTCGGGACGACCTGCGTTTTTAGTGTTCTCCTGGAAAAAAAAAATCACTTAAAAAATATGCTAAAAAGCAGGGGATGTATTTTAAAAAGGAGTGGCAGTGAGAAGAAAAATGAGAGAATGTGCCACTGTGTAAAAATCATAATAGAATGGCTAACATGAAAGTAGTAATTGGTATTTTTAAGGGTTGCGAAGTGGCGATATACATGCAAGCGTCCTTGCACTTCTTCTGTACTTTCACAAATCAAATGTCTGTCAGCAATGTATTTTTAAGGGTAATGTTGTAAGGTGACTTTGAAATTATATTTAAGTGTTTTGGAATTATACTGTAGTTTATGGTATATTCATGGTTTAAACTATTACTAAAGGCTCTTATAAATCCATCCATCCATCCATTTTCTGAGCCGCTTCATCTCACTAGGGTCACGGGCGTGCTGGAGCCTATCCCAGCTGTCATCGGGCAGGAGGCAGGGGACACCCTGAACTGGTTGACAGCCAATCGCAGGACGCATACAAACAAACAACCATCCGCACTCACATTCACACCTACGGGCAATTTTAGAGTCTGCAATTAATGCATGTTTGGATGTGGGAGGAAACCGGAGTGCCCGGAGAAAACCCACGCAGGCATGGGGAGAACATGCAAACTCCACACAGGCGGGGCCGGGGATTGAACCCGGGTCCTCAGAACTGTGAGGCTGACGCTCTAACCAGTCGCCCACCGTGCCGCCGCACTTATAAATGTTTTTTTTTTTTTTTTTTTGGGGGGGGGGGGAGGGGGGTGACCATTACTGACAATGTTTTACTATTCGTGTGGGTGCTTGGTCCCTAACAACTGTGAATAGCGAGGGCTCACTGTACTTACCTCTCTTGAGTCAACAGCAGCATACATAATGTCCATCCAGCCTTTAAAGGTTGCCTGCAAATTTAGCAGAAATGTTTTTTTTCTTTTAAAACACAGAACATTCCAGAAGGGGACTCAACTGGAAAGATGAGCTCCACGTACCACTTGGAGCAGCGACAAGTAGCCCTTCCCCACATTGTCGTAGTTGACCTTGACATTAACCCAGCGGGCCTCCCCCGTGGCCTCCTGCAGGGCCAGGCACTCGCTGCGGTTGTTGATTTCGGCAGCGGGAAAGCGCTCCGCCGAGGTGGTGTTGATGCAGCGGTAGAATTTGCCGGCGAACATGGTGACGCCCATGATGCTGAAGATGAGCCAGAAGATGAGACACACTAGGAGCACGTTGAAAATGGACGGGATGGCACCGACCAGCGCGTTCACCACCACCTGGTGAGGTCAAAAATGAAGTCTGGGCGTGAGAATCTGTCATCAAGGCTATGCACGACGATTGACATCTTATCACTTACCGGGCTGTGCTCCCACGCGGGGTAAAACATGCAAGCTAGGAGAAACATCACACGCATCAAAACAGCCATTAAGCTCAGTAAAGACAACACAGTTGAAGTGTACTGAATCATACTGACAAATAACATTTTGGATAGCCGCTTAGCTTCCTGTTGTGATTTGTGAGACCATAAGAGTAATATACATATCATTGTAAGTTAATTAAAACAATGGTAAAAATGTCCTTCATAAACCTATTGATTATAAATGACAAGCACACTTGGTGCTCCATCTTGGCGAACTACTTCTCCTCACATTCTATTTCTCACACTCTTTTCCTTCTCGCATACGTCTCCTTACATTCTTTGTCTCCACCTTCCAATTTTGTTCTCACCTTCTTACATTTGTCTCCTCATAATCTCCCTTTTCCTCTCACTTTCTCCTTTTCATACTCTACTCTCATTCTCACACCCCACATTTCTCTCACATTCTCCTGACATTCTTCTTCCATCCAACAAATTTGTATACCACTTAGTGTCATCATCTATTCTTTTCCTCACATTCTTCTTCACTTTCTCAAATTCTTCTCTTTTATTCATTCTTACGTTCTTCTCCTCACATCTTGTGCTTCTCACATTCTCTCTTTCTCCTTTAATTTTACTGATATTTGTATTCTCCTCACAGTTTCTTTTTCATTCTCACATTCTTAATCTATATCTCGTCATTCATTCTTCTTGTCCTTTCAGCAACACTTTCAGGAAAAAAAAAAGTTGCAAAAAAGCAAAACACACATGCAGAGTTAATCCTCGGATCCTGGCTAAATTGAGGCTTGTGGAGGCGCACTGGTGGTTGGCCTGATAAGACGTTACATATGGTGACCATCTGAACTTCACATTTTCACACAAATTTGGGTAAAACTCCTACAACCAAACATGCCAATCTCGAGCATGGCTGCATATGTGCACCACTTACCCTCATGCCTTCAAATCTGGAGAGGGCACGTAAAGGCCTCAGCGCCCTCAGAGTTCGGAGGGATTTGATGGGCCCCAGGTCGGAGTAACCCAACCAGTTGGCCACCAAACTAATCAGAGAAATCTGCAGAGAAAGCAGACTGTTTGTACCCCGCGACAAACTCATTGGAACATCGGAGAACTTACATCAACAATGAAAAAGTCCAGCCAGCACCAGGCATTGGTGAAGTAGGTCTTGAAGCCGTACGCTGTCCATTTCAGAACCATCTCCATCACAAAGATGAAGGTGAAAACTTTATCAGCATACTCCAGGATAATTTTGATGATTCGCCGCCGCTCGATGTAAATGTCTTCAAAAGCCTGCCGAAGGACAAGACGACATGGATATGTCCCGCAAAGTCCCGTTCGGACGGGTTCTGATCACTCACCAGAGCGCCGCTGCTCAGCAGGATCATGAAAATGATGAAGGTTTCAAACCAGTCATGCTCCACGATGGCGAAGCAGGTCCTGCGCAGATTCCACCATCGCTTGCCTCCGATCGTGCCCACATCTTCGGTGAGACAAGGCCAGCGCCGCACGCAGTCTGATCGACAAAGAGCATGGGTTAGATACCAGAAATCGCCATGTTGCTTCTATATACATTGAACCCCTGTGTATCACAGGGGATATGTTCCAGACGCATCCGCCATTGGTGAAAATCTGGGATATAGAGACGATATAATTTTTTTAAAGTTTCTACCCATCCCACATTTTAAACACATTTAAATGCACTAAAACTTTTAAACACATAGCAAACATAACTGAACACAATTGAATGTACAGTATGGATAGGTTCTATCCATACTTGCAGCCAATCAGAACCCAAAAGGATGAAAATCCTGCAGGACTGCTTAAAAGCCAATTATTTTCAGCTTTTTTACTTCATTTTAATCAATATTTATATTTTCCACTCATTTGTTTTATTTATATTAACGTAAAAAGCTGTAAAAACCCATTAAAATAAGATGCTATAAACTCATGATGTCCACGATACAGTGAGGATTTCCACGACAGAGTAGATATGCTCCACACAAAAATCTGCAATAGAGTGTGGGTGGACTGTACATGCTATATATTCATACTGTCAGTGAAGCAAGCTTCTGGCTCCACTGGCTCCGGCTCTTCCTCCTCCTCTTCCACTGGTTCAGGATCTGGCGGCTGATAGTCCGCCGTGCTGCACAGCGACACGTCGCCATCATCGCTTGCCACACCCATTAGCTGCTTGGGCACAGCAGAGACATGCTGCTTAAAAGTGCACAAGAGACGACATCTTTTATTTTTCAAGAGAGGCACTCACTTTGACTTCTCTTAAAAGACCTATCTCGTCTTCTAGGCTTTCCTGAGAAAAAAATAAAAAATAAATAAAATCAAAACTTAAGTAAAAAATTAAGTCTAGAATATGAGCTTTTGACCGCAGAAAACTTTCTGAGGAACCTTGTGTGTCTACCCAAAATTTAGTTCCTTTGATTTATTTTTCCAGGCCGAAAGAAGACCCACTTTAGGGAAGGTAGTACGTTCAAGAGGCCTGGAAACCTATTTTCTTTCCTCTGGGGTGGAGTCTACACAACACAACATTTATGATTGGAAGACTACTTGCTACATTCCATTTGAAAATTCTATAGCTTTTATTGACGCCAGAGGAAAATTGGTGTTATTTACTGTATGCTAAATGGTGGATGAAAAAATAATATAATCTGAGTTGTTGCTTTAATGACGTTGTCTTTGGAGGAAGCACGGTAAAGTAGCGGTGAGCACGTCTGCCTCACAATTAGTGATTATGTCAATCTTACACCATCATGAAGGCTATTTCCACAAGTGGAGACATTGGAGTCGTAGTCGTGGTCGTCATCGTCTGGGTCTTCAAAGTCTGACTCTCCCTGAGCGATGGGGACACTAAGAGCAAGCTCTCCATCCAAAATGGCCCCCGAAGCACGTCCCGGTGACAAACAGTTTGCGATCCCGTCTGCCTTTCTGACATCTCCACCAGGGTCCAAGTCGTTCATCTCAAACGCCTCCGCGTTGGCGTCCTCGGTCGCCTTGGGTTTATTGTCGACTATCCTCTGAGGCATTTCGGCGACGGCCGTCTTGAGCCAGTCAATGCCTCGCGTGATTCTCCCGACGGCGATTTGGAGGTTGTTCAGCTCGCCGTCGTCCTCCACCGTCGATAGGTTATCACCGCTGAATGAGCTGAGCAGCAGCGCCAGGAAGAGGTTCAGCACCTAGGCAGAAGGTTTACAAGTACGTGAAGTAGCAACGTAACAAGATTTCCCCAAAATGACAATCTATCAAAATGCAATATCTGGTTGTAACGGCCACTTCAACCCGAGTAGAACGCAGCAAGAATTTTGAAAACCGGATGATGGGTTCTGGAGAAATTGAGCTTTTTGTGTAGGAATAAAATTGCCCTCTTGGGGTACGCTTTTGTGTGATATCACCTCTAGAAAATCTGGTTAAAAAAAATGCCTTCAAATTAGAGTACAACAGCATCACTTAATTTTTTCTCAACATAGCTTCACAAAAAAAATAAAAAAAAATAATAATAATAATGCTGAAGTTGATTTTGAAGATATGTCATACGAAGGGAAGTCACCCTCAATAGAACAGAAAGCATATTGCTTATCTAAGGCCCAGATAACAACTTGGTGCAACTCCAAGTTTGTTTTTACAAATCACACTAAAATAGATTACACACAGCCAATCAAATGGCTGGTTCAGAGCCGATTTGAGAGAAGAGCAAGTGGGCAAACAAGCCATGAGAAGAGAAAGTACGGGTAATCACACAATGTGTTAAAACAAGAAAAGATTGAAGAAAAAAAGGTGTTAACAATTTGAAAGTGGGGAAACTGAAAATGATTCCGCTCATGTTCTCCATTTCTTTGCTGGAATTAAAGTAACTAGAAAAAAAAAAGTCAGCTGTCAGAAAAGTTGCTAAAAATTATAATAATTGTAAAGCATGCAGTACATTTTGACTTGACTTCTATAACTTTTAATTGCGGACCCCTACTCGAGTCTGTCCATTCGGCTAGCTCATGTGGCTAGTTGCTTCACCGTTATGTTATCCTTCACGGTAACATGTATGAAATCTTGGATTAAGCAATATGATCGGTGCACGACCCTAAAGGCTCATCAATTACAGTCCAATACACCGTCTCGGATGACTCCCCTTCGCATACGCTCAGCAGCTGTTTGCATTTGTTGGCGTGGTGGCAGCAAGCCGACCTGAGCTGGATCTTGACACATACTCAAGGTCAAAATCAGTGGTTGCCATCTCAAGTAGTTGGATTTAAATAGAAGTCTTCCATGTGAAGTTTTTTACATTTTTAATTTTTTCTGTCCGCATGAGTAGCGAGCTCACGCTAGCTACAGGCCCACTGAGATGGTGACTTGAGGGGGCGTGATCATCTGGAGAATTTTGGCACTGAGCGGTCGGCGCTTTTCAACTCTCCTGCTGATGAGCCATTTCCTTTTTTTATTTCTATGAATAACCTACCAGGAAGTGGGCATGAAAGAGCACACTGAAATAATCCGGATGAGTGCACGGCCGTCATCCTTTAAGGGAAGCCAGAAGAGAACGTCACTTATTCCAACATCAGAATGTCCTGGCCTGACGGCAGCGACACTTGGTGCTTTGTGCTGAGCAAGCATTTATTGGAATTTGTCTCTTTACAAAATCTTGTTTCCAACAGGAGCTTTGACTTCCATGGTCTGTTGCTTTTTCACTGTCTTTAGGATTTTTCTTTTTCTTGATGCGAGTGCAAAGGGGTACCAGTGTTGGAAAAAAGGAAAATGTAATGAACATGTGACGTAAGAAAGGATGCAATGGAAGAAATAAATGAAACCTCTATTATATATTGATATTTTGATATTTTTTACTAGGCAGATGTATACAGATAGTTTGTTTAATCAGGTTTTTAGAAGCTTCTGTAGTTTAAAGCGCATCCCCACTGATGTGCACTGCTTACACTAACAACATGGCTGTGAACAAAGAAAAGCTAGTGTACAAAAGAAAGAGTCAATGTTGCAAGCCTTGCTACTTTTCCAACTACTCTTGCAACTTTTTTTACAAAGAGCACCTCAGGACTGTATTCTTGCAAAGTAACAGACAACATGAGCAGAATCATGGAGTCAATCGCGCTCAACATTTGCAAAATCATAAAGCCCATTTATAGATTCAAAGGGCAGTGTTTGATTGAGGGACTGTATGTGTTTCCAAGTAGGGAGGATCAAGAGGTCACCTTGCCTCACCTGTACAACAAGACCATGAGAGAGCTGGAGGGCGTGCTGTGTTCGACAACAGAACTACGGACCAGCCGAGGCTCATTTTAGTACTGTTAATTTATTCAGGATTGTTTCCACAAAACAGCCATTTTTCCAAGAGGAAGCACAATCTATTTTCTCTGTGGAAGTTGATGCAAGCTAATGCTCGGTCAACACTTGTTTGGTATTAAGATGGAAATACTGTAAAGCAATCCTGGAAGGGAAAAAAACAAAACAAAAGGAAAAACAAGGAAGTCTTTCTGAAGTAACAGTTTGACTCACCACGAGATTCCCAATGACCATGACCATCATGAAGACGATGAGACACATCCCAGCGCCGGACACCTCCATGCAGTCCCACATGGTCTCGATCCATTCGCCGCACAGGATGCGGAAGACGATGAGGAAAGCGTGGAAAAAGTCGTTCATGTGCCAGCGCGGCAGCTCGCACTCATCGGAGATCTTGCACACGCATTCCTTGTAGTTCTTGCCGAAGAGCTGCATGCCCACCACGGCGAAGATGAAGACGATGATGGCCAGCACCAGCGTCAGGTTGCCCAGGGCGCCCACCGAGTTCCCTATGATCTTGATCAGCATGTTGAGCGTGGGCCAGGACTTAGCCAGCTTGAAGATGCGAAGCTATCTCCACAGCACAAGCGGGAAGACAAACATTAACAGTAGAATGAAATGAGGAAGCGCTGTCATAGAACGCAAGTGAGTGTCGCTCACCAGACGGAAGGAGCGTAGGACCGAGAGCCCTTGGACGTTCGCCAGGCCCAACTCAGCCAGGCTGAGAGTGACGATGATGCTGTCGAAAATGTTCCAGCCCACTTGGAAGTAGTAGTAGGGGTCCATGGCGATGAGCTTTAAGAACATCTCCGCCGTGAAGATCCCAGTGAAAACCTAACAAGAGGTACAGAATTCAGAAAATGCAGCGCAGGTCATTTAAATTGGGCTTTGGCCCACTTGACAGGTAAAGTCTGGTATGTTTGGCTCATTTGAGTTCGAGTGCTCTGATGCGTACTTAGGTTCGGTACACATGGAAGAGGTGTACGATGACCCGGCATGATTGGTCAATGTGTCACAATAGTGGTGCCTTGAAATACAAGTGACCTGACTTAAGAGTTTTTCGAGACACTTATTTGCTTTGAGTTGAGAGCAAAAATTTGAGATATGAGTGTTTATAGTGGCAGTGAACTTCACAAGAAGCAGCGGTTTGGCATACCGTAGTGAACAAATCTTCCAAAAAGTGTCTTCAAGTTGCTTAATAGTGCTCCCAGTTAAAGCTAAATTTAAAACAAAGAGCATTTATACGTTATGTGTTTAAAACAACCACAAAACGTTGCATTTAAGTCCGCTTCCTTGAGGCTAACACATAATGGGAACGCCACAGACGGGCAAAAAATAACATATAACAGCGGTGTTATTATGCTTTAAGGAACAGATATTTGAACACAATCAGTGCAGCAACAAAAGTAGACAGACAATAAAATTATACTCACTGGCATATATTCTTTATCCTCTATTGAAAATGACTAATAGTGCTGCAGATTACTGTGTCACTTTCAGTAGTTGAGCGAAACAATTTGTTTGTCTGGATGACTGTATTAAACTGCCGGCCGCTGGCCAAGTCACAAACACCAGAAGGAGTCACAATGCATTAATCATGATGCACAAACTCTTTTTTACGTTCTTAATACTATACCTTTTTATAAAGTACGATATTATGGAGGGCTATTTCCCTTTACAAAAACCCACTATAAAATAGTTGTTTTTTTAGTGGGAGAGGGGGGCTGGAACGGATAAATGGCATTTACATTAATTTCAATGGGGAAAGACGATTTGCGATTTGAGTGACAAATGTGGTGACGGAACAAATGAAACTCATATCTCAAGGCAACACTGTACTGTAATGTGATCCGTCCTTGCCTGTTAGTCACGATATAACTGGCCACCTTGGTCAGATTGAGCAATGCACTGTACAGTATGTGTCCGATAATCAATGCAATCGCTCCTCTTGCAATTTATTCATTGAAACTATATAAATAAACAGAACAACTAGAAAATCCACAGAGTCAAAAAAAAAAAAAGAACAAAAAAAAGCCCACAGTACGTATGAGCATATGCACGCGAGCAATGTACGTGTCATATAAATGAGCTTCCTCCACTTGCCACCTGATAACCGGCACCTTGCACAATAGAAATAAACAGCAGCACAGTTGGAGTGACCAAGTACATAGCGCGAGTGGGTCCCAAAATATCAAATTCTCACCAGGTTGCCCACGGAGAGCATGTTGTCAAACTCTTTGGTCATGGGGTAGTGCTCCATGGCCATGAAGAGCGTGTTGAGCACGATACAAATGGTGATAGCCAGGTCGAAGAAGGGGTCCATCACAATGACGTATAACCACTTTTTGAGGGCCACCCATGGCTCACAGCAGTTCCACTTGAGGAAAATGTCAGCAAACTTGTACCAGCCCGGCGGACATGGCCTGTGAGCGTGCTCCAACCCTGGACACAGTCACACAGATGACATCTTTGACAAATGATTTCAAATCCACAAGGTTCTTGTGTCAATGTAGAATAAAAACTCTTTATAAATATGTTTGAGTGTGGTCTAGTGATAAGAGTGCTAATACTAACAACACGAGTACACAGGACCAGATAGACTGATGCTGCAAAAGCTGCTACTCAGGAAAAGACAGGCCAATGCTCCAAAAGTCAATATTTAGGAATATCTAGGTTAATGCAGAAAAAGCTAACATAAATGCGGAGTCAACAAAACAAAAGCTAATACTGCACAGTGCACACAGGTATAGCCAAACTAAAGCTACAGAAGTTAATAATCAGGACCAGTTGGACTAATGCTATAAAATCCATTAAGCCACTCTGAAATAGCCAGGCTAATGAATTCAAAAGGTAGTACGTACAGTACGTAGGAACAGTCAGGCTAACATTAAAGACCCAGTAAAGTGAATTCAGATTTATTTCTTTGTTTGAAGCTAGTTACTGGAAACACGTGCCACATAGGCACGTCGGTTAGGTGGGGTCCCACAGTGCCCTGACGTATCAAGTCTTTATATCTACTACGTATATGAAGAGTGCCTCTCGTCGTGGCATGGAAAAGCCTCGCAACAACTCAGTGAGTTATATTCCAGCTGCCGTAGGCTTTAAGCGGATATATTTTTGCGGCTCAAACATATCGTCATGAGTAGACATATGCTAGACATTCAAACGTATAGGACTGACAGGTGAAAGTTGTACAGGGTGTGTTTTCAGCGGTCACGCCCACAGCTTTTGAGAACTGGGAGGACTTTTCCATTTTTCACGATTTCATTTTATGTACTTGGTGATATATATAGTGGTCTAAACTATTACTATAGACAATCATAACTTTATCCCTTTTCACAAATGAATGATATGACTTTTAGGGGCAGTCAATTATAAACGGAAATTCGCTAATTTACGGCCTGGATCGGTCCCGATCAACCGCGAATAGCAGGGGTCCACTGTAGTCAGTAGAAGTCAGGCTAACAATACATACTGTAAGATAACCCACAGGGATAGCCAGGCTAGTGTTACAAAACTACATCTAGTTTCTATAATTGCTGTGGGCTGTCTTCATTTTGGTGAGACAGGCTAATGCTACAAAAGCCATTAGCTACTGTACACAGGAAGGGCTAGGCTAATGTTTCAAAAGTTAATACTCAGGAATAGTAAGATTAATGGTACAAAAACTAATCTAGTTTCTATAATTGGTGTTGACTGTGTTCACCAAAGTGACAACAGTGAGAAAGCCTCCAGGCGTGCGGTGACTTAATTCTCCAAAAATGAATGAGCACATGCTGGCAAAGGCTGAATGTTGACAGAGATCCTTAGTAAAGCGCGCTAATGAAACCATTAGCCTGACTGAGTGCAATATTAATATGACTGCGCTGCCATCTCAGTTCCGCTACAAACTTGACGCCACGTTTATTTCCTCGCACCCGCAAGGGGCTTAACACCTGGTGGATGTGAGCATAACCAAGCAAAAGTCAGGGTACCTTCCATGGCGCTAGTAGACCTCTGCCTCTGGCCCTGCTCATCCGAATGAAGCTCGTCTGGATGAAGCATTCCTGGAGATCTCTCCCGGAGTTCTTTGTCTGCAGCAGACTATGAACAGACCGTCCATGATGGAGCCTAGCCTCACAGTTTAATTGGATGCATGGATTTGGGGTGGGGGGCGGGGGGGGATACCAGAGACTGACCTCATCCAAGGTGGGCGATCGCACCACAAGGCTTGGGACCATCTTGCCGTTACAGTCTTTGACGGCTTTGTTGCGCTCCAGGCTCAGCTCAGAAGCCAAGTGGCGACTTGGCGACTTGCCGCTGTTCAGAGATTCTTCACTTTCAGGACAGTGAGCCTGCCGGACATAAGAAACTTAAAAAATGTGAGTATGAAGTAGATGAACAACACTGCCTAACACCCTTGGGATGAACAGGCTCCAAAAGCTAAGGATACTCAGGGATGGCCAGGGAGAACAAACGGTTCAAAAGCTAATAGTCAGGAATAGCAACGCTGATGTTACACTAGCTAATAGTTCGGACTAACCAGGTGAATGCTGCAAAAATCTATTTAGTATACATAAATAATAATGTTAATAAAGCAAATACTGAGGTGAATGCTACAAAAGCTAACACGCAAGAAGAGTCAGGCCAATGCTACAAATCAACATAGTACACATAAACAGTCAGGTGAATGCCACAAAAGCTAAGACTTAGGAGTAGCCAGGCTAATGGTACAAAAACTAATACACAAGAACAGCTAGAATAATTCTTCAAATCAACACAGTCCACATAAACAGTAAGGTTAATACTACCAAAGTTAAAACTTAGGAATAGCCAGGCTAATGCTACAAAAGCTACTACTCAAAAATAGCCAGGCTGATGCTTCAGAAGCTAATACTCAAGAACAGGCAGGCTAATGTTATAAGTATCAAAAATAGTACAAAATAGTCAGTTTAATGCTACAAAACTACTAGAGTGAACCCCCGTTCATCACGGGCATACATTTCTGACCTATTGGTGAAAATATGGGGTAAGGAGATCATATTCGAATTTTCTTTTAACCCTTCCCACACGCTTTAAATACATTTAAACCTTTATCGTTTAAAAACACTTTAATACTGTAAACTTATTTTAACACAAAAAAAATTGCAAGCATAAAAT
Organism: Phyllopteryx taeniolatus; assembly: GCF_024500385.1. Lineage (NCBI taxonomy): Eukaryota > Metazoa > Chordata > Actinopteri > Syngnathiformes > Syngnathidae > Phyllopteryx > Phyllopteryx taeniolatus. The sequence continues at coordinate 9,789,603 of NC_084520.1, read as the reverse complement.
GTATACAAAATACTGTCCATATTGTAGTGTCTATGTGTTAGATAATGTGCCTTTCAGAGGCGGGGCCTGCTGGGGTGGCGTGTGACGTCTGATGGAAAAATGTAAATAAGTTATCATGTGTTGTGCTTTTCTGCTTACTTCTAGTTAGAGAAATGTTTTATCACTGCGTGCAAAGTTTTTTCCCATAGGATGAGTCATGTGCTTGCAGGTGCAAGGACACATTTGAGAGGAGTCTTTCTGTGGCTTGATAAGAAGTATATAATTCTTCTACTGTCTCAACCACAACAAAGAGTGTTATGTGCTGATCAACAAGCATGTATGCCCCCACCTTTTTATTGTTGAAACTCATATGTAACAAGGGAACTGCCCTAAAGAAATAAAAAGAGAGGGTACGGACAGAGTGGGCTTAGAAAAAGGTTTGGAGACTGTAACTAAGTACACTCTTGGCCGTTTTCTCCTTGCAAGTATGAAAACTGAACTACCTCTGTGTCTGTCTTGATTTTTTACAAGTGTTTTAGGTGTCTTGAACCTGACAACGTCAGTGATTCTGCATGAGTGTCTGGGAGTGATCTGTGGCCTGCAGCAGTTCCTGTGCAATTGTGCCAGTCATGTTTGTCTTACTGTTCTTCCAGCTTCCAATAAACTGCTGAAAAGTGCATTAGCAGCTGTGGCTGCCCTTTGCCACATGTGAGGGCATTACAGTAAGAACACTGTTGAAAACCTGTTAAATATATTCTAGAAGTTATCATTTATTTGCTTAGCTTGCATTAGTATTATGGACGATTTTAGATGTCTCACCTTCAAAAAGATGACTCAGCATCATCCGATGGAAGGGCGCCTGGACCAAGGACGTGATCGGATGTGGTCGGGGACGTGACAGGTGTTGGTCCAATGTTTTGTGTTGTGTCTTATTGTTTCGAACATTATGTCTGGGAAAAACCCTCCTATTTTCAAATAAATGCAGGCGCGACGGGGGAGATTGTTAGAGCGTGTTGAGAGGCTGTGATCTGAACAATCTCCCATACGCCCTCCTCATGAGAAAAAGAAACCAGCGTCTTCATTCCTTTTGTGTCTATTTTTTATAATGTTGGGTAAGATAAATCCAACAAAACCATAAGAAACCATTACTATAAACTGCAGATTTCCGCGACAGACGGATACTGTATATAAAGTCAGGTGAATACTACAAAAGCTACTATAAATGAGGAGTCAAGCAAAGTTAAGCTAAGCGAAGTTGAGCTAAGCGTGCACCTGCTCCTGGCTCTTGAGCTGCTCAAGGACGCGCTGGAACTCTTCCTCCTTCTCCTTGGCCTCGCGCAGCGTAGCCTGGTTCTGCTCATCGTACGCCATGGCCACCACCGCCAGGATGAGGTTGATGAGGTAGAAGGAGCCCAGAAAGATCACCACCACGAAGAAGAGCATGTACGTTTTGCCCGCCGCCCGCAGGATCTATGTTTGGAACAAACGAGAAGCTACGAGAAATAAGGAGGCGTTCCTCACGTCCGGGAATAAGAAGAAACGCTTGCAGAATTCCAACCATCTGGAAAAGGTTCTCCCAGTAGTCCTGGGTCATGAGTCTAAAAAGCGCCAGGAAGGCCCAGCCGAATGAGTCAAAGCTGGTGTAGCCGTAATCTGGGTTCCCGCCGGCCTTCATGCAAGTGAAGCCTTCAGGGCAGACTCTAGAGTGAAGACATGGAGGTGAAATGAGTGGAGACCTTGTTTCAATGCGAGAAATGAGACGAAATGAATGTGACATCGTACCCAGCATCAGAACTGTTCCCACATACAAGTGGATCTTTGCTGCCTTCTAGGAAGTAGTAGTTCTCTGCACACAAACAACACACAACACTTGAAAATATATTTTGACAGGCAGAGAAATAGATTAATTTCTTGTCTTAATTTTACATTATTAAAAAAAAAAAACTTTTGACAGGCAGAGAAAATAGTTGATTAGCTTTTTTCCCCCCAGAATTTGTATGCTGAATTTTTCTTTTTTTTTTTAATTTTCACAGGGAGGGAACTAAAATACCTTTTTGGGGGCATATTAAATGATGACTTTTTTGTTCTAAAAAGTATTTTTGACAGTCAGAGAAATAAGTCAAACATTTTGTGGCTTTATTAAATTCGGGAGAATTTTTACATTATGTAATATTGTAATAATCATCATCATCATAATCGTCATATTAATAATAATGGGTTTTAGGCACAGGTGCAAAAATAATTTGCATCTAATTTTACTGTATTTTTTTTTATTTGTAATTGTGTTTTTATACTCTTATCAGAAAGAGAAAAACTCAAATATCTAATTTTGTGGATTTATTGCTTTTGGGGGATCTTTATATCACATAGTATTATATAAAAAAAATTATTCTAATATAAACAGGTGCAAAACAAAATTTTGGTATTTAATTGACTTGTTTTTTTTATTTGTAATGTGTATTTTTAACTTGTTGACAAGCAGAGAATTGAGTCAAATAGTTAATTTGTGGCCTCACTTCTTTCAGGGTATTTGTGCATTTGATTTGACCTTATTTTATTTATTTGTCCTTTCTATTAAAATGTATTATTTTAACAGGCAGATAAATATAGGGAATACACTGTATGTAAGAAAATAATGTTTATTTTTTATCATTTGAGTATTTCATTTTACAGTGAAATTTCTAATTTAGAGGCATTATTTATTTTGTAGAATTTTAAATTTTCATTTGATTTATTTTATTTGTACTCCTCAAACATGCGGTTATCATGTTCGCTCTGCAAACGTTGCTGGTGTAATTATGTGTTTTGATGGATGTTTGTTTATGCTGGCGTAACCACTCGAGATGCACTTGTGATTTAACCTACCTGAGTTCTCGATGTACTCTGTGAAAATGAAGGTGCTGTTGGAATAATCGCTCCCGTTGACGCCGACGGTGTGGTTGAAAGGCGTCGCCAGGTCGGTGACGTTGAACCAATCGCCAGTGTCGTTGCCATGGATGGGCCAGCGCACGCACTTGTGCCGCAAGTTGCCCATGAACAACTGCAGACCGACCAGGGCGAACACAGCCAGAGCGAAGACCGTCAGGACCATTACGTCCACCATTTTCTTCACCGACTGGATCAGCGCACCCACGATGGTTTTCAGACCTGGCAGGATAAAGACGCATTAGTTAAAAGCAACTCTAGAGCCATTGGCATAATGGAAAACGTAAAAAGCTGGCTGCTACTACGGTTCCAAAGGGGTGGAACATTTCCCACAAATTTCCATGGGAATTTGAACTGGAGGATTTGGTAAATTAAAAATCATACCGCATATAGTGAGACATTGGGTGTCGGTTAGTCAGAAGACCTCGTGTATTGAGTTCCATGCACCTACTCTGCTTGTTTTTTTCCCCCTTTTCCAAGGAATAAACTTGAAAGACAACTCTTGCTGTTTCTCAACTATAAATTACAGTAATATAGAAAAAGAAGGGCGTACCAGGAATCACAGTAATGGTTTTAAGGGCTCGGAGCACACGGAAGGTCCTGAGGGCGGACACGTTACCAAGGTCGATGAACTCAGTGATGTATCTGCGGAGGGACATCAAAAGAAGGAATCAGCAGGTTGCCTGTTCGAGTTCAATGGATGTTTGTATTCAAAAATAAGAAATAGTTCTAAAGACTAAGTTAAAGACTGAGGTAAGAGTGGGCCCACCATTACTGAACGGTGAAGATGGGTTGAAAATGTCAATGCTACAAATTGAGTCAGCTTTTCTTTTTTTTTTTTTTTAAAAGAAAGAAAAACATTGACAGGTAGAGAGACCTGAGTGAAAAATCTAATTCTGGGGGGGGGGAATATTGATATTTTATTTAATTTTATTTTTATTTGAAATATATATTTTGGCAGACAGAGAAATAAAAGAAATCCCAGAAACATGCATGTAAGCAAAGGAGGTGGGTGGCAAATCAATTCAAATCGGAAATCAGATTTTTGTAAAAAAAATTTAAAAAATCTGAAATGTTATTTTAAGGTCATATCACCCCACCCTATGTCACTGGTAGCAACATGGAAGCCATGCGGGCAAGGATCAATTTGGAATTGATGCTTGTTTTGCTTACGCCATGCTGATCACCATGAAATCCAGCCAGTTCCACGGGTCTCGAAGGAATGTAAACGAGCCAATACAGAAGCCTCTGGACAACACTTTGACGGTGGCCTCAAAAGTGTAAATCCCAGTAAAAGCGTACCTGTGGACAGAGAAAAACACTTAGCATCAAATGTGACATTCAAACGTACTACGGCGTACTCACTCGACATTTTTACTCCATGCCGGCGGGTTGCTCATGGTCATGAACACGCAATTGGACAGAATGGTGATCATGATGAACATGCTAAATAATTTAAGGCATCGTTAAGGAAACAAGTGAGATATTGGGGAGCGTGCTGAAATGAGCTGCGTCGTTAAGGATATGAATGTATGAGGATTTTGATGGCTCCTCTTCTTAAGCCACTGAAGGGGCTCAGGAGGTAGCACGCCGGCTCCGCGTTGAACCTGTAAATGGTGTTGCCTTTGCTCAGCACGATGAATGTCTGAAAAATACAAACGTCACAGTTGTTAAGACACAGTATCAATACACCCGCAATTGACATCAATATCATGTCACGGGCACTTCATGAATATGTTTCATGTTTTTCTTACACAGAAAATCTGTGGTCACTCATATGTAACATTAACTTGGTTTACATGCTTCAGATTTGCTTTATTATACTCGATAACAAAATGACAAGAGTATTTTTATTTTCTACGTTACTGTAGTAGGTACCCATAATGCTGTTTGTTGACTACACTGCCAGGACCATGAGTGAGAGGAGTAGTACAAATGGTAAAGCCAGGAAATCTCCCATTATCACGACGTCTGCATGGGCTGTTCACATCACTCAAGCAGGTCATGTCTAATATGCTTGTACTTTTGATGTCTGTATGGATGTTGACTTATCAACTCTGGCTAAAGCGTTGATTGGTTGTTATAATTGTAATTTTACACTTCATGGGTGGTCAGGCACTACAAAGAACTGAATACTTGTATACAACCATTTGAAAATGTCCATAAGACAGTTATTACCCTTTTAATTAAGCCATTCTATAATGTTTGACACACTGCAACAGTTTAACTGACCTTCTGAGCCTTGTAGAAGGGGTCCAGGTCCTCCAACGGCGTGTTGACCAACTCTGTCGGAGGGTCTCCGTAAATCCATGGCAGATTCTTGCCCGCTTCCAAGTCGGCATTGGGGGCCGCCGCCTCCTCCTCCTCGTCATGTCCGTCTACTCGGGCTGCCTTGTTTCGCCTTTCCGCTTGGAGCCTCTCGATCTCTGCCAGCGATTCCCGGGTGAAGAGGTGGAATGCGTCTGCGCCTGGGGTTGGGAGCAGGGGCGCCATCTTGGCATTGCGAAGGGCTACCGGCGCACCGGGGTCATCCTAAGAGGAGCTACAAGGAGGGAAATCAGTTGAACATGGCAGGTGCAGTTTGGGTGGGACAATATGTCCAAATCACAATGCATCTTCTCATCTGGTATGATACCGTATCGATACAAAAGCATTAAATTTGTTATTATGGCTGTCTGATGTCCAGGCATACACACTTTAAGGTGGCTGTTTTCAGAAAAACTTACATGTAACTATGGTGACGTATCATGATACCATTGGTATTGCTGATACTTTTGTTTACAATACAGTATATGGATTATTGCACAGTTGCTCTATTGGTATCGTCAAAGAAAGCTCGTTTACACCCATCAAAGGGCTTTGCTTCATGTCAGGAGAACTAAACAGTAATCCGTAATTAGGCCGAGGCATGCGAATAGCAAAAAACTGCAAATAATTGCCGCCCCAATTATGCAACAAGATGGCACCAAAGCACTACTTTTCTTTTAGATAGGACTTTGGCCTGTCTAATAGAAGCTTTTCCCCCTCACTTCAACGTAGTTCCTTTGCACCATGATGCCACACAATGGCCAAAGTTTTGTATGAGGCAGGGCTTGGGCGATACTGTGGCATCTTAGGGTGTTTCTGAAAACATGAAATGTTTTTCAGTGAATAAAGGGAGGAGAGGTTACAACCCCCCAAAAAACTCTTTGACTTAGGTAAATTTGCAAGTAGTAGTGGGAACACTGTGCTATACTACAATTATTAATGGCATCGCTCAAGTTGTCCGTTTCTTGGTATGAATTAAAGTTGCTGTCTTGAAAAATAGCGACCGGAGGGGTCAGAAAAGTTGCTATATGTCGTGAAAAAGTTACTAATTTAGCAACACTGACTGTGCCTTTGTAAACTAGCTCAATTTTGTTCACAGCCATGCTGTCACAAGCCAAGAGGAAGCCTCTAAAAAAAAAAAATACTGTACTGAGAAACTGACTCGAATAATCGAGAAAATCCATTAACCACCGAGGCCTAGGACACACATGAATGGCTAGTGCCGCCCCGCGCGCACACACACACACACATAGAGGTAGAGTGATAACACAGCGGAGGATACATTCCCACATGTGAGGAGGGTTCGGTGGGTGCCCAGCTGCTAGCGGCTGTCAAGACGAAGCGTCATGTTTCAGGAGCCAAATGACTGCGCTCATTCCTTCCCGGGGTGAGCTGCGGCCGCCCGCCTTCACATCCCCTCCCGATAAACAGCTCGAATCGCCAACTCGTCCTACCGGGTCGACTACCGTGCACTTTACACGCCGCAGGTGGGGGCCCGAACACGACTGAGGTTCCGCCTTCGCACCCTCAAGTGCACTTTGCGAGCCCACAGCCATGTGGCTACAAAACACCTGATCGTTCTCCAGCCACAGTGACCTCCATTGCCTTGACGTACTTTTCTCACCCAAAGCCCGAGCGTCAACCCACGAATTGCTGGACATAAAAGGCTCTCTCAGTGCGACTTTAATATGTCCCTCGTACCCTTGTCATGCCATATACACAGACGACAAGAGGAGTGTCATTGTTATGCCTGTATGAATTGTTGCCTCTAAAGCTTTTTGCTTTAAACAGGGAAGCGATCCTTCAAGAAATTATTTCTTCAATGCAGGAATTCCACAACAGGTTGAAGAACCGTTCTGGCACAGTTGGTCGAAAAATACATTAAAATATTTAATGTGCATTCAGCGTCCGACACGCTGAGAGCGGTGAGAAAATGTATAGTGCTGCTTTGACTTACGAGTTTAGTTCGTTCCATGACCATGCTTGTAACTCAAAACTTGTATCGTAAAAATCTTTTCCCATTGAAATGGTGTGTGCTTTGACCATCAGAACACACTTTACATTTCACCAAATCCAGTACAGGCTCATTGTGTCAAGCTAGCCGGCTACAATTTCTAACATGCAAAAAAAGCACGTTTGGGTTGTTAATTTCATTGGTTTTGTATTCTGTGGCAGAGGCGTACGAAGCCCGGAATTTTTCCGTGGGGTGGTTGGGGGGGGTTGCTGATCGAACTTTCCCGCCATGAATAACACTATACTGGGGACACTAGCGAGGTGGACAGCTTTCAGGTTGGGGTGGCCGCGGCCCCAGGCTACCATGTAGCTCCGCCCCAGCATTTTGGTCATCATAAAGCATATGATTTTTCTTCTGCAGTTTCTGGCTGAATTATTATTTTGTGGATTTTTTTTCTTGTTTTATTTCCCTTTATTTTTATATATATGCCCTTTTTAAAGCCATTTTGCCAGCAAAATTTAATTTTTATTTTATTTATACACACACACGCACACGGCATCGTTCTCCTTCGTTGCATCATAATTTGCTCTGAAATGAACACTGTACAGCCGGCACGGTGGACGACTGGTTAGCACATCTGCCTCACAGTTCTGGGGACTGGGGTTCAAATCCCGGCCCCACCTGAGTGGAGTTTGCATATTCTCCCCGTGCCAGGGTGGGTTTTCTCCGGGCACACCGGTTTCCTGCCAAATCCCCAAAACATGCATGGTAGGTTAATTGTCGACTCTAAATTGCCCGTAGGTGTGAATGTGAGTGCGAATGGTGGTTTGTTTATATGTGCCCTGTGATTGGGTGGCGACCGGTTCAGGTTGTACCTCGCCTCCCACCCAAAGATAGCTAGAATAGGCTCCGGCAGCACGCGACCCTAGTGAGGATAAGCGGTAAAGAAATGGATGGGTGGATGAACACTGTACATGTAATTTTAATAATAGGGTGACATATTTCAACATATTCATTTTTTTTTTTTTGGCTCCTTGACTTCTACAAAAGTGGACATAGATCCCAAGGTGTGACCAACTGAAAAGCTACGCTAGACGTATTGCCGGCACTCGTCGGGCCCGTCAGTCATCCAAGGATGAGCGCAGTAACGTTAGATTTCTGGAGTCTTCCTGTGACAGTACATATAACACATCGCCTGTAAGCAAAGGCTGCGCCACCTTTGACATTCCGGCAGAGGATACAGATGCGGTAACGTGGACACCTCTGAGTTACACCCCAGAATGTCGACACTCCCCTCGCAAGAGCCACTGTTTGTGTTCCAACAATGTGTTTTATATTTCATACAGAGTCGCGATTCGGTGTTGAAGCAGTGTTTCAGACCTTTTGAATTGGGCTTAATGTGGTGTGATGTTTACAGCACTGTAGTGAAAAAAGGTTGATACTTATTGCACCTCAATATGTTTTATTAGTACAGGTATTGAATACAATAGGTTTTATATTTAATACGGATTAGAGAGTCCTTCCCGGTACAGTGCTGTTTTTTGGGGCATATTTCCCTCACATTTGACTGTCTGACTTCCTGTTCCTGCCATGTCTCCCTGTCCTGTCTTTTCTTTGCTGTTCAGTTTTTGAGAAGGTGACATTTATTGTTTTTTTCCCATTGGGCTTAACATTTTTTGCACCTTGAAGAGAACATGTCAGCGTGCAAAGTTACGTTCCCGGGCATGCGCCTAAGCGGTCACGGACAGACGGACAGCGCGGCCCGAGGCTTCGACTCAACGCTTCCTTTGACATTTGCCGTGCTCCCTTTCCCGCTGCGTTCTCACGGGGTCAAATCATGCCTCCGTGCTTCGCCGGCGTCAACGCCCTGTCAGTCGCCAATTAACCTTGTATTTCTAACCCTATAGGGAGCCACGGAGCTTTTAAACCCCTTACCGCCTGACTAATTCCTAGCTTTGCACCAGCATCACGATCGGCCACTTGGGCCCTTTGGGTCTGATATCTCTCTAAATATCTGCATGCATCATCCTGCTGCTGCTAAGATGGCAGCTGCTCGCACGACCGTGCCACCGCATACCCCGGCGAGCTGTAAAGACCCGGGCTAAGCCGGCCCATGCGCTCCTGAGGTCCCGCAAACATACGTGTGAGCCTTGTGATTTATAGACTTTGATGGAAGCACATGCAATAAAACCACAAGTTGGGGAGTACTTCAACAGGATGCTAATTGGTAGGGTTGTAATAGTACATGTACAGTATTTGTAACAGTTTTCCACAGGGAACAGATTTGGCCCTCTAGCCACATGTCTACTCTGTAAACAAACTCATTGCAGTTTAGCCTCACTGAGCTAGCGACATGCTTTTGGCGGTACATCAGACTTGCTAAATGGTATGCAATGGAATTACGCCAACGTGAATATCAATGGGGAAAAACACTAGCGAGATGCAGTTGTTTTTACCATTGTTGTTGCACTTTCCCAAAAAGAAGACAAACCAATGACATTGCACTTTCCTCAAAGAGAATATTGACATTTCAAATGGGATCACACCAACATGAATATCAGTGCAGCATGAAAAAGAAAATAGAAACCACTAACTAGAAAACATTGATGTTTTTATTGCATAATAATTCACACTGCTGCAGCCGTTGCAGAAGACCAACTATTTATGTTGCGCTTTCCTAAATAGAAAGCAAACTACTGTTTAGCATATTCCTAAGAAGGTGAACTCCTGAAGTTGCAGCCACCTAAAAAGACAAGAAGAGCAACTATTGATGTTGTTGTACTTACCTAAACAGACAAACTATTTACCTTGAAGAAAACAACCTATTTAGTATTTATGTTGCACTTGCTTAAAAATAAGAATGCTGATGTGGCACTTTCCTAAAAAGAATACCAACTATTGATGCTGCAATTTCCTAAAAATAAGAAACTCTTGATGTTGCACTTCCTTTAAAAAAGACAAAACTATTGACGTTGCACTTTCTTAATAAGACAAACTTGTTTCACCTTTCTCAAAACAAAACAAAATATTGATGTTGTATTTGCCTAAACAGAAGTCATACTGTTGAATAATAAAGGGAAAAAAATATTTGTAAGTTTTTATACATTATCAAATATTTGTACTTTATTAGAGAGATTGCATTGTGATTCTGTGCTTTTTCGACAGTCTTTCATTTATAGGAGAATGTAATCCTAACAGTTATTTTAATAAACCATTTTAAATGTCATCAAATATGTTCCTGTTTACACAAAAGAAAAGCACTTTTATGTCTTGCATTACTGTACCCAAAGTGAACTGAACTGTGACCTTAATGAAGGTACGTAACGAACCGGCATTCTTGGTGTTGCGTCACGCCCCTACAAATTTGTGTATTTTCCGAACAATGGTAACGAAGAAGTTGTGCATTTGTTCATATGCAGCTTTTCCAACCGACTTGCACCATCTCTGACCCAATTGGCCTTTGCTCTAATGGCTTGGTAATCTGAGTAGATTACAAGTGGGAAGAAGAATATTCCATCTAGGCGCGAGGCAAGGGGGGCACGATATTAAATGTGTAACACCAATCTCCCCAAGAAAAAAACAAAGCAAATTTGATCGACCACCTACAAGTTAACTTTAACCTCACGTCACCTTTTCAGTTCCCTGGGAAACCATGCGGCCGTGGCCAAGTGCACACTCACATGGTCGCGCTTAGTGAAAGAAACCCAAAACCCACACCCTTGCCGTCCAAGAGTCCTTGAACATGTGACAGCAGACGCAGCAAACACACTTGGGAGGAGTAATCTTTGGGGGAGAGAAAAAAACAACAACTCTGACAATAAGAAGAAAGCAGGGGTGTTTGCAGAATATGAGGCGTTGCAATGACGATGATCACCATCATCAACTTCTAGTGGGAGCATCCACTGAAACCTTGACAATTCGTCATTAGTCATTTTTTTTTATGTAGAGCCTAACTTACATTTATTTGCTGAAGAAGAAAATACCCTATCTTGGTATTTCTGTGCTCTTCCTGTAACGCTCTTAAGCGGAGGTGTTGTCTTAGGTGGTTTGGCCACCAGATGATAGTCGGCCGTCTGGACAGCAAAAAGTAGCGTGATGGAAGATTTCAGTAGCGGTCCGACAGGCAGGTGAGGCTCCTTGTGAGGTTGACACTGGAGAAAGCAGGGTTGTAATGTCCTCAAGATGATGCAGAGAAAGGTTGCTATTGGTCTCTAAAATTGACCAGGTTGCAGTGTTAGAGAAAAATCTGCGACCCATCAGAAAGTGTAACCCAGGGGGCGATATTGTCCATGGCGTGCGTTTGAGTGTTTGAGGACAAAACAGAAGACTACTTACGTCAAGTGTAAACTAGGCTCAGAATTTGTGAATTTTGTGATTGACAGATCCAGAAAGCAAGACATCAATGTCCTGATGTAATGTATTAATGCAGAAAATGCAGGCTTAATAACTCATACAATATTCACCCCCAGCACAAACCATGACCTTTCCACTAACTGGAAATCGCACACAACCCACGTTTACCCTGTTAACATCAGTAGCCAACTCTTCTTCTCTATTGGTGGCGAATGCTCAATCGCACTTAAATGCACGCCATGGGCGACGGTTCACCGTACAGCGAGGGCAAGGTCCACAATGGACATCAGTATGAGGGGCTCAACACACGCACATGCAAAAACCACTACAGAAAATCCCCAAGTCTCCCCATTCCAAAAATGACCCCGAGCTCAATTACAGGTCTATGCTTATTATTAGAACAAATGTGCGCTAGAGCTTTAATTCAAGTCCAATAACTGCAACTGAGGACCCAAACAACTCAAACTTTCACAGTTTGACAGTATGAAAAGAGTCAGATTAAAGGAGCAAAATCAACTCAAACTATTTTTTTTTTTTTTTTTTTAAAGTGTCCGTCTCCAACCCCAAAGTGGAGATAGACACCTCCACACAAAAATCTCACCAAAAGGATTTCAAACTTCAGCTCTAAACTTGACTATTTTGCGTTAACGTAAGCGAGAAAGACAGAAAAGAACAAACAGGAAAGGTAAGAGGTGAAAATACCTGTCACGGTGGCGGAAACGAGTCCACAGAATGAGGTCAAAAGGACGAGAAGGAAAGTTAAATCCTGTCGTCGTCGTCCCGAACACTGAGAAGGGCGCGCTTGTGGTTCTTGACAGCCCCGGCCGGCGGCAGTCGTCGCCGACTTTGTCTGTGTGGGCAGCTTCGCCGGGAGTTGGCGACCTATTACCGTAATGCCTAGTATGAACAAAATTAGGGGCGGCTGGCTTGACTGCTACTTTACGAGTGGAAGCTGGCTTGACCGCAGTGTGAAACTGGAGGAGTTGATCCTCCACAGCAGGTTAGCATCATTCACATCTTCCTCTCGACGTCCATTTCGCACCCAATTTCACGCTTTTCCTTTCACCCCAGCCCCAGTGTTGGCAATTTTGCGATTTTCGGGCCCTTCGAATGACTATTCCTCAAAAAAGCCTCGTCGTATTTGGTTTATCAATCACTCCCCGGTCACTAAATCAATCAATTATTAAGACTTTTAGGACAGTCCATAGTCGACGTTCTTGCCGAATCCGGAAGTCAGGAGTAGGGAAAATAAAAAAAATAAAAATTAAAAAAATAAATAAATAACATTTAAAGTATCTTATATTTTATGACGTGACAGCGGATTAAAGTAGCTATAATAATAATAAGAATAAGAATAATCACTAATTAAATTTTTTTGTACTAAATTGTAACGTTACTTTCTTTGAGTGAACGCCTGAATCAAAACAAAATATGACGCAGTCAATTTTTTAGGCACAACCTGTAGTGAGAAGAAAAATAAATTAATCCCATTACATTTTGTACACATAAAAATATACTGAAAAATAGAAGAACATAAAAAAAATCATTAATAAAGTCAGAAGAACATTTAAAAGGCACATTAACAAATCACAACATTAAATACGTATGTAAAAACAATTATGAAAAGTATGTTAAAGATAATTAGAACATGATATAGTATTCCTATTTTATTTATTAGACTGATTGCCAAACTCCATCTATGCTGTAGTGTATTAGTAGTAATATAAAAAACAATGTTAGTAACAATAATAATATTTTTATTAATGCTAATGAGACGGATGGGTCGGAACTCTTTCCCTGCTAGCTCGCGGGCTGTTAAGGAAGTGACACTGTTACCATAGAAACACAAGCAAATACATACGGTAGTCCCGTCGCGCTTGGCAACAGGTTTGTTTCTGTCATTTTCTTTCCTTCCATTTGAACACTTTAATGAATATACAACTCTCGGACACAATAACAGTGTAACGATTGTTCAAATGCATTTAATAAACTTGTGTGAAAACGTTTTCGTTTGTTGTGTCGCTACGATCGAATACACGGAGGGACGCACACAATTCAGTGTTAGCGAAGTTAAACTAGCCGACGAGTAAAGTTTCTGTTGTTATGTCCGACGAACAATTCACCCATAATGACGCCGAATACTGTACTTTTATTCTTGCATTTGTATTACCGTGTATTTTTGCTCGTTTTTAAAATCATGAAGCCCATCTCGCATATATGACGCGCCAGTAACGAATAAACATTACCTGTGATGACGTCCCAATAAAGCTAAACGCAAGTCGTAGAAGTAGCAGTAAATGCTATGTTTCATTTTCATAAATGACTTACAAGTGCGCTTACACAACCCGCACAGACTCCAAACATGGACTCCGAGTACGTCAAAACGCATCTGGGTTCATGCCTGGCAGAGGGCTTAGCTGAAGTGGTCGAGCAGCGTCCAATGGACCCCATCCAGTTTCTAGCCCATTGGCTGTACAAATACAACGCCAACGTCGAATATGAGGCAAAGGTAATAAAATTAAGTAAGAAGGCTAGTTTGTTTGTCTTGCCAGTAGTTCGAGCAACGTGCCTTGCACTGTGAAGCGATAGGGTATGTTTTAAATGACCATTTTTATGTTAACCTCCACAATGCTAATGTGTGAAATTCGGATTCTTACAGAAACAGGCCCGGTTGGCACTTGTGGAGAAGGAACGGGCCAAAGCCAGAGAGAAAGATGCTGGGAAGGAGCCCGCAGGAAAAGTACTTTTGACTTTGTTTTGCTTAGTGCTTTGCCGTTTCGTGTAGTCGCGTTCCCGAGGTCAGTCAGCAGTTAGAAAACAGCAAATTCAGCCAACAGATGGGAGGGATGTGAAGTGAAGAGCCAAGGTAGAGGCACAGACTCAGAAAGGCAGGATGTTGTGGGTCTGAAGGATATTTGACACTCGGCACCTTAACAGCTCTCTGAAATGGAGTCTGCAGGAACAGACGATCGTGTGGGAGCCACGCCCGAACCTACTGAGCAACCTGAGAGGGACCCTCCTCGGCCGGAAACCCAACATGCTAACAAACAGCACCAAAGTGGACCTCTGGAGAATGAGCAGGAGGTGAAAAAAACAATAACAAAATATGTCTGGTGGTGGTGTCTCCATGATGGGTTGCTTTGTGTGGTGGTGGTGCTGCTGCATGTGCATGCAATGTGTGCAGTCTGCTGGCCTAGGATCACAGGGCAAGCTTGGGTTAGCTACATGCATGGGGTAAGAAAGCTAGCGCTTTATAGCTGGTGGTTGTTTGGGGGAACCAGCTTAGACATGCATTCATATGTCTACCAGGTTGAGACGATCGATAATGTAACCGCTCCAGAGTCCTCAGTTGTCTCTCCGCGGTCTGACACTATCCAGCAGGACCAGCCCCAAGTGAAGAAACCAAGGGAGGAAAAGGCGGTGAGACATTATTTGTTGATGATGTTTCTAGAAAAGGAGAGCAGCAAAACAGGGCCTCGTTTGTCCGCGCTGCGCTAACATGATCACACGGTCGCGTTCTCTCTCCTGAATGACCTGCAGGATCTTGGCCTGGCTGAAACCGGTGAGCTGTCCCAGGCTGAAGGCCTCGCTTCTAGCCAGGTGGACAGACACCAGGAGCTACTGAGCCCACTTCTCCCCGAAAGCCAACACACAGAGAAGGTGATGGGATTGGCGTCTCTTTAAGAACGTTCTTATTCAGTTGAGTGGATGGTCCAGCTGGAACCAGAGACAGAACTAGAAGCATGGTGAAGGTTTAGCGAGACAACGCAAAGCCAGCTGAAGCCATATAAGAGGAGTCAGGCCAAGTGATTGTTTGGCTGATGTCTAACTCACACATTTTTCCTGACACCCTTTCCACCAGAAGGATGAGCACGCCCAGTCTTCTCAGGCTGAGTCTGCAAATGTTGAGTCCTCTCAAGCTGAGGCCTCCCAGATTGAAACCACACTGTCTGGGACCTCCCATGCAGAGTCTTCACAGATGGAGTCCAAGGAAGAGGAGTCTGCACAGGTGAAGTCCTCGCAAGTAGAAGCTGAGCAGGTGGGGACCTCGCCGGTCAATACCTCCCAGGCTGAGTCTGTGCTGGTAGAGTCCATGCAGACTGAGACCTACCAGGCTGAGTCCTCTCAAGCTGAGGGCTACCATGTCCCAGCCACGCCAGCTGAGTTCTCTAAGGCTGAGGCCTCCCATGTGGAATCTACACAAGTTGAGCGCTCCCAGTCAGAGTATGCGCAGTTGGGGTCTACGCCGGAGGAGTCTGCGCAGGCCGAATCCTCTCAAGCTGAGGCTTCCCACGTCAAAGCCGCACAGGTTGAGACCTCCCAGGCTGAGTCTGCGCAGGTGGAGTCCATGCTAGAGGAGTCTGGACAGGCCGAGTCCATGCAGGCTGAGAAAGCCCAGGCTGAGGCCTCTGACGATGAATCTCCACAAGTTGAGACCTCTCATCCCGCATCTGCACAGGTGGAGTCCACACCAGCGGACTCTGCTCAGCCCAAGAACTCCCTGTCCGAGTCTGCCCAGGAGGAGTCCCAGGCTGAGTCTTTGGAGGTGGAGACCTCCCAGGCTGAGGTCGCACAGGTTGAATCCACAAAAGTTGAGACCTCTCAGCCCGAGTCTTCACATGTGGAATCTACACCAGCAGATTTAGTTCAGTCCGAGACCCTCATGTCCAAGTCTGCACAAGAATCTTTCCAGGCTGAGTCCTCTCATGCTGAGGTTTCTCACGTCGAAACCAAAAATAGTGAGACCTCCCCGGCCAAGTTGACGCTGGTGGAATCCTCTTTGATGGAGTCTGCGCAGATCAAGACTGCGCTTGTGGAGTCCACGCAGGCCGAGTCCTCTCAAGCTGAGGCCTCTCAGGTCCAACCCATACAAGATGAGACTCCCCAAGCCCAGTTTGCACAGGTGGAGTCAATGCCGGAGGAGTCTACCCAGGCAAAGGCCTCCCTGGTTGAACCTGCACAAGTTGAGAACTCCTCAGACGGGTCTGAGCAGGTGGAGTCCACGCAGGCGAACTCCGCTCACTCCAAGACCTCCCAGGCTGAGTCCTCCCACGCTGAGTCATCGCAGGCCAACTCCGAAGAAGTCCTACCGAGTGACAACCTGTCGACAAAAACTGAAAAGGAGAGGCACGATCCAAGTTCACCTCCTGTTCTTCAAGACCAAGAAGAGGTTTGTGAGCTAGCCCGGACACCCATCTCTGTTGCTAACACTATGTGGTGACGCCACAGGTCAGTTCGGCACCTGTAGAGCTAACAGGTCAAGTGATTATTTTCAAGTCTAATAAAAAAAATAAAAATAAAAAAAAAGAGGTCATAAAAACTACGTCTTTTCCTTGTGCATGTCATTTAAGTGTTAATCCAAATGTTATTGCTCATTTTTTTGCCACTTTAACGGTGACTAACATTTGTGTGGCTTTGCAGGGAACAGAACAAGCTGGAAAATGACCACATCGCTGCTTGCCGGTCCACCGATGAGCCTTTATCTTTGATTAGACTTCATTTATCATTGCATTGTGTGCCTAAATCAAAGATGTCCTCAGTAGAGTCAAATAAACGTGCTTGGAAAACACATACCAATTTACTGTTTGTTTAATCCTTTGTACTTTTTAGGGCATTTTCCCTTTGAATTTTTTTTTTTGTAATTGAGCATTCATTTGGACTGTGTTACGGCTCGTGGCATAACATTTTGTTATTTTTTTTAAAGTAATTTTGTTGGGGTAATACAGAATCTTTTACCCTTACATTTCTTTTATACCCCACTGATGCATTTTGCTCCCTCTGAACACCCTTGTGCATGGCTAAAAATGTACACACGCAAAGCATTCCTGTGAAATAATCATACATTGTATTTTTTGTTTTTCTTCACAAATCACCTAAATCAGTGGTTCTCAAACATTTTACATAAGTACTACCTGAAAAAATACTTTGCAAGTGGCACCATAATAACCATATTTAAAACATAGCAGTGTGGTTCACCAAGAACAAGGCAGGGGTTTTATTCCTGAAAAGGATATTTAATATTATAAACCACTGTAACATTGCGCACACTTTAAACATCAACACTGAATTTAGAAAAGAAAGAAGGAAAAAAAATATATATCCAAAACTTTAATCAGCTCTACAGCCTCATCACCCTACTATTTATTACAAAATAATTGACTTTCTTAATGAAATTTCAGTATGTCAAATAAAAAATAAAGTAAGACGTTTAAATAGCAATTCTGGCATTTCAGTGACTGATGAGAAAAAAATATTGATCATTTTCTAGCAGTGTGTTTTATATGTCTTAGGGTCTACACATACAAAATCGACACAGAAAAGGAGCAAATCAGTTTTTATTTTGAGGATTGAATGCGCCACTTGTTTCAACGGTGACTTTTGAACCAGAAGAGGGCGGCGGGCTCGTTGCAGAATCAATGAGAGCTTTGTGACGTCACGAGCCTGTCGCGGGTGATCCTCATGAAAACGAAAAAAAAAAAAGGCTGTGACGTGCGCGCTCACGACAGCGTCGCGGTTACGCAAGGGCGCGTCAACCGGACGCGTTAAATGCCGCACGCACAAGCTGGCCGTCAAACGAGGTAAAAAAGTGGAAGAAGAATCAGGAAGGCCGGCGGAATGACTCTCCTGCTCCAAGCCGCGGGCGGCCTGGTGGCCCGAGTCCTCAACATGTTGACGGACGTGTTCCTCACGGCGCCGCTCGAGGCCACCCTCCAAATCCTGGAAGAAGCTCAGCTCGCGACTTTGACTGCCGGTGAGCGTGTGCAAAAGCTTTCGCTCGCCATGTTGCTTTCAAAACGAGCCATTGTCGCGCTTGTCATTTCACTTCGTGTCCCCTTCACCTCCTTACCTCACTTTTAATCCTTCCGCCACGTTTGTACTTTCTTCCCCTTTCACCTTTCCTTCATATTCTTCCAACCTTTCTTGACTTTGACCTCCATTCTCTTCCATCACTTTCCACTTCTACGCCCTTCCTCTACTTCCTTGACTCGGTTCCTCCCTTCACCCTCTTTCAAAACTTTCAAGCCTGACTTCCATCTTCACCTCCTTTTTGACTTGTTTCCTCCCTCATTTACCACCTCCACAATTCCATCGCTTTCTACATTCTCCCCCGACTTGCTTACCCTTCACCTCCTTCCTTCACATAACCACTTCGTCCTTCCTTTTAACTCATGTGTCCTCTTCCTCCACATACCTTCAGGCATCACACCTTCACCTGATTTCTCCTCATTTCCCATCTTGACATCTGTTCATTTACCTCCTTCACACGATGGCGTCATTCCCTTCCATGACCCTCCACCTACATCCACCACTTCTCCTTACCCTTTCGCTTCCTTTTCTACTTGGCTTCCGTGCCGTCCTTTCTTCTGACCTTCACCTCCCTCAATTGCATCCTTGTCTGTGATTCTATCTATATATTACTTTAATTCTGTTCTTTCTCCATCCTTGGGTTTTAGACAAGACGAAGTTGAAGGCCAAGTCTCTGTGGGAGCAGACGGGTGCCGTCATTATGGCGGTGCGCAGGCCGGGATGATTTCTGTGCAGAGAGGTAACGCGTTCACGTCGTCAACAGTGTGGCGCGCACACGGCATCGTGGGAGCGTAAATAAATCACCACGTCACACTATCGCTCAGGAGGCTGCAGAGCTGTCCTCTCTGAAGCCCCAGCTGGACCAGCTCGGGGTGCCGCTGTACGCTGTGGTCAAGGAAAACATCGGCAACGAGGTCCAGAACTTCAGACAGTACTTCAACGGGGAAATCTTCTTGGATGAAAAGGTCTTTTTAAAAAAAATGATCAAGTTGGTCTGTGGTTTGTCATGTGTTGCCTCGTCACGGAGAGGCAGATTTCTCACAATGAGAGCTTGTGTTCGTTACAGAGGTGCTTCTTCGGGCCTCGCGAGAGACGCTTGGGCCTCCTGGCCTTCCTTCGTGCGGGGGTGTGGAGAAATGGCCTCAGGGCTTTTGGAAAGGGTTTCACGGGGAATGTGTTGGGAGAGGGCTTCGTGCTCGGCGGAGTCTTTGTCATCGGACGTGAACGGCAGGTGGAACTGATATAATGCAATCCAAACTGTGCGTAATCAAGTCAGGAAACTACTTGTTTTTTTTCCCAGGGAATTCTACTGGAACACAGAGAGATGGAATTTGGAGATAAGGTCAACACTAAAGATGTGATTCAAGCTGTCAGGAGAATAGCGCTGGAGCTTCTGCCCATGGAGAAAAATGTCACAGAGTAACCTGCATGCATAGTTGACTTGTGTAGTAAAAGGCTCCCAGTCTGTTCATGACGGTCTGTTTTGAAACTCTACGGGGCAAACAGACTTGATACTTCAAAGACTGGGCTTCCTGTTGTTACTCAATAAAACATGTCTTGGCACTCGAGAACTTGTTTCTTTTTCAAGATTGTTTGTATTCCCAAAACTGTGTACATCCATCCATTTTCTGAGCCGCTTCTCCTCACTAGGGTCGCGGGTGTGCTGGAGCCTATCCCAGCTGTCATCGGGCAGGAGGCGGGGTACACCCTGAACTGGTTGCCAGCCAATCGCAGGGCACATAGAAACAAACAACCATTCGCACTCACAGTCAGACCTACGGGCAATTTAGAATCTCCAATTAATGCATGTTTTTGGGATGTGGGAGGAAACCGGAGTGCCCGGAGAAAACCCACGCAGGCACGGGGAGAACATGCAAACTCCACACAGGCGGGGACGGGGATTGAATCCCGCACCTCAGAACTGTGAGGCTGACGCTCTAACCAGTCGCCCACTGTGCCGCCAAAACTGTGTACAATCACTGAAAAACATTTTAACCTGAAATGTTCAAATTGGTGGTGGGGGTAAAAAAAAAACACACTAATTTGCAGTTACCGAGAAATGTCTACTCTGAATTGTATGCTTCTATAAACAAACATTAGGTACTGGTACAGTATACCACTATAAACAATGGATTTTGCTTCAAGAAAGCGTGATTGTACAGAAAATATTGAAAACTGAGCATTAGCTTTATAAAGGCAGATTTGTTTTTCATAAAGCTCTTGAGTGTTTCTAGATTTGATTGGCAGTTGCGTTTCATAGAATTAGTGTGTGTGTGCGCCGTACCGTCTAATCAGATTTCCTTGCTGCTACACACGCCCAGCCAATCGGCGTGCAGCAGGGGCGGGACTTGTGTGGAATTCGGGCAGGTACGTCAGTCGAGCCTTTTGGCTGAAAATGGATCCACTCGAGTCGAATTAGTCTGGGGAATAAAAATTTAAACAAGAACATTTTCGGCCTGGGACAATTATTTTCACTTTATTTCCATGATTGTTTGGGGTCTGTCTACAAGGACGGATGGACGAGAGCTAGCTTGTTGGCTTCGTATGAAAAATGCTCGGTAAGTTGTTCATTTTAATGGCAATGCTGTGTTAAAAGTCTATGTGGAAATCGGCGAAGTGGTTATAACTAGTTGGTACTAAGTCAGCATAATCGCATTTATGTTTAGTTTTTAGTATTTTACGGCAACTCTGGAGACTCGACGTTGTCGCTGTCCACGGTTCTGGGGAAGCCCGAGGTGACGTCACGAGGAGGATTAAGTTTAGTGTCGCGTAACCATGGCAGCGCACCACGTGACTTCCTGACGCTCCATCATGTGCTACATAGCAATAGATAATCCCACACTGATCGCTGCAGTTTCAAGATGTGCAAAATACAGAGGTGGCAAAAGTACTCACTCTGTGCTTAAGTACAGATACAGATACTTATGGAAAACAAATAAAAGAAGTGGAAGTACCTATTCAATTTCTGCACTCAAAAAAAACAATACAGTGCATGCTGAAAAGTTGATTGAAAAGTAACAAGCCCATTTTGACAAAGTAAGGAGTATAAAAGTACAGAAATCTGTTTTCAAATGTGGAGTAAAAGTACAAATTTACATCTGTACAGTAACAAATATTTGTACTTGATTTGACTTTAACCAGGAAGCTGAGAGAGATGCATCATGGGAAAGAATGGCCAGACATGTGACTACAGGAATCCCAAAAGTCAGCTGTTATGTCACAAAGGTAAGTATTAACTGTTGGGTAAGATAAAAAGAAACCAGTGTCTTCATTCCTTTTGTGTCTATTTTTTATAATGTTGGGTAAGATAAATCCAACGTTAACCTTCTGTAAACACCAGTTTAATATACAGGTTAGCACAACGTGGATCAAATATTGTCTTGCCTCCCCACTCTATGCCGCTGTAGACATGTTCGCCTGAACGGCGACGGCTCCGGCAGGCTCCATGGCTCATTCATCGGAACCCTCCTGCAGGGAGAAGACCCCCGGCACACAGGGGAAGTCGCACTCAGCGGCGCGCAACATTGTACGGAAGAAGGAGCAGCAGCAGCAGCGGCGGCGGCGAGGAATCCGATCTTCCTCACCCATGGGCCGCGTCATCCTCATCAACTCGCCGGTTGACGGTAAGACAAGCCTGTTTACATAAATAACATATGTTAGTTCATTTAAAACGTAATTGTCCTTAGTGTTTGCAAGATGTATTGTGGTTCATCAGAGACTCTCAATAGACATCGTTTTCAAAAACACGTCAGGAGCCCAAATTGACTTGAAACACGTTAGTTAATTGAAGACTACTGTAAATTGAGTTCAATGTTCACAAACCCCTATGTTAGTTAATTGAAGACTCCACATTGACTTCAGTGTTTACAAAAACATACGTTAGACTAATTTAACCTAATTGTTTACAAAAAGATGTATGCTAGCTAACGAAGGACTAAATTCACTTGAATAGTGAAAAGACTCCAAATTGACTTTGTTTACAAAAACATGGAAGTTGGTTAAAGACTAAATTTATTTAAATGTTGACGAATGTGAATTAATTGAAGACTCTAAATTGACAAAACACACTAGTTAATTGCAGACTAAATTGAGTTAAATGTCTACAAATACGTGAGTTAATTGAACACTAAATAGACCTCAATGTGTACAAAAACGTCAGTTAGTTAATTAGACTAAATTGACTTGTGTGTGAGTTCATAAAGTTAACTCATTGCAGTTAACTAAATACAAATTTGACTTCAATGTGTACAAAAACATGAATGTCTTAAATGTTTACACACGAAAAGACTCAAAATTGACGTTTACAAAAATATGTCAGTCATTTAAGACTAAATTGGCTTTGTTAACAAAAAAAGTTGCATTGTAGATCATTAAAGACTAAATTGACAATTCTTAACACAAACATGCACATTACAGTAGTTAATTGAAAGCAAGAAGTTGATTTCGCAGTTTACGTGGATGCGTCTGTCTTACGGTATTTTTCCAGGCGGCGATGACAGCGAAGACCTTCACACCATCACGGTGGACAAAAGCGAGGACGGCAAGCTGGGCTTCAGCGTGCGCGGCGGCTGCGAGCACGGCCTGAGCATCTTCGTCAGCAAGGTGGAAGACGACAGCACGGCAGGTGGGACGGCGCGGCGGCATCACGTGACCTTCGCCGGGGACGTTTTTTTTTTGTTTTTTTTTTGATCCGAGAACGCGCCCTGTCGTTGTGCACAGAGGAGGCCGGGCTGCTGGTGGGCGACAAGCTGGTGGAGGTGAACGGCGTCAGCCTGGAGAGCATCACCATGAGCAGCGCCGTCAAGGTCCTAACGGGCAACAACAGGCTGAGGATGGTGGTGAGGCGAGTGGGCAAGGTGCCCGGGATCCGCTACTCGAAAGAGAAGACCACCTGGTGAGCAGTGGTACTTCGTTGCTGTATTTACAGTGAATATAAAATCAATCTACACAGCCTTGGTCAAACGGTACATTTTTGTGATATAAAAAAAAAAAAATGAGGCCAAGTTAAATCATTTCCAAACTTTTTCCACCATTAATGTGACCCACAATGTGTACAACTCAATAGATTCTTTTCAAAATATTTTCGAGAGGGGAAGTCAAAATAAACAACGGAGATAATATAGTTGCACAAGTGTGCACACCCTCATAAGTGGGGTTGTGGCGATGGTCAGAATTAATCAATCACATTCAAACTTAATGTTAAATGTTAATGTTTAACCCCAAATCAACTTCAGATGTTCTAGTAGATGTTTCCTCTATTTTTTTTTTTTTGCTTTGTAGCAGAAGCTTGAAGGGTTTGCGCTAACACTGATTGGTATTTGGAACTCTTAACTCCCTTCACATTGACAAAGGTCCCAGTTTCAGCTGAAGAAAAACATGCCCCGAAGCATGATGCTGCTACCATCATGCTTCACAGTACGTACGGCGTTCTTTTGGTGATGAGCAGTGTTGCGTTTGTACCAAACATTTTGGAATTATGGCCAAAAAGTTCAAGCTTTGTTTCATGGGACCATAAGATTTTCACACGTGTTTGAGATTTCAAGGGAGTTTTTGCAAAATGTAGCCAAGCTTGGATGTTTTTCTTTGTAAGAGAAGGCTTCTGTCTTTCCACCCTACCCTGTAGCCCAGACATGAAGAAGATGGGAGATTGTTTTCACATGAACAGCCAGTACTTGCCAGAAATTCCTGCAGCTCCTTCAATGTTGCTGTCATTTTTTGGCAGCCTCCCTTACAAGTTTTTGTTTTGTCTTCATTTCACTTCTTCAATTTTGGAGGGATGTGCAGTTCTTGGTAATGTCACATTTGTGCCATATTTTCTCCTCTTGGTGATTACTGTCTGAATTTTGTTCTATGCTATCTTTAATGCCTTGCAAATTCTCTTCTCCTGAATGATACCTTACAACATTGACATCACCTCTGATGCGGAAGGCATCTGTCTGGACCATGGCTTGTGCTGTAAGATGTGACATTAAAAATGTCAGGAAAAGCCTCCCAGAACATTGGAACTTTGTCATTAAAAAGAGGCACTTTAAACGGTGGCAGGTGTGTGCTGAAATAAGTTTGAATGTGATTGGCAATTCTGAACCCAGTTATCAGAGGGTGTGCACACTTGTGCAACCGTATCAATTTATTTTTACTTCCCCCTCTATAAAATATTTCAAAATATATATCAATTGACTTGGACAGGTTATAGGTCACATTAATGGCGGAAAAAGTTTTGTAATGGTTTATCTTCGTGTAATTTCTTTCATAGCACCAAAAAACTGGGATTTGAACGTGTGTAGACTTTTTGTATCTACTAAGAACAGAGTCCGCTAGTGAGGAAGCAGAAACGGTCGAAAGCGGGATGATGATGAAAATCAAACTTTTGGTGCTTTTCCAGGGTGGACTTGATACACAGGCGCATGGTGGTGGAGGAAAGCGGGCGGACGCCTTCGGACGCCAGCGCGAGCAGCGCTCTCCGCAGGATCGTCCACCTGTACACCACCTCTGACGACTACTGTCTGGGTTTCAACATCCGCGGTGGGAAGGAGTTTGGTTTGGGCATTTACGTCTCCAAGTAGGTATTCTTCCAGAAACTGTCTGGAAACACGTCCTTCCCCCATTCACCGCTGACTCCCCGACGTCTCAGGCTGGACCCCGGCGGCCTGGCCGAGCAGAACGGGATCAAGATGGGCGACCAGATCCTGGCCGCCAACGGCGTGGGCTTCGAGGACATCAGCCACAGCAACGCGGTGGAGGTGCTGAAGAGTCACACGCACGTCATGCTGACCATCAAGGTGAGCGAAAAACGCCGCTTTCGAGGGCCCGCTTCATTATGGACGGTTGCACAATTCAGCGGTGTTCCAGACGAGCGCTGTATCCAAAAATCCGCATGAACAAAGATGGGGGGGGGGAAGCAAGTTAGTTAATTGGTTGTCCCCATTGTCTATGAAAATATCAATTTTAGTTTGACAAATGTCTACAAAAACACCTATGTCAGTAATTGACTTCAATCTTTAGAAAAATACAGACAGTTAAAGAGGCGGCACGGTGGCCGACTGGTTAGAGCGTCAGCCTCACAGTTCTGAGGTGCGGGGTTCAATCCCCGTCCCCGCCTGTGTGGAGTTTGCATGTTCTCCCCGTGCCTGCGTCGGTTTTCTCCGGGCACTCCGGTTTCCTCCCACATCCCAAAAACATGCATTAATTGGAGACTCTAAATTGCCCGTAGGCATGACTGTGAGTGTGAATGGTTGTTTGTTTCGATGTGCCCTGCGATTGGCTGGCAACCAGTTCAGGGTGTACCCCGCCTCCTGCCCGATGACAGCTGGGATAGGCTCCAGCACGCCCGCGACCCTAGTGAGGAGAAGCGGCTCAGAAAATGGATGGATGGATGGACAGACAGTTAAAGACTAATTTGACTTCACTGTTTACAAAAAGATGTAAACGAGCCAATTGGGGACTAAATTCACTTTCATGTTTACAAAACACGTCAGTTATTAATTGAAGACAAAATTGTCTTCAATTTCTACAAAAATATGTACAGTGGTGCCTTGTGATACGAGTTTAAATCATTCCGTGACCACGCTCGTAACTCAAAACATCTTTCCCCATTGAAATGAATGGAAATGCCATGAATCTGTTCCAGCCTCCCTGGATCACATTTCTTAAAATAATGATATTGTACTTTATAAAAACATATAGTAATGACATAATAAAATAGAATCTAAATAATTCAAAGATTTTGCTTGAATTCAGTGGACATTGTGCTGCTCCTTCTGATGTGCAGCTCTCAGCATGATACACTACAGTTGTACACTACCACCGAAAACAATAACAACATAAAAATATGTAACAATAATAATAATAAATTAATATCTCTGAGAGTGTCACTCAAAATCTTACAGGTGCAGCTGTACCTAATGAAATGTCCAGCGAGTGGAACACAACACACATAGCTAAGCTGTATATTAAAGCTACTGTGTGTGTGACAGCTGGCACACAGTCATAAAATTCCTCCTCACTTGTCCAAGCTTGAGTTTCTCTGTGTTGAAAAAAAATAGCCGGGCGGCGTGCATTATTCAGCAGGCGGCACGGATCAGGTGCAGACGATAGCGTGGCGTCGTCCATCATGTGTTACTCCTGATCAAATATAACGTAGATGCTATCAAAGTTTAATACGAGTTGATTTACATATTTTTCCCCACCAGGAGGCCGGCCGCTACCCCGCTTACAAGGAGATGGTGGCGGAGTACCGATGGCTCAACAAGTGTATGTTATTCCTCTGCTGTCCTCAAAGTCTTATTACAAAATTACAATTGGTGGGTAGACATTATTTCCTCCTAAAAAGTATGAAAACGAATGGAAAACAAATCCTTGTCTTTTCTAATGGACAAAAGTTTCAAATCTTATCTGACAAACAAATTCATCTGTACTGTGTTATTTGACAAACATTGAGTTTTTAGGAGAGCAATTATTCAAATTAATTTTTTTCTTGGAAAAAAAACAATTGTTCATCCCCCAAAAATGACTTTCTTGCAAAAATAAGTATGACAATTCTCGCAATATTCAGACCTTCTCATTTTTTGGGGGGGGGGAAACAAACAAAACCATTTTTCTCAATAAAATTACTATACTCAAAAAAACTATTGAAAAACAATTATGTTCAAGCTGTAACTCCTGTTTCTTAACCAATGTTTGTCTGCAACTTCCTGTCTAAAATAACTTTATTCTGACAAGATTTATAATTTTTTTCCTTCCAAAAATATTTTTGGGGAAAAATTAAATTAGGATGTTTTTGTCTCAATACATCTGACTTTATTTTGTTAATATAAAACTTTTCCAGAAAGAAAATAATAAAGATTCCTGAAAAAAATCTGTTCTTGAAAATCCTCCCCAAAAGCAAAAAAAAACCAAAAAAGTCTCGCAACTTTTTTCGCCTCCGAAAATGTTTTTGTTGAAACATTTTCCTTGGAAAATGCAATTTTATATGTACAAGTGGACCTGAACGAGAGCTGGGTCCTCATTCAAGTTGATTTCTCCCCCAGTGGCCAACGGGGGTCAGAAATCTTCCTCGCTGGGGTCTGAGTCCAACTCGTCAGCATCCTCGCTGTCCTCGGAGACGCCGGTCAGTTCTCTGAGCGGCCTGTCCCAGGTCATGTTCCCAACTAGTTTGCCGTTTGCCTCCGACATGGTGGATGTGGGCATCTCCACTGAGGACCAGAGGTGGGGGGGGGGGGGGGGGGGGGGGGAGGCACCTTTTTTGCTTCATTTCTCCTCTCAGGCTTCTCTCACGACAGTGTTTTGTTTTTTTGCATGGCAGGTTCGAGTCGGAGCACAGCGAGGCAGTCATCCAGACGGACACCACCCGCAGCCGGGGAGCCACCACGCTGCTGCGGGACACGGCCATCCGCCGGGAGGAAAACGAAGATGAGGGCGGTCCGAGGAGGGAGTCTCGTAAGACGGCGGTGCTGCTGGCCCTCAGCAGACCCAGCCGACCCATCAGCCGCTCGCAGAGCCAGGTCACCATAGCAGGTGTGTGACTCGCACAAAAGATGCCAAGAGAGGTTTTTGTGTGTGTATGTGTTTGTTTTGACAGAAATACAATGTGCCTCCTAACACAGAGATCAGCCAGAAGAAAGCCAAGAAGCAGAAAGGAGGAAAAAACTCTGGAGAGAAGAGCGCCCTTCAACGCTCCAAGACGCTGGTCAACTTGTTGTTTGGAGGCGCACGCAAGAGGGACGCCTCCAGGGGGCGCTCAAAGTCGCTGTCTACTGACAAAGAAGGTACTCCCACTTTCTTCTGGTTGGTTAATATTCCAGCCATCACGCCAGTACCTCCACTGAGTAACTTTGTTTGTGTGCAACTTCCTGTCCATTCAGCAGAACCTTCAATCTTTATCCATCCATTTGCCGTACCCTTTCTCCTCACTAGGGTCGCGGGCAGGCTGGAGCCGATGCCAGCTATCTTCGGACGAGAGGCGGGGTACACCCTAAACGGGATTGCCCCCGCACCAAAATAAAAATAAAAATAAATAAATAAATAAAAATTCTTGGCAAACAAACTATTTTCACATAAGACTTTTGTCTTGGGAAAAAAAAAACTTGAGTTTGGTTTGGAATAACTCTAGAAATGACTCCTCATTTTCATCATGTCCTGTAGATGTGCCAGTGCGTTTCTCTTCACGGTGTTTATCAACTTTTCAAGATTTTTACAGTTTTGATGTTTTATTGGGTTTACTTATATAATGGATGTATTTGTATTTGTATTGTTGCGTGACTAGTAGATATTATTGTAACTATTTGTGTTGTATGTGATTGACTTGGACTTAATGTTTAAGTGCCCAGATCACCATTGCAAAAGAGATGTTCTGTCTCGACTGGTCTATTACCTGGTTAAATAGGAATAAATTAATAAATAAAACCTGGAGATGTGATGTCATAAAAGTGAGGGAAAAATTTGAAGAAGAAAAAAAAAAACACTGTCCTGGTCCTGACCAGGTTGGAGCCTTGGCAGAGGTCCGAGCGCTGCGGCATTTCCAGAAGAGACGCTGCGAGCGGTGGAGGAGTTGGCACAGCGTCTGTTGACGGAGGAGGAGGCGGAAGCGGTGATGAAGGCGTGTCGGACGGTATGACGCCGGCTACGGTCTTTCTCTGTTTTGTCTCTTTTGCTTGAAAAATGACAACATCGCTACTTGTGCCACAACACTCAGTATGTGGAAGAAAGGTGCGTGGAGATGTTAATACGTCACCTACTGGCCGTGCTGGATAGGCCTGAAAAACTGCTGCTGCTCAGAGAGGTCAGGTAAGTCATTAGATGAAGTATTAGGGACACACAATAGGGGTAAAACAAAAAAAGTCATTATACTGCCAGAATAAAGCCACAAAAAGGTCCTATTACTGTGTTATGAGATGAAAGAATTACGCTTCCGCCTCTTAAAATTATAACAAAGAAAACTTTACTCTCAAAATATTCTTGTTTTTTCCTGAAAATAATGTTTTTTTTCTTTAAAACAAAATAGGGCTTTATATTAATCAGATTGACTTTTTCTAGAAAAAAAATGTACTTCATTAAAAAAATGAAGACTTCTTGGGGAAAAAAAAAACTGAGAACTTTTCTCTCAAGAAAAAAAAACTACTATTTTTGTGGTATAATTATAATTTTTATATCAAGATTATAGCTTTTTCTAACATAAAAAAAGACAGAGCAACACCAGGAATGAATTACAGCATCTGGTGATGTGTTGGTGTTCCAGACTTCAGACTGTAAGTGACTGCAAAGGACTTGCAACCAAGTATTCAAAAGTTTGATTTATAATTGTTAATTTATCCCATTACTTTTCATCCCTTACAAACTGTTGTAACTCCTACACCATTCATCTGATTTGGATGCAAACGCCCTCAAATCAAAGCTGAAAGTCTGCAGTTAAAGCACATCATCATTTCATTTCAAATCTATTGTGGTGTTTCCGTTTAAAAGATGAGATTTGTGTCCATGTCCCAATATTGTATATATATATACTTGACTGTATTTTCTTGAAAACATTTAAATCTCTTTGGGGAGGGGGGGGGACTTTTCTTGACAAATATTAATTTATTCCCGCACTACATTTTTGTTTAAGAAATTTTTGCTTTTTTCCTTGAAAAAATAAGACGACTTTTTCTTGACTTCCCTCAAAAAAATGCAATTTTTCCAAGACTTTTATAGAAAAAAAACCACACCCATGGAGCACAAACATTTTGACCACTATTCCAACATAACGTGTAAATATCTTTCCGTATAAAACCAAGAGCGGTCTTCTGAATGAAGTGGAGTCACAAATGCCGGCCAGATTAGGATTAACGGCTTTGTCGGCAGAATCTCTGTGACAGGTGTTTTTTTTTTCTCTTTTTTTTTTTTCATTTTGTAACACAATACAACACTTCGAGACCGAATGACTATTGTTGTGTTGCACAGGAATGAGTTGTTCAGTGTTACACAATACAGCATACTGAGGACTAATTCCTAAACACTCACATTTTCTAAAAAAAAATAGGACTTTACTCTCATAATATTACGACTTGTTTTGAAGAAAAAAAAACTAATCCTTGGGAAAAAAGAAAAAGTTTTTCTAGAATAAGTATGAATATTCTCAAAAACTACTTTTTTTTTTAACCCCCACGATTATTTTCTTTAAAAGAAAATTCCTGTTTTTCAAACATGACTGACTGTTTTCTTGAGTAAGACTTTTTTTCCTTAGGAAAACTTTCCTTGAAAAATCTAATTTTCTAGAAAAAAAAAATTTCTTGAAAAAAAGTCTACATTTTCCCTAAATAAATAATAATATATGACTATTCAAATTTTCTTTCTAGAAAACTAGTCATGAAAAAATAACTATTCTCGCAGTATTAAATAAAATTCAGAAAAATATCCTTCCTTAGGAGGAATACTTGAAAAATTCTAGAAAAAAAAATAATACTAGGACTAGATTTTTTCCCTTTTTGAAAATAAAAATAATAATCTTGAAAATATGACTTAATTCTAGAGAAAAATGACTTCATTCGTACATTTTTTCTTCTTGAAAAAAAATTTTTCTTAAATTTCTAGACTTTTTTTTCTTAAAACATTTTTTGGGAAAAAAAAAAAAAACATTTCAAGTAAAAAAAAAAAAGACCACACTACTTACCATAATGTTTCCCTGTAGGATGTTGCTTCCGGCCACCCATCTCCGAGAATTTAACAGCACTGTGGAAGCGGTGGAGGTGGAGGCGTACGACATCCTCAAGTACCGCTCAGGTGTGCTCATGTTTGACAAACACACACACACACACACACATGCATGTATCTTACCTTACCCCCCCCCCCCCCCCCCCAGTCCAAACACCGCCTCTTCGCTCTCCCGCATCCGGACGAGCACCTAAACGCCGCCTCATCACGCCGATCCCAGGTAGGTGCCTCAAGTCGGTCTCTGTACAACATTTTCAAGGTTTGAGGGTGGACCACTACCAAAACACTAGCCTCTTTCTCTCTCACACACACACACACACACACACACAAATGCCACAAAAGAACTATAAGATCCAGCATGAATTTGCTTGTGACTTTCACACAGAACCCATTAAAACAAAACAAAAAATCATGCCCCCTTTCGTGTTTGGTACCATTCACACAGAACAATAAAAAGTCAGCTTTGCTGGCAGCATGAAAGCCTTATTGCACTAGGCTGATATGGTGCGATGTCTTTGCGTCAGATTTGCGAGGGGGGTTCGAGCTGCACAGTGCCGCCATGGTGGAGAAGCAAAGCCACTTGGTTGACAAGCTAGAGAAGCTCAGCCTGTCGGGGCCGCGGGCGTCCAGGCAGCGACGGCGGCGCCCCACTGCCCCCTTCACGCCGCTGCTGGACATCCCGGTGGATGGGTACCAGTTCACGGAGGACCACAAACACTGGCCCGCATGTAGACCGGACCCCAACTGGCTGCTCTCCACCGAGTGCGATTTTGGAAGCGTCGCCACGGTGCGCTCTGAAGAGGTCTCAGATTCTGCATGTTTGAATGACCGCCATGCTCCACAAGAGTATGAACTCCAAACGGTCAGCATCTCCAAGACCAAGCAGTCACTCGGTGAGTTTTCGTCTTCATTTAAGTCTTTTGTAATCGGGGATTTGCTTTATTATTCCTGATACTAAACATGCTTCGGTAACTCAACTCACATCACAACAAGCAGCAGGTAGCGAGATATAATTAGTAACTATAAATGTCCTTCAAAAAAGAGGCTTCAACTGTTTATTGCCACTTTCAGCCGAACGTTATTGTCAAGCTAAACATAAAACAGAGAATTACACATTGTGCATTTAAAACAACCACTTAGCCTCCACTAGCTTAATATTAAGATACAATGGGTAAACTCCATAGGCTAACATTTAGCATATATAGGGCGGAGTTGTTACCCTTTAAGCAACAGATATGAGCAGCACAATGTGCATTGAAAGCGAAAGTGTGACAAAAACGGTCTAATTTTTAATTCTATTTAATTGTGTCATTACTGTATGTTTTATAAAGTATAATATTATAGAGTGCAATTTTTCTCATTAAAACACATGACAAAATGTTTTTGTTGTTTTTTGGGATCTTGGAACAGATTAAAGGCATTTCCGTGAATATCACTGGGGAAGATGATTTGAGTTGCGAGCATGATCAAGGAACATAAACTCTTATCTCAAGGCATCACTGTAATGTGAAAATAAGTGCTTCTTGGACAAACATCACTTTTGTCAAAACGTGAACACAATCGTTAATAACTTAAATATTTCAACAAATACAATTAGCAAAATTGAGCCTTTCCAGCAGTCCTGATATGTGCTGTATGTTGCATTCATTTTGCTGTTTTTCTCTAAAATTGGTTAATTTAAAAGGTATTTATTTCATATTTTAAAATCCTTTGTCACATAAAAGAAGTGGTTGATTCATAGTGACTACTAAAATAAATATTTTGCATAATGTACATCTAACGTTGTTTACTTAATTTGTTTATTCATTATAATCCATGCATCCATTTTCCATTTATCCTCAGTAGGGTCGTGGGCGTGCCGGGGCCTATCCCAGCCGACTCTTGGCGAGAGGCGGGGTACACTCTAAACTGGTCGCCAGCCAATCGCAGTATTCAATATAATTAAATTATAAATAACACAATCCTGACCTGGCTCAGTGTTCTGGTGTTCAAATTAAATGTGGCCCTTGACCACAACAGTATGCTCTATAGGGTTTAAGTCTGGAGGTTGACTTGGATGCAAACCCAAATGTTTTCAGTCTACAGTGACAAAGGAATCGGCCTTAGTTTTCCATTACTTCTATTTATTTTTGTTTAAATAAACTGTAATTGCTTTTAGTCTGAGTTAAAACATATTTTACTACCCAAGTTGGTCATTTTTGCACCTGATTATCAATCGTCATGACGTACTCTAGACAGAGAATTGAACTTACATTGGGCGTCTCTGATGTAACAGGCATCAGCATATCTGGCGGGATGGAGTCCAAGGTCCAGCCGGTGGTCAAGGTGGAGAAGATCTTCTCGGGAGGAGCCGCCTCCAGCTGCGAGGTGCTTAAGGTAACGTGGACACACAACCAGAAAAGGCAGCAAAGCGTGCGACCTCCAAACACTCGCGCCTCTCTCTTCCAGGCCGGATTCGAGGTGGTTAGCGTGGACGGCACGTCGCTGCAAGGAGTCACCCACCACCATGCCGTTGACCTCATCCGAAAAGCCTTCAGCAACAAGGCCAAAAACCCCATGATGCTGGTGGTCAAAGTGCCCTGCAAGCCTCCAAAGACATCATTAGCACAACTTAGTGGTCAATAATGGCCAAACATCTCCATTTTGGAAACAAAAACAACAATTTCATAACAATTCAGTGTAACCTTTAATAAACACAAAATATACAGCAAGGTGAAAATATTCATTTCTCTCTATATATGTGCTGCGGAAGCCTGACAAACATCCAATATGAAGACAGGCCTTGTGGAAACATTTCTTTGGTCTATTCACAGTGACAAGTGCACTCAGAATTATTTACAAGTGGAAAGCAACCCAAGGTCATCATTGTCGTCTTCTCTTGGGCACTCAGGGGAAGGACGTAAAATGGTCGCACAAGCTCCAAATGTCCAACCATCTTAACGAAGGTAGTCGAGCAGGGGTGGGCAAACTTGTGCGCAAGGGCCACCTTTATTTATTTATTATTTAGATATGAGCCAGGTGATTAATAGATCATGTAAATTAAAACGTATGACTACATGTTTGTTTTAATCAAAGAATTCTCAATTTTATTTAAAATTAATATACCAACTAACAAAAATGTGAAATGTACAGTATGTGAAAGTTTATTATAATAAAATCAATTCT
Organism: Phyllopteryx taeniolatus; assembly: GCF_024500385.1. Lineage (NCBI taxonomy): Eukaryota > Metazoa > Chordata > Actinopteri > Syngnathiformes > Syngnathidae > Phyllopteryx > Phyllopteryx taeniolatus. Next base: position 9,755,429 of record NC_084520.1, on the reverse strand, counting down.
CATTTTGAAATTGTAATTATAAATAATTTTATTAAGCAATTAAGAAAAATACTTATGCTAATTAACTCAATATTGTATGTATAACCAATTGAACTATTATTAAATAAGCAATTACAAACAAATAAAATTGTTTTTATTCTGTTTTTAGATTACTTACAATGAATCAAGAAACCATTTAAGGATTACTTTAATTAACCAATTTAAGAAAGAAAAAAAAAAGGGGGCAAAATTTTGCATGCCTCTTGATAATGCAAATGCTCTGTGGTCTGGAAAAAGATGCAGGTCATATGTGGCCCTGGGTCCATAGTTTGCCTACCCCTGTAGTGGAGGATTATGCTGTTGCTCTATTCAAGTATTGAAGCACACGAGGAGACTTGACTACAGTAGTTTGATTTTTGTAAAGCTAGCTGCTATCGTCACTGCTTCGTTTGACAGAGGGAAGTTAATTTCTGACGGCTTCCACACAACTGGTAACGTGATGAACAAAGCTGACAAGATCGTCTTGAGATTCGTACTTCCAGGTCGTACGTAAGCTAACGCAAACTACCACGTGTGAAGTGACCTAAAAATAAGTCAGATTTCTGTGGCAGCGACCTCATCGAAAACTATCTCATTGCCGCTGCCGTCGTCGTCGTCGTGGTCGCGGCTCTCTAGCTCCTGGCTGAGGTCCCTCAGGAGGAGCTCCAGCTGCCGGTTGTTTTGGTACATGCTCACGTAGTTCTGCTGCAGTTGCTGCTGGTAGCGCAGCACCTTGTCCTTCTCTTCCTGCCACGTCTGCCTCTCCTCCTCGAATCCGCTCACCTGCCTCTCGGCCCGCTGCCGCTCCAAAGCCAGCTCGCCCTGCAGGTGCTCGGCCAGGCCCCGCAGGGCGTCCCGCTCTCCCTCGGGTTCCCGCAGGTGGGACAGCTCGCCCTCCAGGCGTGCCGCTTTCTCCCGCAGCAGATCGGCCTCGCTCTTGCGGCGCTGCAGCTCGTTCTCGCACACCTCCAGTTCGGCGGCTCGAGAGCGTGCGACGCTGCCTGCTTCCTGCAGAAGGGCCTGGACGCCGCTTAGCTCGCCGCATGTGTCACGCAGTTGCCCGCGCAGCGACGCAACCTCGCCCGCCCGCTGGGCCAGGTCCACCTGCGCCTCCTTCAGCTGCTGCTTCAGTAGAGAGATCTCGCCTGACTTTTGGCACACCTGATGGAAAGAGATGACAACACCGCCAACATTGGTGTTACAAAGCTCCTTGGGTGTGCATCTGGCAAATTTCATGGGACTTCACTTTTTCCACATTTTGTTATATTGACCGCTTTATTCCAAAATGAACACACCCTAGCTAGTCGCCAGCCAATCACAGGGCATATACAATGGCTCCACGCATATTCACGGTTCGGCATTCACACATTAATTTATTTGCAGATTTTTTGGGGAAACCTATCCCCGTTAGTTGCAGAAACCCCCACTTATTTTTTTCTTCCCCCAAACACCCCGCTATTGACTCGATCCACCACCTGTTGCCGTTTTTTTATGTGTTTTTTGTTTTTTTTTCTCAGGGGGAAAAAAAATTATATACGGCAGTTATGATGAGCATCAATTATTTGCAGATTTTTGCTATTTGCAGTCCGGCCCGGTCCCTATCCCCACTCCACTGCACTGCACTGTATATACTAGCATTCATACTTTAGCAGATTAGCTAAGCTATGAGTGTGAGTACAATGTAAATATTGATTGTATGTGTTTTTTTTTTTTTTCATGCTCACCTCCCACTCTGTCTCCTCCAGCCGCGGGCCCAGCTGGATTTTATCGTGTTCGTAGGAGGTGCAGCGCTCCTCCAGCTGCTCTCGCTCCTTCAGGAGCTGCGCAAAGTCCTCCTGCAGCTTCTTCTTCTCCTGCTGCAGCTGATGAACCTGCGAGACGGAGAGGCTGAGACACTGGTGCCGCCAACTGTGTTTTTTGGGGTGGTTTCAATGTGGAGGATTCTGACCTGCATCTGAAGCACCTGCTGGGTTCGCTGCGCCTTCTGGGACGCCGCCTGCATCCTGGTGGCGCAGCTCTGCCGCAGCTCCTCCAGACCCAGCTCAAAACGCTTCTGCTTCTCTTCGTAGACCTCGAACATCAAAGACACCGGGGCATTTCATTAGGTACAGATGGGATCTATTACAATAATTCAACAGGCATGAACAACAAGGACATGAAATGGGGCAGGGGGCACCATGCTGACCGTGATTTTACGTCAAACCAGACGCCAGTGCGGATGTCAACGTTATGGCAATGCCCCGCCTCTAGCCTTTGACACAGCTTATATATTGGATGCGATGAGACGATGCGGGTGTGCTTCCTTTTACCTGACAGATAGCGGCCTCGTTGTCGTCCAGGTTGTCTCGAAGTAGCTGGAGCTCCGCCTCTCTCTCCCTCAGCTTGTCCTCCAGGTCCCTGATGATGCCCTCGTAGCCTTCCGCCGCCCCTGGCGACCGCCCACCAGACCCGCAGTCCGACAGTGGCTGACCCCGCCCGCTGACGGACCCGGTGCTCTTGCTGGAGGACGAGCGGCCACTGTCCGAGTTGGAGTGCCCGTTGACCCCCGCGCAGGGGGTGCTTTTGGTCGCCTCTGGGTGACCCCCCGCCGTCCCCTCTCCCGCCGCCAGACTGGAGAGCGAGTTGCGTCCTGAGTCGGACAGCGAGCAGGAGTGGCCGCTGCTTCCGCCGCCGCTCCGCCCCGCGCTGTACGAGCTGCGCCTCTCGGAGCCGGACGGTGACAGCTCCCGGTGAGCGGCGCCCAGCAGGCCATTCTCCGGTACGTTGGCACTGTGTCGGGGGGACAGGTACTGCATGGTGCCACGGCTCTTGGGGACCACCGGTTTGAAGGCGGTGGGCCGCAGCACCGTTTTCTCCATCTTCTACATGAAGAAGAATCACCTTTTATTGTCATGAACATGCATGCATGCACACAAAATTTGTTCTCTGCATTTTACCCATCACAGTGAACACATACACGTTAGTGGAACACACTGGAGCAGGGGGCAGCTGAAGCGCCCGGGGAGCATTTCAGGGTATCAGTGTCATTGACACTCACCTTTTCCAGTTTTCCCGACACCGGTATGAGTTTTGGGGGCGGTCCCCCGACGTTCCCATTCAAGCCCTCTTTTATCTCGTCTTGGTATCTCGTCGGGCTGGCGGGTGCCATATGGTGGTCATTCCAGTCGTCCACATAGTTCCACTTCTCCCGCCCACTGTCGGAAGTCCTAAGTGCTGGAGGACTGCGGTTGTGCAAGAAGTGCTCCTGAGGAGACTCCGCGCCCGGTAAGGAAGTTCCCCGTCGGACTCGTCGGTCCCGGTAGGGACGTGATGTGAGATCCACAGCGGCGGTCGCCGAGGCATTGATGGGAGGAGAGGGTCCCGAACGGTGTCTTCTGCGGGAGCGTGCGGTGTGACCCGGGTCGTGTGGCTCAGCGGGGATGGGCGGAGCCTGAACCAACGCCATCCTGGACGCAAGGTGGCCTTGAGGCTTCTGAAAGTAAAAGACCCGGTTACAGCTGTCACCTGACATAAAAAAAAAAAAAAAACCTGAGCGATGTGCTATGGAGCTGTTACCAAAAACAATTCCTTGCCTTATAAAGGCGCTACATTGAACTTACCAATTATGGTTTCTTGAATTACAAAAGGCTATGTCATTAAACATTATTAATTGAAAAACAAAGTACCATGTTACATTTATCAGTGATGGTTCCTTGTCAAATAAAGCACAATGTTGGAATGACCAAATATGGTTCCTCGTAAGGTTTAAGGTGCTATGTTAATCTTGCCAAATACAGTAAAGTGCCATGTTGACGTTACCAAATATGGTTCCTTGCCCTACAGGGAGATCCATTATAGTTATCAAACATTTTTCCTTGTCAAATAAATAAAGTGCTACATTGGACTTGAAAAAATACAATTCCTTGCCTAATAAAATACTATGTTCAAGTTATCAAATGTAGTAACTTGTCAAATAAAGTGCTACACTGAAGTTCCCAAATCTGGTTCCTTGCCAAACAAAGTATAATGTTCAGGTTCCCAAAAATGGTTCTTAGTCTTATAAAGTGTGAGGTTTAAGTTATAAAGTGGGGTTGCTTGACCTACAAAGGCCAAAGAAACAGTTATACATCCAAGTCATTAAATTATTTGCCCAACAGTTCTAAATTGAAGTTTGCCATTACTTTAGTCCATAAAATGCAGCAGGTCTACCTTCCAGTGTGCTAACTGCTGCTCTGCAAGTGCAGGCCATATGAAGTGCAGACCAGCATGACCTACAGTAGACTGGAACGGAACATGCCCCCCTCTCTCAGTGGCCCACACACAGGCAAACAGGCTGCCCCATTGATGAGGCCCATTCAAGCAGCACAAAACAGCCCTTGAGAGCCTTTCAGACTCGAAAAAAGTCTCTTTTCTGTGGAGGTCGTGGGACGGCTTGGCGCACGCTGACAGCAACAAAGGCGACCGTCTCCGCACATCGGTTCAGCCTGGGGAGGCACTGCACTAAAAAAAAAATATAAAAAATCAGATGCGATGCCCTCATATAGATTCTCATAACAAGCGGTGCGGACGTGGGAGCGGAAAGCGAGGCCAGCATACTTGAAGTGAGGGTGAGGTGGTGAGGGCGTCGTCATTCCCACTGGACGCTGCTGCTAAAGGCGTCCTTTGGAGCGGCTATTTTCAAAGCAACCCACCATGGCACCAAGCAATCTGCTTGTGCCTTCAAAAATGAAGCTACTGTGATAGTGCTCAGCAAACGCATCAACTGTTTCTGACAATGTTTCTTCACGCCTCTACTGCAATGGAGACAGAAAACTCATATTGAGTTGTATAATAACTGTTTCTCAGTACTGCTTCACATCTGTGTTGCATGGAGTCCACCTACTAATATTTAGTTGAACAAGCACCGTTTCTGAGGAGTGCTTCACACCTGTGTTACATGGGGTTCAACTAGTTGTATAAGCACCGTTTCTAATATTGTGAACACTATTGAGTCCATCCATCCATTTTCTGAGCCGCTTCTCCTCACTAGGGTCGCAGGCGTGCTGGAGCTTATCCCAGCTGTCATCGGGCAGGAGGCGGGGTACACCCTGAACTGGTTGCCAGCCAATCGCAGGGCACATAGGAACAAACAACCATTCGCACTCACAGTCATGCCCACGGGCAATTTAGAGTCTCCAATTCATGCATGTTTTTGGGATGTGGGAGGAAACCGGAGTACCCGGAGAAAACCCACGCAGGCACGGGGAGAACATGCAAACTCCACACAGGCGGGGCCGGGGATTGAACCCGGGTCCTCAGAACTGTGAGGCTGACGCTCTAACCAGTCGGCCACCGTGCCGCTACACTATTGAGTATTAATTTGATATCCTTGATAATCAGCTTAAGGTCCATGTCCATAAAGCTCTTACGGCTTTTCATAGAATGCAACCATATCATGCACACAAATAACATCGTCAACGCTCACCACTCACCTGTCAACGACGCGCTGACTCTGAAGGCCTCACAAAAGCATCCTTCCAACGCCGCGAGCAGATCTTCTCCTTCTGTCGACCAGCGAGAGGAGAAAGAAGAAAACACACGTTGTTGTGTCAGTAGAAGCCGAGCAGTCACGCTCATAAACATTCAAGTGCGTAGAGGGAGGAAAAATGAGGGAAAATCTGAGTCATGGTGGCCGAGCTGACACGACTGAGGGGATTTTCCGAGTCAACAAGAGTGAAGAGCGAGGAGGAATACAGTATAAAGACACCGTCATGCTCCAACCTTGCCATGTGTTTTTGTGCAAACCAAAGACAAACAGTCTCAACGTTTGGTCAAGATCTGATCTTGTGGGGCCAAGTTATTGGAGTTTGGGGTTTTACGGTGTCCTATCAAACTTTGCCACCATGCTAGACCCACACGCATTTATGAAAACTACAATGGCTTGCAAATAAGCATCGCCCTTCTGCCTAGTACACATAGAGTATACATGGTTTGGATTTGAAAGACCTTTATGTGGTGCCAGATTGCTTCAAAGCCAAAGGGCAGACTTTCTTTGGGTTTTGAGACATGGCTTTTTTGAGGGTGTCCTGACAACAGACATTTCTACCCAACTTCATGGAGCTAAGTTAAACAGGATTCGGTGGCTAATTTCCCCCCAAAAAATGTAAATTTAAAAAAAAATAATAATAATAAAAAAAAAAAAAAAAAGGGGAAGCGCATACATCCCACATGATATCAATCAAACGTCTTCAATCCGGTTCCTCGGGTTAGATTAGCGCTTGGCTTTGTATCTTGACTCCTCGGGCTGCGTCACAGACTGCATCATTGAGACCTGCGAGGCATTGACGTATACAAGCAGTCACGGGTTCACGCCCATACGCCCGTCAGTTGGCTCGGGGGCTGTTTGCTAACGTTACGCGTTGCAACGAATGAGGCCAGCAATTAAAAGTGCTCCACCGTTAAATTACAAGCGCACTACAATGAGTTCATCAACCATCCAGACAGCTCAGATTTGACTATTACAATTACAGTGTAAGTTGGAGTTCAACCAATATTTTACAGAAAATTCTGCTTCAAAAATCAAAACGAAAATTGGAGTGATGTCACATGAGATGTCAGCTAGTGTGATTAGCTTTTTCTTTGGCTTTTTATGTTTTTGTTTCTCATGATGCCATTATGGATAGAAGGCTACAAGTGAGGAAAACATTTGACACGTAACAGAAAATGGAACTTGTGCAAGTGTACCTGTTGTGGGACCTAGAGGCAGGGAAGGATGAACATTAACAGACCCCTCTTATCATGACAGCCGTTTCCATGAATTACCAGTTAAGTGACTTAATGTTTTACCTACTGTAATGTGTGTGTATGCTCCCACTCAGAATGTGTACTTCCCTATCAATGGCGAGTACCTTGAGAGAGCGCATTCATAGGCTGCCAAAATCTGCTCAAATCTGCTGGTGATTAATGACAGATGCCAGCAGGGAGGGGCCAGATAACGGTTTAATCTCAAAACAATCTCCTCTAAATCCATCCTGTCCGGAATTCAATTTGGACAAGCGTCAACGATTTAACCCATTGGCACGTTCTTGTAAAAAGAAAAGCATGGTTGCGAAGTTGAACAGTGGTCGGTAACATTCATGGTAACATGTTTAATGGCATTTTCAATGATTATACCGAACATTTATGATATCATCTATGGAGCATTATCATGCCAGAATTAAGTTCTTTATTTAACAACATTTTTATTGTTCTATAAATTATTCATTATTATTATTAAGGGACTTTCGCTGAGAAATTCAATTATTTTAATTGACTTAGGGGAATATAGAATTATTCTGAATTATTATTAATAATAATTATTCTGAATTATTATTAATAATAATTATTCTGAATTATTACTATTGATATGATTCGTTAATGAAATAGAAAAAATATATATTGAATCCATAAATATCTTGGTTTGACAGAAACAAATTCCATGGAGCTTTATTTAATTTTGGTATTTTTTTGTAATAAAAAAGTAGGTTTAATACAATTATTTCATATTTTTATTTGGTGCCATTTGTACATTTCAATCACGTTATTTGGAACCAATAATTGATATGCCCATCCTCGGAACAATGGCTAGCACGCACCATAAAAATCTGATCACACAACAATAGAAAACAATTTTCCCATGCTTGTCAGAGGTAAACATCCACATGAACGGACTGCACATCTCCCCCTCCAGCATGTAGGCAGGCCCAACGCCTCCACCTCCAGGCAGCGTAAGCCCTTATGTAACACAATGACGCGGCCACCCTGCTCCAGCAGGCCTCTCGCCACCGGCCAAGCATCTGCACCCGCAACATCCTCAGCTCACCTCTCGCCGCCGACTATGTGAGATGACCAGTTGGTGGCCTCTCGGCTGGAGAATAATCAGGCCAAAAAAATCACATGCGCATGAGGAGAAATGTATTTAAAAATAACACACAAGCAACCTCAGGGAGCGGTCGCCCCACTTCCACCAAATCTAAGTTTGTACCCCGACAACAACATTCGAGGCGGAAGAAACATCTACCGCCATTTATGCCATCGGGAGCCCATTTGGCATTTGGTGAATGATAGTAACCTATTACAGAAGTGTCATTTATAGCAAGTCATCTAAATTTGCTGCCATGCCAACTCAAATGTTTATCAATCTATCGTCTCCCATCTCTCTCGTATACTGTATGTGCGTCGAGTTTGGTAGCAATAGGACAAAAAGTCCAGGACGAGTTCATCTTTGAAAGAGCCCTGAAAGGACTAAATCGACCCCTAAATGGGCATTTTAAACCGAAATGTAAGACTTTGTGTCTTTTGCGGCATGGCTTCTTGAGACTTTTTTCATGCGTCTACTCATCATAGACAATGTCTACCGAATTTCATGTTGCTCAGTTAAACTGGCATTGGGTGCTTTTTTTGTTTTGTTTTAATTTAAAGAGTGTAGTATACGAGGTTCAAATTTGGTAGCAATCGTACAATATTACATGGACCAGTTTGTCATTGAATGACCCTCACAAGGTCCACTTCAAAACAAATTGGAAGACTTCCTGTGTCTTTGCACGAATGGCTTCTCCAGACTTGTTGGTCTCTTCTGCTTCATCTTGATTAAGTATCGAGCAAGGTGACGCTGGGTGCAGTTTTGGTCCACTTGCAAAGAAAGTAGGCCAAAAGTCAAAAGGAGATGAAAGAAATCTGCACATTAATGACATGGCATATGGTGCACCTGAAAATCTGGGACGGACACAAAAAAAACGAGGATTGTCGTTAAGAGTGCTGGTTGAAGTTGTTCTCATTTCAACACATTTTCCCATAGGAAATAAGGGAGCTTCAACTTGTCCCCGGTTAAACTCTCACAGTCATAAAACCTTTATGAACTGTACAGGCAAAGTTTGATAATTCATACAAGTACAAAACCAAGTTAACCACTGTCAATAAAATGAAAATTAAATAAAGTAAAACTACTTCTTGCCAGTCATTATTCCTTATTCATTTAGCCAAAGTCTATTTACGTTAGTATCTGCTTGGTAAAACAAAGAGTGGATGTGATCATATCTCTAATTGATGCCAAGTACAGGCAAAGATATGGCATGCTTTGTTTTTTAAATCCAACTTTAATTTAGGTGTTTTTTCCTCCTAAAATTGGTTGATTAATATGTATTCATTATCTACAAATGACCTGACCTGAAACTTTGCCCACCACTGTTTTACATCATATCTCCCCTTTGAACTCTTGTTTTTTGGACGGTCTTGTCCGAGTGAAAATGAACACATTTGAAATTCATGAATTGTCAACCACTCAGTCTTGTAGCTCAGGGTGATAAAGATGAAACGGGCTCTTTAGTTTGTTTCAAGTCTGAGCAGGAAACGTTTGACGAGATTGCCAAACTCACTCAACCTGTCTCGCATACACAAACAAAGAATGAAAGCATACAAATGATTTTTTTTTTTTTTTTACCTCTTCTCATATTCTTCACTAAAGTGGCACACACAAATATAGACAATTGGGCCAATTTTCAGATTTTTCACTCCTTTGTGATCAAAGTTACCATAGGCCTGAACATTGGGTGTCTTTCAAAGATCAACCTGAGTGATTATCCTGTGGCCTGTGAAGAGTGATTTTCCCACCCTAATCAGCTGGAAAAACAGTTGAGGCTGACGGTCGAATCAGTTAAACCTGTTCAATATTTACAAATCCTTATTTGTGGAATACGGCCGGGCGATTAATAAATTTTATCAATTAATTGGAATTTTTTATTGCTCAGGAAGATTTTTTTCGTTTTCACCGCTTGCACTAACAACATGGCTGCGAAAAGAGAGGAACTGGTTTACAAAAAGCACAGTCAGTGTTGCCAGGTTAGTGACTTTTCTGACCCCTCCAGCGACTATTTTTCAATAAAGCAACTGGCGGACGATTTCAGACAACATGAGCGCAATCATTTTGACATTGTTTAATGAAGGACAAAAAAGTAGCCCAGTGGAAGGAAATCGCAGTCAATCGCACTGAACATTGGCATCGAAAATCATATTTTTGTGAACAATATTCTAGATTTTTTTTAAGGCCATATCGCGGAGCCCAAGTATGGGATCGCTCAACTCGTGCAATGTAACCTAGTTAGTGGATAAACTTAACAACTCAGTCTAACTTCTTCTACGACCACCCTTTCCTCTTAATATTTTCTTTATGCCCTGTGGCACCACACTGCCTCTCACAGGTCAGTCCTGGTACTACGACAGACATCTTCAGGTGTGTTGGTCATCTCCTGCTATGGACACATTAAAGCCCAGTAAGCAAATTGTTTCGTGTGCGGTCTCACACATTATAAATATATAAATATCGGTTAAGATGTTTTAAAACAAACAAACCAAAAACGTTTTGCGTGTATAGTACCCCACTTCTGTCACGTGAGCTCGTGAACTTAGGAACATTGACCCACACACACCTTGACGACGAGTGGCAAAGTAGACGCGACTCCTTCACTGTCGGCTTTAGACGACACATTCCGTACTTTTAACAGCTCAAAAACAAGAACATATTCTCGATACATGAAAGATTTAAAAACAAAAAAAAGTGTCTCACCAACCATGGACGACGGTTAAGTGTCTGGGGCAGCTGCTGTTCTCTCGAAAATCCAGGTTTAGCTCTCGTTTCTTCTTCTGATATTAAAAAAGCCTTAATCGGCACACTTGAGACTTTTGAAAATGTTTACGTGGGAGACACCTCATTATTCGACGCCGTACACAGACAGACTGAGTTTGTTGATGTGCGCTGAGACAAGCTGCAGTTAAGCTAGCGAGAAGCTAAGGAACACGCTTCCGGTCGCGCCTTGCAAAATAAAGACAGCTATATCCGGATGTCACCACAACAAAACAGGGTTTTTTTTCAACGGCATGACATCCCAGTAATTGTACTTTTTAAAGTCTTTTGTGATGGAAAATTTACTTTTTAATGGCATCACGGTAACTGTCCTGCGACGTGTCCACGGTGTACACTGCCTCTCGCCCAAAGTCAGCTGACTCCAGCTCACCCATGATGATCCTAATGAGGAGAAGCGCTGCAGGAAATGGATGGATAGTTTATAATAAACCTACAGGGATAAGGCCTTCTCCTCATACAAAAAGTGCATTGCTCCCATGGGGCATGTGAGTGTTTCTACACCCACACTTCTATTCAATTGAAATGGTTTAACACCCACACTTTTCCCAAGGAAAGGTTTAGGTGTGAATGCACACTTTTCCAGACAAAAGGGTTTAGCACACACACTTTTCTGCAGAGGTGTCACAGTTGTGGGGAATGCGGGAGTTTCAATACCAACATTTTTCCTGGTGAAAAAGGTTCAACACCCACAGTCTTCCCAGTAAAAAGGTTAAAACTCCCCCATTTTCCCATCTCCCACCCCACACCCACACTTTTTCTGATGTAAAGGTTCAACACTCACTTTTACTCCTGTAAGGGTTCAACGCCCACAATTTCCCCAGAGGTGTTCCAGCTTTCACCAGGAAAAGTGTGGGTGTTGGGTGTTCAAACACCCACATTTTTCCCAGTGAAAGGGTTCAATGGTCACACCTTTTCAGGTGAAATGGTTTAACACCAACACTTTTCCCAGTGAAAGGTTTCAACACCCACACTTTTCCAGCCAAAAGGGTTCAAGACCCACACTCTTCCCCAGTGGCATACAAATAGTACTCCGTCTATATAAAATACTACATACGTGCACATTCCCCCCCGTTCCGTTTTAGCTTCTGCTTTTATTTTGAACACCTTGTCATTACAAGCATTCCCTGCGCTCGAGAAGAACTTTGGACTTCCAGGCTGTTTCCAGAACAAAGCTTTTCTTTGGTCCACATTCTAAATATGCCAAAAGGAGGTCACGCCTGACTAACCCCCTCGGCGAAGCCGCGTGCTGCACTCGAACAAAGATAATGTGTTATACTAACCCTAACCTTACATTCCATGTCAAAAATACAAGTTTCTTGCAAATCAAAGACTTGGCTAGAACACTCACATGTTGAGGTGACCTATATTTTTACCCACCCAACCTGACCTCAATTTGCTTCGTGGATGTGGTGCTCCAGCATGTAGCTAGGAAAACATGCCTGTGCAGTTTATGAAGCCACTTAGTCCCCCTGGCTGCTCGGCTCCAGACGCCCGGCCCGTGCGTGCGTGTGCTCATGTCATTCCAAAGCATGCCGGATGCACATAATGGCTGCACTGTAATTGCTCAACAATTCTGCAGCTCATTTCACCCACAAAACGGGCCCTGCTAGGTAATCTGAGAGTGCATTTCCCTGAATGTGGATCAAGATGACCTTACCTATTTTACGTCTTATATTACTTCCATCTGAAGCCATTTAAAGACTGAAAATGCATGTAAATTACATGCTGGTGATCTTATCTTTTCCTGTGAAGGAAGTGAGAATTTGAAATGGGCGTCAGCTGTCGTCGAGCCAGGCGTGCATGACTCCATCACATTTTCAAATCAGTCCAGCCCAGCTGTTAGGGGACATGTAGTTTTTAAGTCTGTTGAACAACAATTAGAGCACAGATCTGCAAACATCTCAAATGGGTCTCATTTGTAATGTATTGTAAATGTAATGCAGTTTTCTGGAAAAGTGTGGGTTTTGAACACTTGTTAAATCATTGCACCTCAAAAACTGAGAAAATGAAGCACCATACACCTTAAAAAACAGTAGGGCAGTCTCAATATGAAATGTTTTATTAAAAATAAGTGCAGGTGATGTCAGTGTATAAAATGTCGCAGTAGTAGTAGTAGTCACATTGTGATCGTAATACTGTAAAGAAGTACTTGTAAGAAAAGCAGCTTTCAGAGGTAATCAAAGAGGAAATATGCCAATGACATAGAGTATTCATTCACCTCCCGATGCGGAATTTTTAGCAGCTCGTGTGGACTTTGGCGTTTTGCCTTGCTGTTTGTCCGCCTTCTCCCGTTTGACGGCGTCCTTCTTGGGCGGCGCCTCGTCGCCCTCGTTGTCCTCTGGCTTGGCGGCGACCTTCCTCAGCTTGTGTTTGCCCTTGACGAGCGTGGAGAAGGTGAGCGAGGCCTTGATGAAGTCGAGCGGGAAGACGCCCACGTCCCCGTCGAAGCGGTTCTTGGTCACCTGCAGCGAGCGGCGACCCGGGCACGTCACCAACTTCTTCTCCTGCAGGATGAGCACGTTGTCCGCCTCTTGGCTGGCCTGTCGCCATCACAAAAGTCAAATCACTTCCTAACATCTGTTTTCATTGATAGTGTTGTTTTTTTGGTTATTGCTGTCTTAAAATACATAATTGGTATTATTGTTATCAGTTTTCTCACTTTTCTCTCTGTCTGCCCCCTCTCAAACTAAGCATGAGATGGTGTTATTGCTATTGTTTGTCTTTGGTTAATGTTTTATGTTGTCTCTTTTCTCTCTGTCCCCTCTTAAATTAACTCCTTTCAGCTGTTTTTATTGTTAATGCGGTCTTTTGTTCTTTCTTCTCTCTGTCTGTCCCCGCTAAAATCCCCATATGAGCAGGTCTTGTTGCAAATTTTTCATTTAGGTTGTTTACTCTTGTTTTTTGCCGACTCTCCTTTTTTCTCTTTACCTCCTCTCAAGCCAAGTACCAGAAGGTGTTATTGTTATTTTTGTTGTTTGTTCTTGCTTCTTGTCTCTGTCAACTTTCAAATGACCTACATGGTATTATTTTTGTCTCTCTTCTCTCTGTAAATAACAATTACCAATTACCTAGTAGCAGGTGTTGTTATTGCTTTTTGGCCGGTTTTCTCTCTGCCCGTACCATCTAAAATGACACACTAGCAGGGGGGTGGGGGAAGAAGAAAGAAAGAAAAGCTGGCTCGCACCTTTGCCGAGCCAAATATGGAGGCCGTCTGCAGCTCCCGGTCGTCTTCCTCCTTCCTGGGGTGAATGATGAGCGTGACGTGGCAGCTGGAGTTGGTGGCGAACTTCCTGAACACGCCGATGATGTGGTCCTGGACGGCGAACCTGGAAGTTTTAGGTACAGGTGGTGAGCCACATGCTGCTTCACTCCCTGAACGCTGTGAAAACGCTCGCTCACTTGTCGACCGAGAGGTTCTCCTGTCCCATCATGAACTGCAGGTTGTCGATGACCACGTGGTTGATGTCGTAGAGGTAGACGGCGTGCTGCATGGTGTCCAGCACCGACTTGATATTCTGCTGGCCGTGGAAGGTCATGAAGTAAAGCGGCAGCTCCTCGAACTTGTCCGCCCAGAAGTCATACTGCTCCAGGTTCTCCTCCAGCCGCTGCATGGCGAACTGCGTCAGCATGATCTTGGCCAGACGCACGTTGTTGATTTCGAAGCTACCCCACAGCGTGTTGACGCCCTGCGTGCAAAGGTCCAGGGCCAGCTCGCTGATGAACGTGGTCTTCCCGCTTCCGGTGGGACCTGCCCAACATCGAGACATGACGCACGGAATGTTCACATAGTTAGGAGGCATCTGGATAGAGTTTCTGATGCACTGGCTACTGTATTTGGGGGGAATGGGGGGTTGCTAAAGGTTATCTCGACAGTAGTCAGGATGTAGACAAGCATCTCTACAATAACTTGTCATCACCATTTGTTTTGGATATGCTGTTTTTTTTCCTTTTAACTAACAAATAAATGGCCTTTTTGATGGGGGAACATGTATGTCTATAACAGCAGGCAAAGTGTACCCAACACACACACAATGGATTAACTTCTCACCAGTGAAAACAGTGAGCTCTCCCTTGCGGTGTCCCTTCAGGATCCTGTTGAGCTCTGGAAAGCGGGCCCACTTGACCCCAGCCACCTCCTCCGTGTTCACCATCTCCCCGTACACATCCTCGCGGAGCTGCTTGAAGGACACGATGGACTTGTGCGCAGCGGGGATGGCGTCAGCCACGACGCGGCTCAGGCTCTTGCCCTGCGCCAGGGCCTCCCCGGGACTCGGCCGGTACTCCCCAGGTCGCACCAGCCGGCAGCGGCGCAGGCCCAGCTTGCGCGAGAAGATCTTGGACGCCTCCCAGGAGCGCATGTCGCCGCCCAGCCACAGCGTGACGCGCTTGAAGTGCTCCAGGTAGGGAAGCAGGGCGGGCGGCAGGCAGCCCACGCCCCGCGGGAGGGTCACGCTGGCCAGCCCCGTGGCCTGGCTCACGGCCAGTGTGTCTAGCTCACGGCTCGTAAGGACCACGTCGGCGTCCATGCGGCTCAGCAGAGGGAGGCCGAAGAGGTTGTTGTAGGAGCCGCACTTGGGGACCGTCGCCTCGTTGTAACTAACGGCGCCGTCGGCCGTGCTTTGCGCTGAGAGGAGCTTCAGTCCCTTCAAAGAGGAGTCGGGACCGCCCAACCAGGGGAAAACCAGACTCTTGGTGGGCTTGAAGAGCCTCACGTCGAACTTCTTCAGCGTTGCGTTGGAGATCTTTGTGATCTTCAAAATAAAATAAAAAAATGTCTATTATTGTTGCGTGCTTTCAATGGGGCTCTTTATTTACACGATTGTAATGTCACTGTGCACCGATGGGGAACAAATGTCGCACAGGCCAAAAAGGCCCAATAGGACTCCTTCTTCAGCTTGACGGCATCCCTCACCGTTGGTGTCCACCAACGGGTTAGGGGATTGCCGCCACGACAGGGACCGACCACTTTACGGCCACAGCTCCGGTCGGCCACCTCAGCAACGGAGGCGCGGAACATGGTCCACTCGGACTCGATGTCCCCCGCCTCCCCCGGAACATGAGCAAAGATCTGTCAGAGGTGGGAGTTGAAACTCCTTCTGACAGGGGATTCCGCCAGACGTTCCCAGCAAACCCTCACAATACGTTTGGACCTGCCACGTCGGACCGGCATCTTCCCCTACCATCGGAGCCAACTCACCACCGGGTGGTGATCGGTTGACAGTTCCGCCCCTCTCTTCACCCGAGTGTCCAAGACATGCGGCCGGAAATCCGATGACACGACCACAAAGTAGATCATCGAACTGCGGCCTAGGGTGTCCTGGTGCCAAGTGCACGTGTGGACACCCTTATGCTTGAACATGGTGTTCGTTATGGACAATCTGTGATGAGCACAGAAGTCCAATAACAGAACACCGCCCGGGTTCTGATCGGGGGGGGGGGGGTCGTTCCTCCCAATCACGCCCTTCCATGTCTCACTGTCCTTGCCCACACGTGAGCGTTGAAGTCCCCCAGCAGAACGATGGAGTCCCCAGCGGGAGCGCTCTCCAGCACCCCTCCAAGGACTCCAAAAAGGGTGGGTACTCTGAACTGCTGTTTGGTGCATAGGCACGAACAACAGTCAGGACCCGTAATTTGAAAACTAATGATATACATATATAATAACATTATTTTCTTATATATGTATACCGTATTTTCACAACCATAAAGTGCACTTAAAAGTCTTAAATTTTCTCCAAAATGGACAGGGCACCTTATAATGCGGCGTGCCTTACGTGTGCACCGAGTTCCCAAATCTTTAAATGTTATAGTGTGACTTTGATGAGCTTTCGGCTTGACTGACTGGGAGCATTTCCTGCCGACGCGCTGCTTATATAGAGGAAAGGCGGACGTGACTGTGGACGTTAAAGGGGGAAGGGTGCGCGTGAAAGAGGACGCCAAAGGCACGCCCCCAGTAGGTATATAGTGCCGGTATGTGCATTGTGAAAAACAACATCGGTTTGGCTAAGGACCCTCGAAAATGGCACCTACGAAGAGACACGCTTACGAAGCACAGTTTAAACCGCAAGCTATCAGTTACGCGGACGAACATGGGAATCGAGCAGCCGCGAGAGAATTCAAGATCAACGAATCCATGGTTTGCAAGTGGAGGAAACAGGAAAACGAACTTCGCCAAGTCAGGAAGACAAAGCTGAGTTTCCGCGGAAACAAGGCGAGGTGGCCCGAGTTGGAAGATCAAATCGAGCAATGGATTAATGAGCAAAGAACAGCCGGGAGAAGCGTCTCTACAGTCACCATTCGACTGAGTGCAATAACTCGGAGCTTTCCATCATTCCGGGAGCCTTGACGAAGGAACTCCAACTGGACATCGGCCGTTCAAAGTGAAGTTGGCGTGGGAGTCATGGATGACAGATGGCGAACACAGCTTTACTAAGACTAGGATGCAGTGCCGGGCGAGTTACGCCACAATTTGTGAATGGATTGTGGATGCTTGGGATAACGTGTCTGCTTGCACTGTTGTTCGAGCTTTGGTAAAAAACGGCATTATTTCTGAGGAACCGCACGGCGACGAGACTGACTCAGACAATGACGAGAGGGAACCTGGCGTGTTTGATGGAGAACGTGCCCAGCTGTTCATTACGGATACAGAACATGAGGACTTTGATGGATTTGTGGATGAGGATTGATCAAAACATAACGTGAGCACATTGTTGAATACTTCAATAAAATACAACCGAACTCAGTTTTGCTCCCGCTGCCTTTTTAAAAACATTGTTTTAGCATGCATGCATGCTACCGTATGTTTTAAGCCTGCGTATGTTTTACCATGCCTGCGCCCAATAACACGGTGCGCCTTTTGTGTGTGTTAAATACAGAAATAGACCCCGTAACTGAGACTGCACCTTTTAATACGGTGCGCCTTATGGTCGTGAAAATATGGTACTTTTTATTTTATTTAAATAAATAATAATCTTGAAAAAGTCTAAAAGTGTTTATTATGACAAGTGTTTCCTGCCCTGGGGTTTAGCTATTAATTAAAAGGAAAAATATTAAAAAAGCATTTTAACAGCAGGGCCGTTATTTGTTTTTTGCAATGTGTCCGCTGCATGCGCCCCATGGACTCAACTAGGGCTGGGGGCTTGGCAGGGGGCTAAATCGACTTCAAAAATACGTTGATGCCGAATTTGGAAATTCCATGCATCCATCCATTTTCTTTACCGCTTATCCTCACGAGGGTCGCTGGCTGCTGGAGCCTATCCCAGCTATCTTGGGGCGGGAGGCGGGGGTACACCCTGACCGGTAGCCAGCCAATCGCAGGACACATCGAAACAAGCAACCATTTGCACTCACATTTACACCTACGGGCAATTTAGAGTCTTCAATCAACCTACCACACATGTTTTTGGGATGTGGGAAGAAACCGGAACGCCCGGGGAAAACCCACCCCCGGCCCCTGAACTGTGAGGCAGATGTGCGAACCAGTTGTCCACCGTGCCGGCAGAATTTGGAAATTGGGAGATTTTATTCTTAGGCCATTTCGCCCAGTCCTACCTGGAACATAGTTTTGATGAGCTGCGCCTCGTCCTCCGTCAGCTCCAAGAAGGGCACTGAGGCGGACCAGATGCTCCTCACCTCCCTCGCGTCCCTTTCGCTCTGCTCCTGCTCCTCTGCACTCTCCGGATATCCCAGCAGCACTTGCGGGCTGAGGGAATCCCGCTCCTCCGCCTGCATCACCTCCAGGCAGTCCTGGAGGTCCTCCCAGCTCCCTTGCACCTGGGTGTCCATGCACAAGAACTGCCCCGTGGTCTTGTCCACAAACAAGGAGAAGCGTTCGGCCCTGGAGGCGGCCTCCACGAAGATGCTGGGTACGTGCAGGCAGCTGAAGCCATCATGGAAGGGAACGTCCTTGGAGCGTAGGTACTGTTTAATGTCGGCAACCGTGACAGCACTGGCGGGGAAGTCCACTGTGGATTTGGCATCTTTTTTGTACCCCCGGGACCCGAAGGAGCCCGTGTCCCGCAGCTTGAAAGCCCACAAAGCCCCAGGAGCTCTGTTATGAGTCAGGGGGCCCACGAAAGGGGATGGAAAGTGTCTTGGGGAGTGAAACCTCAGGGCCCTTTCCTGAGAGAGACCCCTCAGAAGCAATCTCCTCCACATTTGACAAAGTGTTAGCCTGTGAAACACATTGAGAGATAATAGCTGCCACAAGAAAATGCAATTTCTAATCATTATTCAAATCTCCTCCATTGCTGTTGTCTTAATTATTACTTTGGTGCCATCTAGTGGAATCTTGGTGTTTAATTCGTTGACTGTGTTTTCCCGTCTGCTTATGAAATGTCTTGTTTTGCTGCCAGTCATTGAACACATCGTCTCAAAAGTGAATGTTTTTGCTTCCCTCCTAATGCAGCTACTAATAATGCCACTCAACTGTTACAGTGTACTGTATTTGTATTTCCTAATATAAATATTATTAATATTACTGTGTGTAAATGCCAAAAGGTCATTTTAATGATTTAGTAGCATTTGTGTAAAGGGCTAGTATGTGTGATGTCACTTCAGTTTGTGATAGCATGTTATTTAGGCCACTATGCTAGCTAATACTATTGAAGGGCCTCATGTAAAGATGGTTTCTGTTGGATAATTCACTGCATACAGTAGTTTATGTCACATGGGTTCACGACTCAGTACAGTTTGAGATCGAGTCCTCACTTTTTGCCGCCACCTTGTGGCCTCTACACGCAATAAGAACCCCTTTTAGGGGCTGTGTGTTTGCAGATTTTGACTACTTTCGTCAGACCTTGGTCCCTCTACCCATAAATAGCAAGGGTGCACTGTACTGAAATATGTGGGAAATTTGGGGAACGTGACAAGAGGTTCCTCATATGTACTGAATGAATGAGCTGAACAGTTTGAAGTTGAAATGTTAGCGATGAGGAACTTGCTAATTAGTATAACAGCGACTTTTATTAAAAACATAATTAACTCCACATTATTATCAAAACTTGATCTTCTTACGCGTTCAGTTGCCCGTCTGCGTCCTCATCTTGTCCTCCATGCGAAAGCTGGAACCCGGGCTTTTAGGTGTTTGTCCACAACATGTCCGTGTGAAACGTACACCAAAGCAGAATGCACCGAATTCCAAATTCTACATTTCAGTTTCCACATGGCTTTATATCAGTATTTTCAAATGAAAATAAAACATCTTTAATACCTTCATAAAGAGTCACAGTGAATCTAAATGCTCAATGAAATCGTTAAAACTGCTTCCAGTGTGAAAAGGCATATAACTTCTTTGTAGTTGTTTCACCCAGAAGTATATGATTGACGGACTCTGTTGGACCAAAACAAAGCCGTGCAAAACATCCACAACGTAGGAACGTTTGGCATTATAGAGTCGAAATTTTAGCTATTCGCAGAGCGTTATATTAATATCCTAAAATCGAATTACTTCATTAATACTTTTATAAATGATGTTAAGGGTTATTAATGCTTACTAAAGTAGTTATAAATACTTAAATTGTGAAAAGATATAAGTATGTTTTGTCGTCGTTTCACCCGGAAATACACGATTAACAGACGGTGTGTTAACCAAAACAATCATAGCAAATACTACTGTATGCAAAACGTGTAACAAATAGCATAGTAATAATAATCGCCGCATGAAACCCTTTTTATCCGTTCGATTCCAGTCAGACCAAGGTGTATAGAACCTGCTCCGCTGGTAGGATTTCTACAGAAAAAAACAAGTTTCTACCTACCTCCTCCCACCTGAAGCAAAGCATGGCTTGTCCTTTCTCCCTAATCCAATCGACATTGAGGCACAAATTATTCGATATGCCTTCAGTCGACAGAGACTTTGCCAACCACGGTTGGAGGTGGAGGCTTTCCCAGATTAACAGCCCTTAAACGCCTGTTAACTGTCATGGTGGCCTTCCCTGGACTCAAACCTGTAAAACTCATCCAAGAAGAATTTCACAGATTCGCAGGTGATTGATGTCCAAATCTCTTCCATGTTATATAAAATTATGATTGAAACTGCTGCTCAGACTGGATTCGGACTAATTAGATGTCATTTTTGCAGGGCTTCCAAATGTGATAGGATGTGTGGACAGGACACTACTCCTGTAAAAAATTAATGGGACTATATTAACCAAAAACTATTTCACAGTATCAATGTCCAGGTACTGTATATTAACGACCATCTTAAACATGACTATGAACACCAATGATTCCCAACCACTATGTCACCAGGGGGGGAGCTAGGTGGTGGCCAGAAAACTGAAATTCGGCCACCCCGATGGCACCCCACTTTGTGTTTTTTTTCATTTTTTTTTTTTCTAATTTTTGTTTCGTTCTTAAAGAAGCATAAGACACCTATGAATAATATATATAATATTGTGTGGATGAAGGTAATTTGTTTTTATTGTATTTACTAAAGCTTCTGCACATTTCACATACTTAATTGTTCAACATTGTATTTGTTTGTGATAGAGTTTTTGCTAACTTGGTTCATGTTACCTCAATTCAGTTACATAATTATTTTCATTGTATTTATTATTTTATTGAATACTCTATTTTATACAATTTAAGTTATTTTTATACATCTAAGTGATTAGGTTTGTTGTTGCACTTTGTTCTGTAACAATAAATAAATAAATATATATATATATATGTTTTTGCACGTTTCTATTCTAAATTATTTATTTACTACAAACCATAATGTATCAGTTCATCTGATCATGCCAGTGATGTATAGTGACAGGCCAAACAGTTCAATGGTGGCAGAATGTACAATCACCCTGTGTATCCTGTTCCCATTCTACAACAGAATAGTAGCTTTGTGTTCAACTAAAAAGGCTCAGGTTTCACACAAAGTACATTTGTGACACTCGATTCACACCAAAAAATAAGTGCCACCGTGAAAACATGGGCAAGGCGACAAGCAAAGTATCCATGGTCTTCATATCCTTTCAGGAGAATTCGGCCAATGGATTTCCACTCTTCTTCCTGCCATCTAGGAGTCTGATGGAACGCTAATGTCCTCCCCTCAGCTGTGTGGTCCATAAACTCTGTCCAAAATGCAGCATAGACATCCCTTGAAACACCATCTGCATCAGCTCCTTTTTCATCGATGTAAGTGGTGTTTGAGCAGTGCTGCACTCCTTAAACTGGCTAATCATCTCCACCAGAAGATGGACTCTGTGAAGTTTTATAGTGATGACACATTCAAGATCATATGGAGCTGTCGAATCACTTGCTTGATCACCTGTATATGCTGTGTCTGGACTGTTGAATGTTGCTGTGCTTTAATGCGGTAAGAGTGAGTGATGGGATGGCCAGCTCATCGACTTCAAACTGCAGGATGGGTTGGTGTATCCAAGTGTCATCCAGCTGACTTGCCATGGGTTCTCCAAGGAAAGGGCCGATCATCACCTCAGATGTGTCAGAAATTACATCTGCATCAAACTCCTTCAAATCAGCCAACTGAATGACGATGGTTTGAAGATCATCTTCATGTGCGGCTCTCAGCTGTTCATCAATATTTGCATCAGAGCTTTCCGCAACAGTCTATCTGTCTATTAGTGCAAAGGTAAAATCTTAACACTCCCATTCTTAGCACTTTGTAGAGGTCTCCAATTGTGATATCTTCATCAAGTATAGCTTCCTCTTGATAGTCTAATATGTCACAACTTAATGCTTCACATCTTCCAAATCCATTTGGAAAAAAAATGTCTTTAGCATACTGTAATATGTCAGCTTTTTTGGACGCTTTGGAGACATCAAGTGTCCTCGTTCCGCCTCCTTTGCGTTTCCTTATTTGTTTACCTTCATGAACCCACCCCAACTCAACTTTTTTGGTCAGCTTTTCAGCCCATTTGTTTTTTGTGTAGGTTCTTTTCCACGTTGCAGTTGGAGTCTCCTCATGATCACTTTCATTATCCTCATTCCCAACACCCATCTTTTTCTTTAGTTTTTCAAGCACTGACATTTTTTTGGGGATTCTCTTGTGCCTTTATTTGCATCTTTGTTTTCCAAACAGAAGCGTCTTGCTGCTATGCGATCTCCATATGTTGGGATGTAGCCAGGCAGATTGTTGTCATCTATGAAGGCAATGACTGTGGCATCAATCTATCAAAACAGAAACAAATGTATGCACAATTCATTGACATATGCACACTTAAATTATGTAGACTGATAGCATTGCCTAAAGCAATTATGTTGCAATCTAAAAATGTTACAAGTCATATAAAATACTGAGGAAACCTGGAGGGGGGGGATCAGCAGTTGCCCGACGATACAATTCTATCCCGATACTGGAGTCACAATTAAATTATTTTTATATGCTTGTATTGCTATACTATTGTTATATTTTGAAATATATAATTTCTATTTTAATTTATCATGCAATTTATTTTTCTTTCATTAACACAGGGGTAACAACAACTTTATCTGTCAGTATATATACTGCATATGTACAGATAGATAGATATAGACTACATGCATTATAGGCTAATATATAATGATATGGCTGTCTTTAATTTATATAACGTGAAAAATATCACGTCATAACATGAAATGTATCACATTATAACGTTAAAAGTGTGTTAAAATGATAAGTCAGGAAGTCAAATCAGTAATTCATTACCACTGTGCAGCAAACATTTTTTTAAAATTCTGAACAATTCAATGCTCTCCCATGAGATGGCAGAAGGTACAATTAACTCACCTGTGTATCCACGTGTTGTCATTTATACAACATAATGATAGCTTTGTGTTCAACAAAACATGGCCATATTTCACACTGAGTAATGTACATTTCAAGTTGATAACTTACGCATTGACTTGTGAAGCAATTTGCTGCCACAGCAGTGTTTCTTTTTTTTCGGAATTTTGTTTCATGTTCTTTATAAGCCTGCATCAGCACCTGCAATTCAAAGGGAGAAAGTAACTGGACCTTTTCCTATGGGTTGCTATGGTGATTCGAGATATGAGGACACGGATACTCTAATTTTCGGGTTTTATACTCAGGGTTTGTTCAACCTTCTTTGTGGACTGACCCTTACGTGTGTTACCCGAAACAGGTCGGTGTGAAACATGCACCAAAAAGGAACGATACGACATTTTAGATCCTACATTTTAACTACCAACGTTTCGCGGGGCTTTATATTTATATTTTGAATGAAAGGAAATTACATTGATCAGTTAATGAAGAATAGTGGCAGTTTTGCCTCACTAAGCTTGTTAAAAATGCTTAAAGTGTCAAAAGATTTACCGCTCTTTGTGGTTGTTTTAGCCGTAAATATATGATGAACGGACCAAATGGGGACCAAAATAAACCGGGACGAAACATGCACTGACTAGGAATTTAGAGCATTTTAAAGTACACTTTTGGCCAAGCCAGTGGCTTAATATGATCATGTAATGAATAATAACCACATTAATAAATGTATAAATCACTATAGGGGTGAATTATGTTCTCTTAAATCGTTAAGACGGGCTTTCAGTATGGAAACATACACGTCTTGTATTTGTTTCACCCGATGATATATAATCGGCGCACTGTGTGGCGTCCTCTGCCAATGTTGTTTACCCGGCTTCGATTTTCTTTGGTGGGTTAACCCACCGATCGAATCGTTCTTCCCCCCCGGAAGTAAGCTATTAAAGTAATTAAAAATGACATCCAGGGGCACGCCGAGTCGCTTCCTGAAAAGCGTCCTCCAAAACGGCGTAGGTCGTTACGTGTGCCAGCTCAAGCGGATCTCCATCATCTTCTCCAAAAAGGGCCAAAGCTCGCTGGGTGTCAGGTAAACAACAACATCATACACATAATATGGGAACAACACCAGACATAACGCCATTATTGGTTACAAACAGGGACTTTATTGAAGACGGAGTGGTGGATTACGCCAAAAAGAACCTTGGAACCGTCGTGTACGTGTCCCCACAGCCGTGCCACAAACCCAGAATAGTGGCTGAATACTGTGAGTCGTCCTGCTTGCCTGTATTTAACATCTACACGCGGTTTAACATTAGTTCTACAGGTGGCAAAAGTACGCCTTGTGTCAGAAAAAGACTAGGAGAACTACTGATTTAACTCCTTAAGTGAAACTAAAAGTAGTACTGATATCGAAATGTACTTGAGTACACAACTCAAAAACATTGTTCTAGATGTCTTTTGAAAAAATTGCAGAGTAAGAGTAAAAGATATATGAAAAATCTACTTGAGTACATTGACAATGTATTTGCACTTTGCTACTGCCCACTACTCATTAGTTCAAACGAATTAGCAGTTATTAGTGCCTTTTCTGTTTCTGTTTTTTTTATTACTCCTGCTTCCTGAGGGGGGCGCCCTTTCACTTGTTTCTACATTAGTAAAAAGTGACAGGCTATAGATTTTTTTCACCCCGAAATGAAACAAAGCCAATTAAATAGCATCAATTAATTGAATTGCAAAGCAGTTATGTAAATGATCAATTCATGAATTACATTGTGAGATATAAAGTGAAAACAAGTATATTGAACCTGTTAAAATAATTTTATTAATGACTGCTTATACATTTAATGTACATTTTCCACTACCTTTTGAATTATTTAATGGCATTATGATGTATTATATAGACGATTGTTAGCATGTACTTGTTTCTTCATTTTGTCTGAGTGGTGTTTAATTTTGACATTTATTTTGACTCTGCAGTAAATGGCAACGTGAGGGAAGAGATTGTGGCGAGCAAAACATCCTCGCAGGTCTCCGAGGTTTTAGCCAAGCTAACCAGTCAGTCGGGCCTTGATGTGATCCGCATTCGCAAGCCCTTCCACACGGACAACCCCAGCATCCAGGGCCTGTGGCATCCCTTCACCAATCGCCCTCTCGCCCCTCGAAATGATGACAAAGTGTGACTTTTCTAAACTGCTTCTATTAAATAAAGTTTTTGTGTACAGTATTTTCCCTCTGCGATTGCTTGCCCTTCTGTGTCACACATTTGTTTGCCATCAAAATATTTGTGGTGCAAACACAGACGGTTCAATGTCGGAGTGTTTGAACAGCTTGTCGTCATCAGTCATACTGATGCTGCTCTGAAAATATTCTACCGGCCTTCAATGGCTATATTTGTTTGATTCGTGGCATATTTTTGCAGACAGTTTCGTCTGTTATAAGGAGTCATCGAACTTCGGAGCTATGCTCTTACGCTATGACGAAAATGCAAATGTTTTGCAATTTTGCATCACCCATCAATCTATTGTTCTTCAAATTTGGTAGCATTCAGACAAAATCTCCAAGAGAAGCTCGACTTTGAAAGACCCTTGGAAATGACTCTAAAATGACAAGCCAACAAAATGGCAAATCCTCTGTCTTCTTGGGCATCGTTTCTTATATTTTTTGGGTCGACTCATGATAGCCATGCCTACCGAATTTTATGTTCCGAATGAAATTGGTTTCAGGGACAGAATTTTTTAAAATAATTTGAAGGATCACGGGAAATGACCAACAAACTTCCTGTGTTTTCTAAGCATTCCTTCTCAAAATGACCAAATTCAATTTGAATTTAAAAATAATACTTGTGGAAATGACTGAATTCCCCCTAAAATGGCCACTTCTAAGCAAAATAGCAGACTTCCTGCGTCTTTTTGGTCATGGCTTCTTGAGATTGTTTTTGTACATCTACTCATGACAGACATGCCTACCAATGACCAGGGTGACCCAAAACAACATAATAAAGTTGACTAGTTTGACAGGTTCATTAACCATTTCACAATTTGTTTATTAATGTCCTTGTAGTTTCCCATTGTATGACAAGACTTAACATGACATTGAACCACAACAGGCTCTTTCCCACACATTTCCAATTCCCCTACGGCGCCTAGAAATATAATTTATTTTTGGTTTAAATTACATCATTGGGCCTACGTCGCACAGCTTGAGCCAGAATGGTAGACGTCTGGCATGGTTCAAAATATAGATGCTGTTGCTAAGCTACACTGCTGCGTTGCCACTCACACTCAACACAACCTCGTGGCGTCCATTCCCAGTGGCAAAATCTGACCGTGTCCTTACAGCTTGCTTTTTAAACCTACACGACATGGACAAAAGTATTTGGCTCATGTGGTATCATTGCACCTACAAAAGGGCAAACCACCACCAAGTGCCCTCAAGTATCAACAGACTTGTCCTCGAAAAAGCAGACATAGCTTCAAACAAAGTTTTCAGTCTTTTGTGACAAACAGGATGGTAAAAAAAAATGTGTTTATCCGGTTTGCCATAGGTGATGTAATGTTTTTGTTGTGTAATTTATGTGACAACACATGGCGAGAGTCACCACTAGACTCTTCAAAAAATTATTTTATGGCTAAAATCTGGTATTGGTGCTGCCTTGCTTGAGTTAGCAGTACACTGGTGTGACAAGACGGGACAACGGACGCAGACAATCCTGAGAAAAATCACTGAATAGAAAAACTGGAGTTTCCAGCGTTGATAAGCATCTCAAAGAGTTAAGATGGCCTCCAAGAAGTTCTGTCATGTGTTATACAATATATCAACACTGAGGTATTTTATTTTTGTCCTAAAGTGAAACTCATTGGAGCCATTTGAAAAACAGAGGCTACCTTCACGCTGCAGAAAAATGTGGGTGGATTGAGTAGTGGTTCATTTGCAAGAGACAGGAAAGCTCCCCAAAAGCAGCTGATTTGAACAGGGTTGCTTCGAAAGGGTGAAAAGTTTATTGTAATTCTTCATCTTTTTCCGACTGCTGGGATATGTGGCCTTAAAGTAAAATCTCAATCTCAACAACAATGACATTGATCAAATAGTTTTCCCTTCTGAGATTTGCTTTATTTCTCCTGATACCAAACAAGATTTAATAGTTTTTTTTTTCAAGCTAGTTTTTTTTTTTTTTTTTTTTTTAGCATTAATTTGCATCAACTTCCACAGAAATAATAGGAAAAAAATAGATTTTTCTTTACAGATATTGTGAAAACAGGTTTTCTTCTTGGGGAAAAAAAGTGTTGCTTTTGTCAAAACGTATTTAAACTCAATCCTTAATAAATTAACATTTTAAAAGTTAAAGAATTTAACACCATAAAATGAGCCATCAAACTGTATGGCTTGGTCGGTCCACGTGTCGGTAGTCGAACAGTAACACCGCACCCTCTCCAGCTCCCTCTTGCTCTTCCCAATTGAGGCAAGCAACCTCGGGAAAATATTTGCGGCTTGGTCGCACATACCTCGGGAATTAAAGTCGTTCATTGATTTAAAAAAAAAAAATGCTGCTAGAGAAGTTGAAAAAGTCACTAATTTGGCAACAATGACACTGTGCTTTTGTAAACTAGCTCCACTCTGTTCGAAGCCATGTTGTTAGTGTAAGCAGTGCACATCAGCAGGGACGCTATTTGAACTACGGAAGCCAAAAAATTGTCCAGCCGAATAAACTCAAATTTATCGCCCAACCCTAATGCAAACACGTTCTGATGTGATCAATTTCTGGGTAAAATGTGCCTCGTTTAAAGGGCAGCACGGTGACCCAGTGGTTAGCACGTCCAGCTAATAGTTAGCGTGTCTGGCTCCCAATTCTAACGTTCAGGGTTTGAATCGATGCTCTGGCCCATCTTGTGTGGAGTTTGCATGTTCTCCCCATGCTTTTGTGTTTTTTTTAGCCCCTTTTTAGTATGCTTAGATGGAGCTCTCGTGGGGCTGGAGGTCCAGCTGTGTGTGCTTCCTCTGCTCCAGGATGCGGTTGAGCTCCTCTGTGAAGGAGTGGTAGAGCGGCGACACGCCGTCGTGGTCCACCTGCCGCAGGAGCACGTAGCTGTTGCCGTTCATCTTGCGCAGGACGCTGGGCAGCGTGGCCGACAGCCCGTTGGCGTAGTCCACGTCGGGCAGCGGCGGGGGCATGGGGAGCGGAGGGGCGGCCGGCGGGGTGCTGGTTGTCGGAGAGACCTCGCCGGGAACGATCTGCAGGAAGTCCCCGAATGTGGGCACCGAGATGGAGCGGCGTCCCTGACGTCCGTTGGAGATGGTTTGAAGCTCTATGTGGGAGCTCCGTTTCCTCTCCGAGGACCCCAGGACGTGCAAGCCCTGCTGTTGGGAGAACTTCCGGCCCCGAGAGACCCGCCTGGTGCAGAAACTCACATAAAGCAAGACCACGGACAACACCAGGCACAGCCCGCCAAGGACAGCAACCAGGCAGATGTACAGGGCCTCCATGTGTCGGTTAGTATGGAGCTCCGGCCCCGGCGGCAGCGGGGCAGTGAGCGAGGGAGAGGGCCGCCCAACCGTGGAAGGGTCCATTGTCGCCGTCGTGCCGAGAAGCGTGGACGGATAAGTCGGCGCCGTCGTCTCCTCCGCCGGAAAGTACGAATCCGTGTGCACCCTTACCGTGTACAAGTAAACCAGGACGGAGACGGAGTTCTCCACGGCGAAGCAGCGATACGAGCCGCTCTGCCTGCCCCGAGCCCCGATGACGAGGAGGCCGTCTGTGCCCACGCGGTATCCCGAATCGACCCCGTAACCCCGCAGATCTCTGCCGTCCAACGTCCAGCGTGGCATCGCCAAGTTGGAGCGCAGCTCGCACTGGAGGAGCACGTCATCACCCGACATCACCGAGCGCCTCCGGTGGACCACTGCGTAGCCGATGAAATAGGGCAGCGTATGAGTGTGTTTCCACAGTGACTGGAAACACTGCACTATTGTGAATCCATACTTACCATTTCCTGAATTCTCCTTGCAGCCCCTGGTACCTCTCTGGATGTCCTGGGTGAGGTTTGACCTAAAATGAAATGATTCCACAATGACATCATCCCTTGAAGTTCTGTTTTTGGAGTTTACCCTAAAATGGCTGCTTCAAACCAAAATAGCAGATTTCCTTTCTTTTCAGGCATGGCGTCGTGAGACTTTTTTGTTGGTCTACTCATAATAGACATGCCAACGAAATTTTATTTGGTATGTAAAACTGGCATAGGAGGCAATTTTTTTCACAAATATTTAACTCATTCACTGCCAGTCCTCCATGCTAACATGGATATTTGAATTCAACAGCCGTCAATGGCAGTGATTAAGGATCGCAGAGATGACAATTGAATTTATAAAATGGTCCCTTCCAACCAAAATGGCAGACTTCCTGTGTCTATTTGGGTATGGCTTCTTGAGACTTTTTTGTCAGTCTATGTATGATAGACATACCTAAGAAGGTTCACATTGGAAAATTAAACAGGCTTTGGGTCTGAATGTTTCAAAAACATTTAAGGAATTGACCAAATTGACCTTGAAATTTCAGATTTTTTTGGGGCATGGCTTCATGAGTCTTTTTTGTGGGTCTACTTTTGATAGACATGTCTCCCAAATTTGAAATTGCTAAGTCAAAGAGGCTTTGGGGGCTGAGTTTTCAAAGCCATCAAAAGAATGCCAATGGCTGCTTCCAACCTAAATAGCAGACTTCCTGGGTCTTTTTGGGCATGGCTTTTAGAGTTGTTGTTCTTTGTACGTCTACTCATGACAGACCTGCCTACCAAATTCATGCTGCAAAGTCAACCTGGCTTTGGAGGCTGAATTTAAAAAAAAAATATTGAAGGACTGTCACTGTGCATCCTGTGTTAGTGCATCCTTACTACGCCTTGTTGCATGAACTCTGCTAAGATGGCGCCTACCCGTGCGGTCGCCTCGGTTATGCGCGCTCTCGTATTGTTTTTGTTTCTGTGTTTTTCGTCTGTCTTTGGAGACATTACATGATGCACTTACACAAGGGGAGACTTCCTAACCATCAAGGAGGCTACTCCGGACTTTCTTTCACCAACTTTCGCAAATCCGCTCAGTTTTTTCCCTGAGTTACTCACCGGAGCAGCGACTGCGGCCTTTGGCGCATGAAGCCGCCACAGAGGGAAGCGAGCCGGCATCCAGGTGAAACTCCGCAAGAGAGGATACAGACTGGCGTTTCCGTCCATCCACCTTGCGAAGCTATGCTTCCTACCCAACAAAACGGACGAGCTTCATCTACTGATAAAGACCTGTAAAGACTTCGGAGGTTCCGCCGCCATGTGCTTTACGGAGACTTGGCTTTGTGACGCTGTACCCGATGGAGCCGTCCGTCATGCTTCCCGGCTTCCATCTTCACAGGGCAGACCGCGACATGGAATCATCGGGGGAAAACAGAAGGCGGCGGGATATGCTTCTATATCAACGAAAACTGGTGTACGGACGTCACGGAGCTCAGCACAGACTGCAGCCCGCATTTGGAGTCGCTGTTTTTGAACTGTAAGCCATTCTACTCGCTGCGTGAGTTTTCATCATTCATTCTAGCTTGTGTATACATTCCGCCTCAAGCTAACACGAACGCCGCACTGCTAATGGTCGCCGAACAAGTCAACGAAATTGAAAAAAAAACACCCGGACTCACCCCTCATTATTCTTGGGGACTTTAACAAAGCTAAACTCAACCACGAACTCCCTAAATACAAGGAGCACATCGACTGTCCTACCAGGGAAAATAAGATTTTGGACCACTGCTATACTACGCGAAATAACACATACCGGGCCAAACCTCGTGCAGCACTGGGGTCGTCTGATCACTGCTTAATTCACTTAATAGCGACATACAGGCAAGAACTTAAATGCGCGAAGCCTAAAGTGAAAACAGTGACAAATGAAGCAAAGATGGAACTTCAAAGTTGTTTAGACTGCACAGACTGGAGTGTCTTTGAAAATTCAGCGGGCAGCCTGGATGAATATACGGACACTGTCACATCCTATATCAGTTTCTGTGAAGAGGTTTGTGTACCAACAAAGTCATTTCGCACTTTCAATTTCAATTTCGCCGTGGTTCACTGCCAAACTTTAGCAACTTCGCCAAGCTAAAGAGGACGCATATCAAAGTGGGGACAGGGCCCTGTATAATCAAGCTAGAAACCAGCTGACTAAAGAAATTAACATTGCAAAGAGGAACTATGCAGCAAAGTTGGAAAAACAGTTTAGCGCTAAAGACTCTAAATCAGTCTGGCATGCATTCCAATCGCTGAAACAACAACAACAAACTCCGACTGCAAGGGACAGTCAAAACTGCTGAAAGGATTGCTGGCACCCCCCTACCCACCCTTGAGGACTTGCAGGCTGCCAGAACTAAGACAAGAGCGTG
Organism: Phyllopteryx taeniolatus; assembly: GCF_024500385.1. Lineage (NCBI taxonomy): Eukaryota > Metazoa > Chordata > Actinopteri > Syngnathiformes > Syngnathidae > Phyllopteryx > Phyllopteryx taeniolatus. Next base: position 9,723,659 of record NC_084520.1, on the reverse strand, counting down.
CAAAATCCTCTTGGACCCTCCACATCCCGGTCACCGGCTCTTGCGGCACCTTCCCTCAGGTAGGCGCTACCGATCAATGCAAACTAGAACTAGTAGACATTCCAACACCTTCTTCCCTCTTGCAATCAACTTCTTAAACAGCTAACCTAAAATTCCGTTGCAACATGCTGCCAATTTTTTTGTCTGAGTTTCCTGTCACATTTCTATCGGGCCAATTATATATTACTCGTGCACTTACTGTAGTAGTCTCGCCATGCTGCACTATTTGCATATCTGTTGTTGACCAATACTGGCCACTCATGCCAGAGTAGCATCTGCTCCATTTGCACACTGACTGATTTGCACAATCAACATTGTCCCAGATTATCGCACTACTCGCTTGAAGTCTCGGCGCCCTTTGCACAATGGTCATTGCACCGGACTATTGCTATATTAGTCATCCGAACTGCTCTAAGTGCTAGAGGACTCTGCATCTTTTTGCACAATTGTCAAAAAAATAAATTTGTACCGGCATTACCAGATAACTAGCAACCCTTTATTGCTGAGTGACTGTTTTCGTCAATGTCTTTCTGTCTCAAAAGTGTTCTCTGTCAATTTACCGTTTGCTGTCATACTAGAGCGGCTCCAATTACCGGAGACAAATTCCTTGTGTGTTTTTTGGACATACTTGGCAAATAATGATGATTCTGATTCTGATTCTGAGGGTGTAGTGGTACATTTGCCTGACTTCGGTGCGGGCAGTGTGGGTTGAGTTCCCACTCAGTGACGGTGTGAATGTGAGTGCGAATGGTTGTCCCTGTCTATATGTGTCCTGCGACTGACTGGTGACCAGTTCAGGGTGTAGTCCGCCTTTCACCCAAAGTCAGCTTGGATAGGCTTCAGCGCCCTGCGACCCTAACCAGGATAGGTGGTGTTGAAAATATAAAATATAAAATATTTAAGGACCCTCCGAAATGACCAGACTTCCTGTCTTTTCAGGTATGGCTTCTTCAGATTTTTTTTGTGGGTCTACTCATGTTAGATATGCTGACTAATTTTCACATTGCATGGTGAAACTGGCTTTAAGGGCTCAGTTTTTTTTAAACTGAGCATGTAAAATGTGATAAGTAACCCCAAAAATTGAACAAACAAACAAAACTTGGGAGTTCACAACATGACAGTTAACTCAGTAAGAATCTATAGGATTAACTGAAGAACGGTGTTTTTCTTTGGCTTTTATTATTTAGCTACGGCTGTGTTGTGAAATCCCCTCGGCCCTCACCTCTGCGCATGCGACCACACCTCCACGCACTCCCGGCCATCCCAGCCACAGAAGGGGTCCCTCGCGAAGACGCAATCGTAACAGGAAGTGTACCTCCGACAGGCCGACATGGGGATCTGCACCACCCCCGAGTGGGAGCCCACGTAGATGCATCGCTGCGAGAAAAAAATGGGCACGCGTGAATACGGTTCTCGGCATTTGACTTTTAAAAAAGTGGGGTTATGCTCACCAGGGTTGAGGCTAGGACCAGACTCTCTATTGGCTGGGCTTGATCGAACAGCTGCAGCTCCTCCATGATGTGCATTTTCCCCCCGATGTCCACCGCTCTGTGCAACCAGCCATCATCTGGGAAGAGACACAACCTCGTCAAAAGTAGATGATGGGCTAACAAATTTAAAGAAGCAGCTAGTGCTAATGCTGCTTCACCCGGATGAAGTGAACTTCTGCTCACCGGTTCCCAGGAAGAGGATGGTGTAGATGTTTCCATCCAGCGCCGGCTGGAGGTGCACGGCGATGCGGACATAGTTGATACTCCTCTTGAACATGAGAGGTCGTGCTCGGACTGGACGGACCTGGACGGCCATGAGCGGGTGCCTCCGGGCGAACGTCAGCACGCTGTCGGGGAGGTCTCGCGACGAGTTGATGCCCCGGGACCGGTGCTCGTCGGTGATGCACTGAAGAGACGACGAGGGAAGCCTGCTGAGGTCTACTCTTTGCGTGCGTGAGCATTTGCGACGTGTCGGGTGGAACTTACAGACCCGGGTCTCGGCTCTGGGATCTTCCCTGTGTACTCCCGCCACTTGGAGTCCTGCACCTCCATGTAGGGCCCGTCAAAGGCCTTCTGCACGTCTGAGAAGGCGTACTGGCAGATGGCCGAGGCTTTGATGTTCTTCCTGAAAGACAACAGAGGAGAGGTACAGAGCTGAAGCATTTGGAACAGAGCACATGCAAATGACCCGAGGCGATGAACCTATGCTGCGTCACCAAGTCAAAAGATATGATTATCTGATCACCGGGGGTTACGTGAAGAATTCTGCGACCAAATATTTTATTACTGATATACATTTTAAAGCTTCTTGCATATAATACCACAATATATGGATATGAGATACACGTATTATTTTGTCCACTTGGGGTCACCATCCTCATGTTCTACATTGTAGAATCGGAGACGTTGAATGTGCGGGTGCCTTAAAAAGGCGGGCGTGCCCTGTTGAGTGATGTGCAAGTCAGTGAAAGAGAATGTAAAGTTGACTAGCTGTTAACCGGCTAAAAATTAGCCAGTGTACCAGCCACCAGCAGGTCGGCTAAAAATGGGCTTGTGCTTACTGTACTTTATTGTTTGTTCAATAAAGAGATAGAAAGTGCACCAACAGCTGTGTCTGGCCCCCCTCTATCCTAACCACCTGTTATGGATGACAATTCATTCTAACTTGCGCTGGTAGGCTATATTGAGTTAGCTGACGATGTGTAATTAAAGCTAGGTGTACTTGACAATAGGCACATTGCACTTTAGCTTCTTTAAGTGTGAAATGATGCCAAACTTTAGACATTCTCTGTCTTTGTCTCTGTCCTCCTGGCTCACACTTATTTCTACAGTCTGCAGTAAAAGTCTGTGTGGAAAAATAATCACAGCACAATACCGGAATATAGCAAATCATCCGTGGTAGAAGTACTATCAAAAAATCTGCGATGCAGTAAAGCTCAAAAAGTGAACCGCAATATAGCAAGGGATGACGATGATAATAATAAATACATGCTGCCTGGCAATGACAAACATACAATTGTGTACAGTGACCTGGGGCGATCAACATTCACCAATTCTAAAGACATGATTATCTGATCACATGTAGCAGCTACATACTAAATTCCAGTATCAGTATAAACAACAACAATAAACACAAGCTGCTCATTGATGACAAACGTACAATTGTTTTGACTCGGAACATGGCGTATGAGAATAACCATGGCTATTGAACCACATGCTGCTTCACTAAGTATAAAGATGCGATTATATGATCACATGTAGGAGCTACATACTAAATTACAATGTCTGCATAAATAATAACAATAAACATGGGCCGTCTGATGTTCACAAACATACAATTGTTTGCATTGACATGGAAAAGGACATACAACAGTGGGAAATTTAACCATGTGCTTCCTTCAAACGGTCTCTGTTTCTCACCATTCCAGGCCAAAGACGCCGTACAAGAAGCTGCTCTGCGCGTTACGACCACGCAGGACAAAGACGCCGCGCAGGACGTTGAGGTAGAGCTCGTACTCGGGGACAAAACACAGGAGCCGGGCCTTGAGGAATGAGGTCCACTTTCTCTGAAGGGTCCTTTGACCGCCCCAGTCCGTCTGCAGACACACATGCACTGCTTAGACAAAAAAACGGAAAATGAGAAAAAATAGACCTAAAACTGGGAACGTCTGTTCTGTGCTGTGATTGGGGTGTGGGCTCGGCAACAGGTCAATCGGCACAATTTACAGGACTGGAGTGTAATACAATTTTTTATTTTTTTTTTTAACTTAAATGACTCAGAAATTGGCGGCACGGTGGGCGACTGGTTAGAGCGTCAGCCTCACAGTTCTGAGGACCCGGGTTCAATCCCCGGTCCCGCCTGTGTGGAGTTTGCATGTTCTCCCCGTGCCTGCGTGGGTTTTCTCCGGGCACTCTGGTTTCCTCCCACATCCCAAAAACATGCATGAATTGGAGACTCTAAATTGCCCATAGGTGTGACTGTGAGTGCGAATGGTTGTTTGTTTCTATGTGCCCTGCGATTGGCTGGCAACCAGTTCAGGGTGTACCCCGCCTCCTGCCCGATGACAGCTGGGATAGGCTCCAGCACGCCCTGCGACCCTAGTGAGGAGAAGCGGCTCAGAAAATGGATGGATGGATGGACTCAGAAATTCTAGTTGTCGCTTTCACACTCACAGCTCAGTGTCCTGTGTGAAAGGTACAAAGCGGCATGGGGTGTTCAAGTTTCCGACTTCTTTTGTAGTATCAGAGATGTCAAACAGGCTAGAGGGAGGCCATGGCCAGAGTTTAAAATTTAACGCTCACTGCTCATGCCCCCTTTGTGTTGAAAGCAATTGTCGCTCTCACTGGTTAATGTAAGTATCTGAATGTGTAAAGCCACAGCGGCTATGGAACTGCGCCGACTCTACCGTTACGCCTCTAAGAGCTGCACTGATGTGACCCGTTTCTCATAAAGGAGGTCACATGTTCCAAAAACCAAAAGTGGACCGTCTGGGGGCTCGTCCAGAGCCAACGCCAACCAGCGTGGCGTCTTAATGAAACCTCTGAGCGGGAGCGGGAGGAAGAGACGACCTTATTAGGACAGTATTTGTGTGTCAACAGCGCTAAACAAATACCCCAAATGTAGTTTTAAATTGTGATTTAAGCATTCTCATCTTGCTCAGCATATTTAGCATTTATCACACGCATACAGTAGGGCATTAATTGAAAAGGATAACAAGCTATGATTTACTTTGTGTTGAAAAAACACATGAGGTACAGCTGCACAATCTGATGGCATTCAATTCAACGAGGTACTAATTCATCCAGCCATCCATCCATCCATTTTCTGAGCCGCTTCTCCTCACTAGGGACGCGGGCGTGCTGGAGCCTATCCCAGCTGTCATCGGGCAGGAGGCGGGGTACACCCTGAACTGGTTGCCAGCCAATCGCAGGGCACATAGAAACAAACAACCATTCACACTCACAGTCATGCCTACGGGCAATTTAGAGTCTCCAATTCATGCATGTTTTTGGGATGTGGGAGGAAACCGGAGTGCCCGGAGAAAACCCACGCAGGCACGGGGAGAACATGCAAACTCCACACAGGTGGGGCCGGGGATTGAACCCGGGTCCTCAGAACTGTGAGGCTGATGGTCTAACCAGTCGGTCACCGTGCCGCCGGTACTAATTCAACAATTTATATTTTAACCCTCTCATGTAGATAAATAGGGAACCCAAAATAATCAAAATATATTAATATTTTCCACTTTATATCTAGAAAATAGTACAACCCCAATTCCAATGAAGTTGGGACGTTTTGTTAAACATAAATAAAAACGGAATACAATGATTTGCAAATCATGTTTAGCCTATGTTTAATTGAATACACTACAAAGACAAGATATTTAATGTTCAAACTGATAAACTTTATTGTTTTTAGCAAATAATCATTAACTTAGAATTTTAGGGCTGCAACACATTCCAAAAAAGCTGGGACAGGGTCATGTTTACCACTGTGTTACATCACCTTTTCTTTGAACAACATTCAATAAATTTTTGGGAACTGAGGACACAAATTGTTGAAGCTTTGTAGGTGGAATTCTTTCCCATTCTTGCTTGATGTACAGCTTCAGCTGTTCAACATTCCGGGGTCTCCGTTGTCATATTTTATGCTTCATAATGCGCTGCACATTTTCAATGGGAGACAGGTCTGGACTGCAGGCAGGCCAGTTTAGTACCCGCACTCTTTTACTACGAAGCCACGCTGTTGTAACACGTGCAGAACGTGGTTTGGCATTGTCTTGCTGATATAAGCAGGGGCGTCCATGACAAAGACGTTGCTTGGATGGCAGCATATGTTTCTCCAAAACCTGTATTTACCTTTCAGCATATGTTTCTCCAAAACCTGTATGTACCTTTCAGCATTAAGGGTGCCTTCACAGATGTGTAAGTTACCCATGCCACTGGCACTAACACAGCTCCAAACCATCACAGATGCTGGCTTTTGAACTTTGCGTCTATAACAGTGCGGATTGTTCTTTTCCTCTTTGGCCGGGAGGACACGACGTCCACAATTTCCAAAAACAATTTGAAATGTGGACTTGGCGGACCACAGAACACTTTTCCACTTTGCATCAGTCCATCTTAGATGAGCTCGGGTCCAGAGAAGCCGGCGGCGTTTCTGGGTGTTGTTGATAAATGGCTTTTGCTTTGCATAGTAGAGTTTCAAGTTGCACATACGGATGTAGCGCCGAACTGTATTTACTGACATTGGTTTTCTGAAGTGTTCCTGAGCCCATGTGGTGATATCAGAATCAGAATCAGAATCATCTTTATTTGCCAAGTATGTCCAAAACACACAAGGAATTTGTCTCCGGTAGTTGGAGCCGCTCTAGTATATCCTTTACACATTGATGTCGGTTTTTAATGCAGTGCCGCCTGAGGGATCGAAGGTCACGGGCATTCAATGTTGGTTTTCGGCCTTGCCGCTTGCAGTGATTTCTCCAGATTCTCTGAACCTTTTGATGATATTATGGACCGTAGATAATGAAATCCCTAAATTCCTTGCAATTGTACGTTGAGGAACATTGTCCTCAAACTGTTCGACTATTTTCTCATGCACTTGTTCACAAAGAGGTGTACCTCGCCCCATCATTGCTTGTGATTGACTGAGCAATTCAGGGAAGCTCCTTGTATACCCAATCATGGCACCCACCTGTTCCCAATTAGCCTGTTCACCTGTGGGATGTTCCAAACAGGTGTTTGATGAGCATTCCTCAACTTTCTCAGTCTTTTTTGCCACCTGTCCCAACTTTTTTGGAACATGCTTGTCATATACTGCCCTGCAGTTTCATTACTGGAGCCGGGAGTGCGCTTTGCGTCCTCTCTCTCTCTCTCCCCTCCGCTCTCTGTTTTCAGCACCTGTCTCCAATCAGCCTCATCACCACCGGTATATAAGCCTGCCTGTTCCAGGAAATCCTCGCCAAAGTATTGCAGTTACTTACAGTGGTACCACGGCCCATTTACCTCATGTAAGTTACTCTATTCATCGTTCCCTTTTTTGACTCCTGTCTCCTTGTTCTCAGTGTTTTCTCCCGTGTTCCTGATCCACGTCATTCCTGCCGCCAAGCCAGCCGACTGTGCTCACCACTGCCTGCCACCTGTCCACGCCACCCCCTGCCAACCTACCTAGGACCACCGCCATTACCTTTCCTCAATGAACTGTTGACCATTTTACATCTGCCTCCGCCTGCTCTTAGATCCAGCTACTCCCCATACGTGACAGCGTTGCAGCCATAAAATTCTAAGTTAATGATTATTTGCTAAAAACAATCAAGTTTATCAGTTTGAATATTAAACATCTTGTCTCTGTAGTGTATTCAATTAAATATAGGTTGAACATGATTTGCTAATCATTGTATTCTGTTTTTATTTGTTTAACACGTCTCAACTTCATTGGAATTGGAGTTGTACAATAATACGGTACTACTAATACTAATAATTTAAAAATGTGTATTACACATTGAAAATAAAATTTATTTTGATCATGTAGGTTACATAATAATAATTATTATTATTATAATTATGTAACACTGCAAAGTCAGATTTTTTTAAACCTCCTTTATTGGATGCCACAAAATTAAGTAAAATATTGCTTATTGTGTATGTGCACCTAAAAACAATAATCACATAATTGTAATAATAATAATAATTTTATAAAATAGTTTTATTTAGATGTCTTTTTTATTGGTTGTTATATAATGCATATTATTTTGGAAATTAATTATTTTGAATTTTTTTTTATTTATTGCATCTCACTAAATGTTTACATAGTAAAATTTGACTAAAAATCATTAAAAATTATAATTGTGTAGGTGTAAAAGTCATTTAATTAATACTGTGTATGTGTACCTAATGTCACTATAAACTTGTAATCATGCTTAGAGCATTTTGGTGGTACTGTAGGTGGTGAATAGAACAATATAGGCTACATGTGACTATGAATGAATGAACATAACAGAAGGGAAGTTGAGCTTGCGGTCTGGACTAAAGAAACTGATTGCACATGAAATGTGGCGAGGGGGGGTGGGTGGTGCATCTGACCTTGCAAACCCGCGCCACCCTGGACACCTTGGTCCGGCTGGGGTACGCCATCTGCTCCTGGTTCCTCTCCGTGAAGAAGAAGTAGATCTTGTCGTCGTCGCCGACGGAGCTGTTGATGCTCTCCCGCATCAGAGCCGAGCCCACAAAATCCGCCTCTGAATGCCAAATGGAAAGTCAGGTTATGTCTGCGTTGGGCAGTCTGGCGAGGAGAGGCACGCTTACCCAGGAGCCAGCGGGTAGGCGCCTCCTCCGTCCTGAGCGTGGGGAAGGGGAAGTTGCGGCGCACGTCCGGAGAGCTGCGGAACTCGTACTGTGAAGCCGTGAACATCTCGCCGTCTGATTGAGAAAATGCACAACAACACTTTTTGACTTAGGGCACATATGGCTCACTCCATTCTTTAGTCTAAGCAAGACGAACTTGGCAAAATCTCTCAAGGTGTAACCAGAAGTGTTTTGGATGTAAAAATCAAGACACGTACCTACAAGGAGACCTGTGTATCCCTTGGCCGGGTCATACGCACACCTGTCTCTGCCGTCCTCAAAACCTGACGACAAGCTGAAGCGCTCGGAATCCTTATGGAGAGAACACGTCCTGTAGGTGTCCCACACCACTTTGTCCCACATATAAACGAAGCATATGGGCTGCACTTACGACATACGCGCAGAGAGGTCTGAAGGCGTTGGTTCCGCACGCATACAGGTGAGTCTCGTTGTGGCGCTGCAGGAAGCGGATGTGGTTGAAACACTCGGTCTGCTCACATACACACGCACAAACAAATGTCAGTGTTCAAAGAAGTCCTCCAATAACAAGCCGAGCGGGAGTGCGGGGAATGCACCTTATTGTCTCTGCCTTTGTTCAGACACTGCTTCTTCTGCTCGGGTGATGCGTCCCACACGATCTGCAAACAGTCGCTGCATTAAAGATAGTACACACACCCAATACAAAAATGACGTCACGTGCCACCACGTAAATATTAAGGTTATCTTTAGGATTTTTTTCTTCAGACTTCAGACCCCCCTTGTCCCCAAATTTTTAAAAATCTAATTCAAAACTTAAAAATACATAGTAAAAGAATCTGAATTTAGTTTAAAATAACATTTTTCATCAACAAGAACTCGTCACTTGCTCTGCTCAGCGAAGCTGCATTTAATCCAGCGGCCATAAAATTACAAAGGACACAATTGGATTTGCTCGATCTGTTTCAGGCTAAATTTAGTCTGTCCTCCTTTAGGACGCAATCTTGTGGGGAGAAAAAGTGTTGCGTGTGTGCGCGGGGGGTGTCGGGGGCAGGGGTTCTCTTTGGTACTCACTTGGGGGCTTGCGGGTGTGGCGACGTCAGAGGCGTTGAGTGCGTATAGCGCTCCTCTTCCTCCCACGTACAGAATCCCCGCCTCCTCCTCCAGCAGTAGGGTGCTGCAGTTGCGCGCGGAGCCGCTGAAGCGAGCGCTGCCCAGCAGGCCTGCAAACATCCAGAGGGTCTCTCACAAGGGGGGTGGGGGTGTCTTACTGTCGCTAATTGCTTCGTAGCCTGTTTAGGCAATTAGTGAAATACATTACAGCACCGTTGTTTCAAAGGTATAGTGATTAAAAAAAAATTAAAAATTAAAAAAAACATCAATTCAGCCACATCTGTTTGAAACCCCATACCAGGCTTCAAACCTGAATTTGAAACCCTAACCCTGCCTGGAAACATTCATTTGAAACCCTAAAACCAGTTTGAAACACTCATTTGAAACCCTAACCCAGGTTTGAAACTCTAATTTTAAAAACTAACTCTTGCTTGAAACCCTAATTTGAAACCTTAACCCAGGTTTGATCCCAAGTTTGAAACCCTAAAACTGTCTTGGTGCCCCAGTTTGAAGACCTAATTTGAAACCCTAACCCTTACTTGAAGTCATAATTTGAAACATTAATCCTGGTGTGAAACCCTAATTTGAAACTATAACCCTTGCTTAAATCCCTAATTTGAAACTCTAACCTCGTCAAGAAACATTCATTTGTTAACATAACCCCGTTAGAAACTCGAATTTGAAATACTAACCCATGCTTGAAACCCTCACATAAAACTTTAACCCCATCTAGAAAAGCAAATTTGAAACTCTGATCTCATTTGAAACCCTAATTACCAATTCTAATGCAGGTTTGACACCCTAACCCTGGTTTGAATCCCTAATTTCAAAACCTAACCATTGCTTGAGGTCTTAATTTGAAGACCTAGTTTCAAACCGTAATCCAGTTTTGAAAGCCTTTCTTCAAAAACTAATACAGTCTTAAAAAAAATATTTGAAAACCCAACAAAGACTTGACACACTAACCCGAAGCCATAATTTGAAAGCCCGACAATTATCGAAGCTCTTATTTGAAACCCAAAACATTGTTTGGAAATCAATTCAAATCCACACGAACAATAGATTTCTCATACAATTTTCTAGTCACGCCCTTAAACATCCAATCAGATGCTTCCATGCTACTCGGGTGCATAATTATATGGTATCTGGGAATTGCTCTGACACCCAGTGACATATGAACAGAGTGGCCGTCCATTTTCAATTTGGCTGATGCTGCGTCTTTTCCGTTTATGGGCGCACCGAGATCACCAGCAGCACAATCTACTAATAAAATATTATCACACGCCCACACGCTGACAAGGAAGATGATGAAGCTCCAGCGCTGATGCGACTTGGCAGTATTAGGACAACTGTCCTGCTGAATGCCCTAAAATTTCGCCTGAGCCCTCTTGCCCCCATTCTCAACAGCCTAAGCGACCCCCCCCCCCCCCCCCCCCCCCCTCCCCAGCGCCCTGCTAGTCAAAACAACAACATGCTGTGCATTTTAAAGCTAAGTAAAATTACAAGAAGACAAAACAAACTTCCAAAGAATCTCGATGTTTGACCAACGAGGTGGACGACGAGTCTTCCTGAGTGTTGTTGCGTAATGGAAGTGCGTCACATGACCACGGTCACGCCGGCCGCAGTGCTGCCTGTCACAACTACTCAGTCACATCGCTTCCACCTCATGATATCAATCACGTTGCATACACTGCGAAGCTTACCAAAGCGGTGGAAGGGTTTTGTTGTTCTTCTTTTCTTGCTTTAACGGTAAACAAACATTTGGTGTTTTTCATGTGAGCACTTAGCTTCGATTACAGGGAAATGAAATAACTTAAACCACCATTGCCTTGAACTCGAAGTCGCTGAAAGTGCTGAAAAATATTTGACTCAAGGGAGCAAATACATCCGCTAAAGGCTTCAAAACACTGAGATATATATACTATAAACAGGCACGTGCATAGACATTTTTGGGGGGAGGTGCTCAAGCCAAAAAAAAGGGTACTCATCGCCAAAATTATTCATACATCCATCCATCCATCTTCCGTACCGCTTTATCCTCACAAGGGTCGTGGGCGTGCTCCATACAATTTAGAAAAAAACAGTAGTACATATTGAGCTTATGCATTTATTTCTGTTAACACAATCAACACAGTCAATAATGCAACTATCAACAAAGAAGGTGACTATTTCAAATGTCAAGTTTTCGTTATAGACAAAAATGAGACCAAGCTAAATTCCACTATTAATTAACCTATAACCTGTACCACTCAACTGAACAAAATGAGAGGGGAAGTAAAAAATAATTGAGATATTGTGGTTGCACAAGTGCACAGACCCGCTTAACAAATGGTGATGCGGCTGTGTTCAAAATTAAGTAATCACAATCAAACCCATGTTAAATGAGCACCTGCCACCATTGAAAGTGCCGTTTGATGAACCTCAAATAAATGAAGATGGGAGCATATGCACAATTATCCCAAGGACTCAAATAAATGTCCCTCAAATTTCAAAACACTTTAGTTGGAATTGATAACAGAGGGAATCATTTTTATTTACTTTTAATATTGAATAATGAAGAAAATAAGGGACAGCAGCAAAAAGAACACTTATTTTTCATCTGGGGTCAAAAGACCAGGTGCTTGAGCACCACTTGTGGTCGATGTGTGCACGTGCCAGACTAAAAATGTGGACTAAATAGAGCATTTCACTAACAACTACATTTCATTTTGGATCTGTTGAAATTAGCTGGTTTTAGAAATGACTCATGCAGTGGACCAGCCCTCGTATTGCTGGGCCAATGGCATGTTCACAAGCTTTTTAAAAGCTAAAGCTGTTATGTAAACCTAATCTGTGTACCCCAGAAAACTGGCTAATTCAACCATATTCCCCTCACACACTTAATGTGAGTGCCCATATAAATTCCATTGTCATTATCATTCCTGGATTACACTTTTTAATTTAGTGGTGTGGCATATGACATCGCCAGACACAAATATTACGACCACCACGTCAACAACCTTAGCCGAACATTATTATCAAAGGCTAATGCTGGTTACACTGTTCTGTGCTCACACTGCAGCTCTGCTTACCCTTTGGGTATGACATAATAGTGCTTCAGTCGTCACGTCAAAGTGGTTCTTTCGCTTTGGAACGTCCTTGGCTAAGAAACTCAGTGTCGGGTGGTTATGTTAATTAACCCCGTTGTTTTGTAACAGTGCAGAACGGCTCACTCACAGACACATTTTCAGAAAAAGGCAGATACCTAAAAACCCACTTGGTTGTTTAATTTCACACAATGGGTGGGCAGGCACTCCTGACTCACATCTATCCATCCATCCATTATCTGAGCTGCTTATCCTCACAAGGGTCGCGGGAGCGCTGGAGCCTATCCCAGCTATCAACGGACAGGAGGCGGGGTACACCCTGAACTGGTTGCCAGCCAATCGCGGGGCACATAAACAAACAACCATTTGCAATCACATTCACACCTACGGGCAATTTAGAGTCTTCCATTAACCTACCATGCATGTTTTTGGGATGTGGGAAGAAACCGGAGTCCCCAGAGAAAACCCACGGAGGCACGGGGAGAACATGCAAAGTCCACACAGGTGGGGCCGGGGATTGAACCCCGGTCCTCAGAACTGTGAGGGAGACGCGCTAACCAGTCGCCCACCGTGCCGCCGACTCACATCTATTTGTATACAAATATTAAAGGTACATTTTCCATAATATGTCCACTTTAAAGACCAAGCAAGAAGAAGCATTCCTCCAACTCCTCCTCCAAAGGTGGCAGGGAGCACGCAGCCTCGGCTGTGCCCACTTCAAATAAACGTTGTCCCGAAAGCCGCGGGCGCGAGGAAAAAACGTGCACGAGCAAAGCAACGTCACTTTCTCCGCGGCTATGTTGACACAAACAGTTACGCAAACACGGCAGCAGCGGCTCTAGGCAGCGCGTGTGAGTCATGCCAAAGCCTTGGCATGGATCTGGTAACACAAAAAAATAAATACGATAAAATAGGGTCTGCGTGATGCAACAGCGCCGACGAGCAGAATGATGGAGGCAGCGTCCCCGAGGCCCCGAGGAAGGATGGCGACCTTGGTTGTGTTTATGCAGGCTTTGGATGTCAGAGGGAGTCATAATAATCCAAACTTGTTATGAGATGCTGCAACTTGTACATTAGACAGAGACGGACACTCTTTGGCCACAACATTAGGTACAGCTAACGTGAAATTTGGCAGCCATAGCCATCATGAGCAGACCCACAAAAAAGGCCATGGCCAAAAAGATACAGGAAGTCTGCCATTTTAGTTTGAAGGTTCATGTTGGTCATTTCTAGGGGTTCTTTCAATTTTGGGAAAATTCAGCCTCCAAAGCCAGTGTCACTTAACGACATGAAATTTGACAGGCATGTTTATCATGAGAAGACAAACAAAACCTTTCATCAGTCCATGTCCGAAAAGACACCTCATTATGGACACATGCAGCACAGCCTAGCACTTGACAATGTGCACTGGTTTGTGTAATTAGTCAGAAGTAAAGTTTGATGTTAGATGAGGGTATGAGGTTATCACATCACGCACACAACCGCGCACACGCACACACGCGTATTTCATCACATCAAGCTGTATGTGCGTGTTTATGTTGGGCATATGACAAACTGACAGTTGATCCGTTACAGGTGGCGGTTTCAAAGCGTTTTCAGACAAAGAGCAAGCCGCCATGTGGGGTCTGGATGATGATAAAGCCTATGTGTGTGTGTGTGTGTGTGTGCATGACTTCCTGCGTGACTCAGTCAGTCACTTGACTGGCAAGAGAGCGTGCATAACACAATAAGCGACGTTGGAGACAAATGCTGCAACGGAGAAGTGACTGGATCGCTTTTGGGACGACTGTCACTCATTTTCGTCCAATGATGATGTAAGGAAAGAAGACGAAGAAGACCTTCATGCAACACTTAAGTCAGTGCGACTGTCCTGTGATGTATTAACACGCTCTCATTTCTTTCTTTAGGATTTTAGCTCGGCGACAGCATTGCTCAGTATTTACACGCAATTTGCGAGGAAAGGGTTAGGGGCGCCTCCCGGACTTCTTTCAAAAATGCATCCCCCTTATAGCCAATTCCAAATGCCTGCCAAATTTCATGTTGCTTACAACATGATATTTGGCAGGCATGGCCGGTTGTTTTTTTCAAGTGGCTATTTTAGGGTCATGTTGATTATTTCAGGGCTCCTTCAAATGTGTGGAATATTCAGCCCCCGAAGCCAGTTTCAATAAGTAACATGAAATTTGGAAGCCATGTCTGTCATGAGTAGGCCCACAAAATAGTCTCAAGAGGCCATGTCTGAAAAGACTCAAGTAGTCTGCCATTTTCATTTGAAGTGGCCATTTAAGTCAATTTGGTCATTTCCAGCTGTCCTTCGAAAGCCGACAGCATTCCAAGAGATTTTGTCATATAGCTTCCAGGTTTGAAACACGCATACCAGACAGATGCGTGACAAAATTGCGAGAGATTTGAATTTTTGTCATTGCGTTTGACGGCAGAGTTTCACACGCACCTGCAGTTATTTTGTGCCTTCATTACTTCAGCCAAGTGTAGATCCCACAAGACGAACAGATGATCTCCCGAGTGAGAATTGAAGTACAAAACGATTCATGTTTTTCTCAACCTGCACTTACAGTACAGTAGCTTAACATCTTTTCAGATTGTCTGGCGACTCACATCAATATTTCACACTATCATTACTTCAGGTCTGTGAGCAGAGGCAGAAGCAGGTCAGGTTTGTGCTTGACTATGTAAGTAAGGCGATGGGGAGGCCATTCCAAGGAAATAGAGATATTTACATACAATTTAAAAATATAACTTGCCATTAAGTACGAAACTACACAAACTCCAGTAATCGGACAGCATCGGTATCTCAAGATGCGGCCTAAAAAGAGAAGACTTAAGCTGTTTTGTATTAATCAAATATAGGCGAGTTCAATCGTTGAGCTTTTTAGTGAACGATTGCTCGTTAAGGTCCGAAAGAAAAAAAATTGTGATTTACAAATAGTGAATCACGAATCAGCGGGAGTTCACTGTAATATTTTATCTCAGTGATTTCCACCACGAATAATGACATGCTATATTGTGATATCGATGTTTTGTCACACAATAATCCCGAAGCGGCTGTTGTTTCTCAGTCTGCGCTCATAAGAAGCAGACCGGCTTTTAAGCCTGGACAGCTATTTCTTGGAGGCTTAAAACCAGTCCTTTTAAAGGATGGAGGGTCTGTACGTTTGCCAAAGTCATCATCCATTAAGGCTCGTTAGGCGGCGCTCATTTTTTTTTTTTTTTTACTGTAGGCCTACACATTTTCATAGGCGGCTTACACAAGCCGGAGGAGTTTGCTCTTCCCGTGACGAAGGCTGTGGCGTGTCCTTGCACTCCCACTCATGCAGGCCATCTGTCAAACATACTGTCTGTTTAATTCATACAGCGTGACACGTCCGCCCGCGACGATGGGCGTACAAATGAGAGGACGCACATTATAAATGTTGCCAGCGTACACGTCGAGTGACATGTGTCACCACTGGCGGAGAGAGGGGGTGGAACATGTCATGCACATGGGACCAAGCGCACCCCTGCAGCACAAAAACAAGCGCACTACCTCAGAAACTAGGTCAAGGACAACCTCTTAAAATCTGTGATGACAGAGCCCACGCTTGTATGAACGCAAAAGTCTGATGAAACCTTTTTAGGGACAGCTCGACAACACTCGTTAAGCTCTTCATCTCGATTAGAGTTGCAGTCAGTACGACGCTGTCAACCAGCCATTCGTCGCAGCAGTCGACATGACAAAAAGACCGCCGGTGTCGCTATTTGTGATGTGCGGCGAAACCTCGCACTATGAAGCAAAACTTTGAGATCAGACTTCGATGATGTCAGAAGGCTGCTTATAAACAATTAAAATTCAATGTTTACTAGGTCCCTTTGTTTTTAAGGCAACGGTTCAGTTCACACATGGGTACAGAAAGGGAACAGAAACATAAAAGTGGTTCTCTCTTGTGTAAAGAGGAACACATTCATGGATGCTTAAATTGAAATAGAAAAAAACCTGCCAACTTCAACCAATAAATTCTCCAGTAAATGTAAAATTTAGGAACCAACATAATAATTTCAAATAAAAATAAATATTGAATACTAGATAACAGGCCGGCACGGTGACCGACTGGTTAGCACGTCTGCCTCACAGTTCTCGGGACTGGCGTTCAAATCCCGGCCCCGCCTGTGTGGAGTTTGCATGTTCTCCTTGTGCATGGGTGGGTTTTCTCCGGGCACTCCGGTTTCCTCCCACATCCCAAAAACATGCATGGTAGGTTGATTGAAGACTAAATTGCCCGTAGGTGTGAATGTGAGTGCGAATGGTGCTGTCTAAAACAGATAACTGGATGAGCCAAATTTTTCTTCAATTAAACCACAACAAAACTGAGATAATTGTTTTTGGCAATAAAGAAAAGAGGATTGCTGTTAGTAACCTGGAGTCACTAACTGGAGTCACTCTCTTTAAACACCAAAGACTGAAACCTTGGTGTATTGATAGACTGACTTCCGACCTGACTTTCAACAGTCATATCAAATCAATTACTAAAACTGCCTTCCACCATCTGAAGAACATTTCCAGAGTGAAGGCTTGCATGTGCCAAGCAAAACAGGAGAAGCTTATCCATGCTTTAAGCTCAAGAACACTTGACTATTGCAATGGTCTTCTGACTGGACTCCCTAAAAAAAAGCATTAAACAGCTGCAGCTCATTCAGAATGCTGCAGTTTGGGTTCTGACCAGAACAAAGAGGTCAGAGCATATTACTCCAATTCTAAAGTCTTTACACTGGCTTGCAGTCAGCATTAGAATAGATTTTAAAGTTCTGCTATTGGTCTATCAATCACTAAATTGTTTAGGTCCTGAATACAAGAAAGAAATGCTACTATAATATAAACCCAGTAGTGCTCTGAGATCACAGACTCAGGTCAAATAGTGGAGCACAATCCAAAGCAAAAATGTTGAAGCAGCATTTATGCTGTACACAATTGGAATAAGTTGCCAACAGAAGTGATGTCAGCCCCAAGTGTGAATGTTTTTAATTCCAGGGGGTTAACAGCTTAGAGCATTTCCACTTTTAAATTATATTTCCTGCTCCAGTGTGCGTGTGTTCACTGTGATTGGTAAAATACAGAGAACACATTTTGTGTGCATCCATGCATGTTCATGACAATAAAAGCTATTCTTCTTCTTAATTGTACTTTTATTTTTCTCTTTGTTTCAAATGTTTATAAGCTGTTTTTTTTCTTTGTTTTAAAATGCTTTTAATCATGTAAAGCACACTGAGTTACCTAAATTTGCTTTGCATCTTTTTAAGCAACCTCAGCATCAAATGTTTGTCTTCTTTTTAGGAAAGTGCAACATCAATAGTTTGTCAATAATTTCTCTCGTTTTGTTCTTTTTGGAAAATAAACGATGCAGACAAGTGTAACAGTAACAGTTTGAACAGTGTGAATTATTGTGCTATGAAATACTAACACAATAATTTCAACTATTATTGATTTGGCTCCATCCTTTCCGATATCTGATGTTAAATTGTTTTTTTTTTTGTCCTTTGCTTAAGAGAAAAAGAAAATTTTACCGGAAAAATCACAATGCATTCAGTTTTACACCGCTACTAAATGCACGGGGCGTCAAATACGCATTTTCTGAGACACGCAATTAGTTCCAGGCTTTGGCGTCCCACATGAAATGACCCGACGGGCCACATCTGAGTTGACATCTGCGATACAGAAAGTGACTTCTTGGCATTCTATCCTGCACTCGCTGCGTTCTCGTGGCTCTGAACGTGAGGCAGCATCGGCTCTGGATGCTGCCCTGCTTGTTCCTGCCCTTCTCTAATAATACTCGTCCCCAGAGAATCACACCAGGGAGGGAGGACGGGAGGGGGAAGGCGTCGGAATTTCCCTTCCTCGCTGCAGCTCTGCCGCAGTGGTGAGGGAGGGAAAAGGTGAGTCGGGGCGACGAAACGGACAGGAGGGTAGGGGTGACAAAATACACCTATTCAGCAGTATGCACTGCACAGACGCCGATCGTTAAATGTTTTGCCGAGCGGCGTGATGTAGGACAGGACTTTGGAGACCATGCGCCTGCTTCCGGGGCCAAAAACTGTGCCAGTCGCTCAGTGTTGAGGCCAGCGAGCATGCGGCATCAAATCAGGCCACAAAATGTATGTGTGTGTGTGTGTGTGTGTTTTGCGCCTCACCCTTGAGGAAGACAGTTGTCCTAGGGGTGACATCCACGTCTGGAGACGCGCTGAAGGGAAAGGCCCGGAGCCGGGACGCTGCAGCCAAGAGGAGAACGAGGAGAAGTACCTTCTGGTGTCCCATGTTGACGAAACATGTCCAAGTTTGCATCTTGTTAGACTCTCCCACTGACAAAAACACTTGCAGGGAAAGACAACCAACTGTTACCTCAGAGCAACATTCCTGAGCCCATTTCACACAGACATTTATCCTCTTATGACTTTCACACATAACCCAGCTAAGTGGGATACTGTTTATCGCGGGGATACATTCCTGCAATAGGTGAAAAGCCAAGCTATAGAGAAAGCATGTAAAAACATTTATCAAATAGTTTTACCCCTCCACACAGGCGATTTAAACTTATGAAAAAAAACGCTTTTTAAACACACAGCACTACTATTTGAACTTCAGGCATAAAATGTAATAATACCAATAATTACATCATGTAAATGGGAGCGTCTGGTGCTGAGAAGTGAATGGCGGGTGTTAAAGTTCACACCCCCCTCCTGGGAATTGCGGAACACCAATCACAAAGGTGGAATCCCTCCTATGATACTACCTCCAAAGGCAATACATTGGCAAGTTGTTTTCCAGCTGTACTTCAATTGAACTGTGTATGAATGCCATTAATCCGCCATTATTACATAACAATCTTTTTTTGGATGAGGATTTGGAATAGTTAAAACTTTTGGTCTTTTTTGTGTGTATTTATCTGATTATAGGATGCCGAGACATGATATATTGTAAAACACCTGCATGTGATTTAAGGGAGGCATTATGCTTTCCCCCCCCCCACCCCCCCCCCCCCCCCCACCCACAATGTAAAACAGTTTCCAGGCATCTTCATGAAATGTGTGGCAGGCTTTTGTCAAAATAACCCAAGGATCAAGAATTAGAGACATCTTTTTTCAGCACATTTCTTGGCCTTGGTGAAATTGCCTCATTTTAGGGACGAAACTGTCTCATGCAGTGCGCCAGCTCGGATCACGCCCCCCTTACTGCTCGGCCAATGGACAGCTGGGCTTCCACTGCAGCTCAGCTTACCCCTTGGCTTAGACATGATAGTGCTTTGGCCGCCGTGTCAAACCAGTTCTTTCGGCCTGGAACTTAGGCCAGCCTTGCTGCTAAGTTATTGGCCGATTGGTAACTAAATATTTACTTTACGGTGGGCAGGCAATGCAAAGACCCAAGCATTTCTATACATTGTATATGTACAGTATACAAACATTCAACAGTCAATTTTCCTTAATTTTGTCCCAATTAAATAATAACATTTAAAGGTTGTACATCACATATTGCATCCATTTAAAGTCAATGTTTGCATATGTGCTCAGAGGTTAAACTGTACGACTTATCCAAAAAAAAAAAGAAAAAAAAAAAAGCGAGAGCTTATTTTGCATATGTAAATAAAAATTCTGCTGACTTAATTCCTCGCCTTTTCCAACGTTTTTCACGAAGTCCATCATTCACAAGTCCTCTTTACTTTCAGCGACAGCTCCTCCATGCAATGGCGAGTTAATTAACGAGTAATTCACACAAAACGTGCAGGAGCTTGTTGGAGAGAGATCCCACTGGACCAAAAACGAAGTGGCTGCCAAGTGCGCAAAAAAAACAAAAAAAACTACTTTTTGCAGAGGCGCGTATGCCTTTTGCAAAAACAAGCACACAAACATGCTTCCTCCAGGTGAAGTGCGTGTGTGTGTGTGTGTGTATTCGGACACTTTCGCACTAAATCCTAATAAGAAAGAAACTACTCACCTGCTGTGTGCACCTGTACGCGCGGACCGACCGGCGAGCTCCCTCTGTAAGTCTGCTCTCTCTGCTCTGCTCAGCTGCAGCGTCGCTTCAACCATGGCCCCGCCCACTCACGCACGAACACTCCTTGTCCAGTGCCCACACAAGCACAATAAACAAAAATGTCCGTGCATGCGGGTTATTATCTGTATTGTAGTTTGATATTTCGTCCCAGTAAGAGTATATAATAACCACTGTGTTATTTTGGAGATAAGCAAGTCTATATAAACCTAGAAATATTACACTAATGTTATTTCCAACAGTGTTATTCTGGTGTGTCCCCCCCCCCCCCCCCAGCACTTGTAAATGTAAATCTGTCAAACTGAAAGCTCACGAGAATATAAAATGATATTAAAATAGGTTTACAGTTATTTGGCGCTTTCTCGATCGCGACAACTGTGAACTAATCGTCCCACAATGCATCTCGGTCTCCGAGGCTGCGCATTAGTCTATGTGCGCAGTAGCAACCAGAGGTAGCATAAATGATGTAGCCACGCTATCTCGTTTTAAAATCATAAAAGTTGTCAAGGATGAGAAATTGGCTGGGAAATATGAATAATAATTAACTTATGTAATACAGTATGAATAAGAAAATATATGAACAATAAATGAGACAACTGACATACGATACATATTTTAAAAGATGAATTTTGGGTATTACAATCACTCACAGCTTTATGATTCCTAAATAGGAAATACGTGCATTTATAGTATAGTATGGAATTTTGGCTTTGTTTCTGTGCATGCACTTTAAAAAATGAAATGACATAATGTATTGCAAACTTTTTTTCCGGACCCCCAAATTACGGCTCGCAAACCTCTGGGGGTCCTCAGGCCACAGATTAAGAACCACTGCCATTGACAGTTGTGACGTATGCACACCTGCCCTCTGCTGGAGGAACGGCGAAATGACAACAACACCCACCATTCACGTTTAATTAATTTAATTGACTAAAAAGACAATTAAATGTGGGGGGAAAAAACCATCCATCCATCCCATCCATTTTCCGAGCTGCTTATCCTCACAAGGGTCGCGGGCGTGCTGGAGCCTATCCCAGCTATCTTCGGCCAGGAGGCGGGGTACACCCTGAATTGGTTGCCAGCCAATCGCAGGGGGGAAAAAGGCCCAAAACAATTATTTAATGTTCCTCACAGGAGTTCGCAGCAAGCGTGAATGGAAAACGACCCTGCCGCTGCGCCTTCCGTCACCGGCGTGACCGGAGCGCCTCCTCCACATTGCTCGGAAAATCTCCCCACCGCAAACCAGCCGCTGTCGTCCCGGCGACGAGATGCCTCGCCGCTGTCGACATGACGTGGACACCCGGCCTCCTTGCTGGTTCTCGTCAGCTCGACGTGACGAGTCTCCGCTTCGGTAAAGCGAGCAAGGACCCTCGAAGATAGCGTTCCCGTGAATACAATTCTACTGGGTGTCGTTAACGTCTCCACCGTCGTATGTATCTTATATCGTTATTTATTTATTTGTTTGTTTTTTAATGACGGTTAATGTGCTCACCCACATCCGGTTTCCAGCTAGCGTGCTAACGCGTAACCATGGCTAACTATCGCTAACTTACAAGCGTTTGCCACGTACTCCTTTTGTCATCTTTAAACTGGTTTATTGTCATTAAAGACGCCATATGAGACGACGTGTAAACTCTTTAAACAGCCTAAGGGTTTGTAGTTATCCGCCTTGAAGGCTCGATTCGGCCAATGTTTGTGACACTCTTCGACGAATTGTTTTGCTTTCACTTCGAGCTTGAGCTGCTTCTTTCTTGAGAACAAACTCAACAGGTGTCCAAAAGTTCGAAAGCAGGATAAATAATAAGTCATAATCAGTTGTGCTCGTAAGTTAACATATACTGGGAGAACTTGTTCAGTATAGGCAATTTCTCAGAGACGGTGCCTATATATAAATGAAATGTGACTGTTAAAATGTCTTTCTATTTCTAACGCAAAATATTATCAGTTTGAACAGACCAAGCTGACGGCAAAATTGAGGTTGCTATCAACTCCATTCTTGTGCTAATAGGATCAATGATCTTTGGTAGCACAAGACTATAACGTCTTGCAACACGGCTAATAGCCTAAACCAGTTCAGGGTAAACAAAGTTAAAACAGATTTTCTGAATATTGTTTTGTCCCAACTCGTTTATTAGCAGCCCTGTTAATGTTAGCTAATGTAAACTGATCTGATGCTTATTTTTTCTCTTGCTGGGGGTTTTTTCCCCCTCCGAAGCTTGCTTGGGCTCTGGAGAAATAGCAAATCCAAGAATGAAAAAAAGAACCAAAAGCTAAACTTGATTTGAACATTTATTTTGGAAATTGTATTTTGTGAGATTTTATTTGTAGACCAACTTCCCCAAACTGATTAAGTAGAGATGCAAGTATGTTTAAGGGTGTCTACTTGAACCGAAACCCTCTGCCAAACCAACTCTTAATGACAACCTAACTGCGCTAAAAGTAAACCTCTCTTGCTTTGCAGGCTATGAAGAGGCGGTGACCAGCTTGTGGTTGTTTGACGGGGGGGTGGGAAAGGAAGAATGGGCCGGAGTGCGGCAGGCTGCTGGTACAATGGCGTCATCGTCGTCCCCACCGCCGTGCTCTACGGTTCCTTGGCCCTCTTCACCTCCGTCCTGCACAATGTCTTCCTACTCTACTACGTGGACACCTTCGTGTCCATATACAAGATCGACAAAGTCTCCTTTTGGCTGGGAGAGGTGAGTGAGGAGTTTGCCTGATGCCCTGTATGTATTATTCCATGTTCTGAGCACGCTTGTCGTTCCAGACCGTGTTCCTGCTGTGGAACAGTCTCAACGATCCTCTCTTCGGCTGGCTGAGTGATCGCGCCTTCCTCAGCTCTCCTCAGTGAGTGTCTTTACTCTCTTGTTTTGTGCACAAAAACTTCTGGGAACATTCTTTGACAGTGACATTTGTAGACATTTTCCCCCACACAGTTTAAATTAATAACGTTTATGGGACATGCTTTTGATAAAGAAATTACAGAACATGTTTTAGCCTTTTTTTTTTTTTTTTTAATAAAAAGTTTTTTAACCTTTGATAAAATCAGTCTGTTATGAGGGGTGGTCCTGTTTTATGCAAATGACCTCTTGTTAACCTTGCCCCCTCTACTGCAAGGATCAAGAATTACAGGACATCGTTCACCCTTCCTATTAATCTTTTGATTAAAATCCGCTCGATGGGAGGGTCATATCTCATGCAAATTAGCTGCTGCTCACCCCGCCCCCTCTACTGTGGGGTGCGCGAACGCGAGAGGGGCTTTCATTACCAAAGGCTTTGGCTACTTGTTGAGCCTCTGATCTAAAAAAAACCTAAAAGCGAGTGCAAACTTATGCGCATTAAATAGCATAACTTATTGAGCAAAACAAATGAGGTTAAATCCCTGTAATGTTGCCTTGTGTTTCTCTTGTGGTGTTTGCGCCTCAGGGTTATGTGAGTAATATGACATGTGGTAAAGAGAACCACTGCCGCCTGTGTTTACTCAGTCTTACGACTCCGCCCTTATCATCACATGGAACACTCGGCTGTAGCCTTAACAGCTAGCATGTGACAGTCTCTTTAGCCTTGTGTTTATCTGCTAAATTATTTATTTACGCTCCCACTGTGCATTCAGCCTTGTCTCTGTTCTAGAGAGCATTTCAAACTGTTGCTAACTGTCAAACGGATAGAGAAGGCGGTGACAATGACGTTTTAGCTGCCTGTGGGCTCAGAATTCTGATGCTAAAAACAATAGCATGTGTAACCACATAAACAGTGTGTATCCCCTATCTTGATGTAAAATTGGGTGAGTTAAAATGCAACGAGTAGTCAACCCACTGGCGGTTTCTGATAAGGGCAGCTGACCAGGGCGGCACAGTGTGAGGGGGCGGGAACCTTTTTTGATATTCCTTTCAAAATACCTTTCTCTGCAATATGCCCATAATACCTCTTTTCGGTTTAAAGTTTAGGCATTGAGAAACGGCCCTAAGTTCCTTCAAAATTACCTTTTATGTGGAGAGGTAAGGTTTCTCCAGTGGTAAAGGGCCACTGTTTGTCCAAAAGTACTTCTTTTCAAGGTAAAGTTCCTGAGGTTGGAAAGCCTGTAATGCAAAATTTTATCGTATTTCAATGGCTCAACATTTGGATCTTTTCTAACAGCCTGTAAAGGTGACAAAGTTGAGTGATTAGTTTGCTGTGATGCAGGAGCGGCTCCCAGGTGACGTCTCCAGAGGTGGTCCTGAAGCGGCTCCACGCGCTCTCGTCTAGCGGGCCGCTCTTCGCCCTATCCTTCCTGGCCTTCTGGGTGGCGTGGGCCAGACCGGGCCTGCAGTTCCTGCTCTGCCTGTGCCTGTACGACGGCTTCCTGACCATGGTGGACCTCCACCACAGCGCCCTCATGGCCGACCTGGCCGTTTCGGCCGCTGACCGCACGCGCCTCAATTTCCACTGCTCGGTGTTCAGCGCCCTGGGATCCTTCTCCGTCTTCCTGTCCTACTCCTTCTGGGACAAGGAGGATTTCTATGCCTTTCGACTCTTCTGTGTGACTCTTGCCACCTTCTCCATCGTGGGCTTCTTCCTTGTTACCCGGTTGTTACAGCGACGCTTTCAAAAGAAAGTTCGCACCAGACTGGATGAGGCACACGCACTCGAAGAGTACGTTCTCTAAAAAAACAACTTGACCACTTTTGTCATTGTCAGCTTACGTTCTTCCTTCTATCGCATCTCACAGGCTGAGTGTTGGCGACGCACCCCTCACCTCGCCAGAGCGGCCCGTCACCATCCGGCAGTACCTCAAACAGCTCTCCAGACACAAAAACTTCAAGTGGTTTGTCACCATGAACCTCCTCCAGGTGATCTCCCTTATCATATCATTTAGTTCATCTCAATGTCTTCCTATTTGATTGCTTGCACCTTAGCTGTAATTTTCACAAATATAGCTGTGGAAAAAAATGAAGAGACCACTGTAAGTTAGCAGTTAATGTCAACAAAAGCCAGGCCAGCAAATCATCATTGAGATGCAAATAAATTGTAATATAACGTGGGTGTGCCTGAGCCTATCCCAGCTGTCATCGGGCAGGAGGCGGGGTACACCCTGAACCGGTTGCCAGCCAATCGCAGTGCACATACAAACAAACAACCATCCGCACTCACATTCACACCTACGGGCAATTTAGAGTCTCCAATTAATGCATGTTTTTGGGATGTGGGAGGAAACCGGAGTGCCCGGAGAAAACCCACGCAGGCACGGGGAGAACATGCAAACTCCACACAGGCGGGGCCGGGGATTGAACCCGGGTCCTCAGAACTGTGAGGCTGACGCTCTAACCAGTCGTCCACCGTGCCGCCTTATTCCACAGTAGTAGTGTTAAAAAAAATGTTTTTCCTCTGTGTGTGTCGAGTGCAGGTGTTTCACTGCCACTTCAACAACAACTTCTTCCCTCTCTTTCTGGAGCACCTGCTGTCAGACAACATCTCCGCCTCCACAGGCTCCATCCTCCTCGGTAAAAACAAAATGAGTCACTCTGCGTTAAGTGTTATGCGAATGTGTAGAAGGATGTCTTTTTGTTCACGTTCGCTGCTCTCGCAGGCATCTCCTACGTGGCACCGCACCTGAACAACTTGTACTTCCTGACACTGTGCCAGCGCCACGGCGTCTACCAGGTCATCCGCTGGCTCTTCATGCTCAAGCTGGGACTGAGCGTGGCCATGCTGCTGGCGGGCGCCGACCGTGTCTATTTGCTTTGCATCTTTATCGCCAGGTGCGCTCTCTTTGCTTACTGTACGAGTTATTCAGACCCACAGTAGGGTCTCTTACGCTCTGTATGTATACTGTGCATCCGAAAGGCCTTCGCAGTGCTTCACTTAATAAAAGTGGTTTTTTTTGTTTTGTTTTTTTTTAAATCACAAAAATAGTAATAATTATTTCCCATTTTAGAATAATGCTATAACATGATGATTCCCAACCACTGCGCCGTGGCACATTAGTCGGCCATGAGATCCTTCTGATGCTGTGGAAGTTCTGCAGACCATGGCTTGTGCTGTAAGATATGACTACAAAAATGTCAGGAGAACCCTACTAGAATAGCTGAACTTTATTTGGCGTTAATCAGAGGCACTTTAAATGGTGGCAGGTGTGTGCTGACTCCCAGTTAACTTTGAGTTTAAATGTGATTGGTTAATTCTAAACACTGCTACGTCCTTAGTTATAAGAGGGTGAGCGCACTTGTGGAACCACATTATCTCCGTTTTTCATTTTTATGTCTCCTCTTCAACATATAAAGCATGATTCATTTACAGTATACTTAAAATATTTCATTTTTTGGAGGTGATGAGAGTTGACAGCATGTGTATTTTCAGTGTAACGTTTAATTTGGCCTGTCACAGTTTTTGTAACCACCTTTAAACTCCATTTCCACATACTATTTAGGTGTGGACTTTCAGCTTTAATTTAAGAGCTTTCACAAAAATATGGCACTTACTAGGCAGGGATTACAGCCATTTTGTGAGGCGTACGCTCCAATTTCTTGGGATCAAAAGTAACATGATCAGTGTCTTCACATTGATGAATATCATTAATTCTTAATAATAAAATAATTCAAGGCACAAATTTGAATACATTTGTGATTTCAAGAGTGTGTATCTAATTGGTAGCCCTTTACGTTCATCAGTACCAAAGAATTAGCTTTCAAATAGGTTGGTGACCCTTGACTCGAAGTCTTCCATGAACTTAATTAACATGCATAATTTTGGAACATGGGAGGAAGTGGTGAACACTGTATTTACATTAAAGCTCTTAAAGCTGAGAATCTAAACTTCAATCACATGTTGATATCATTTGAAATTCATTGTGGTGGTTGATGTATCAAGACAGCATGTGGAAAAAAAACTTCCAAATTTTCAAGTACCATCACAGGGTTTTCCCAGATCGAGGCTTTGCCCTACTTTTCCCCTTTCAATTTCCTGCCAGCTCGGGGGAAATTTGTGTCGTACTATGTTTATGAGACAATCAAAGGCCTTCCTCCTCTTGCCCTGCCAGCAACCGAGTGTTCACGGAGGGAACCTGCAAGCTGCTGAAGCTGGTCATTTCTGACCTGGTGGACGAGGACTTTGTGGTCAACCGGCGACAGCAGGCGGCGTCGGCTCTGCTCTTCGGCATGGTCGCCCTCCTCACGAAGCCCGGGCAGACGTTTGCTCCACTCATCGGCACCTGGCTGCTGTGTGTCTACACAGGTACGGAACTTAAATATAGCGCTGGGTGATTCATCGATTTTTAGCGATTAAGTAATTAAGTTATTAAGTTAATTAAAATTGACTAATTCAAGATCAAAGAGATGCGCCAGTGAGTTCAGCAGCAATTTAAGTGTTCTGTTGAGTTCCTCCTTTATTTATATTTTACACCTTTCCCCCCCCCCAACCATTTAGTGTTCTTTTGGCATCGTACTAAACCGTTTGCACCATTGCAACGATTTGATGGTTAAGATTTTCTCCGAGAATATGGACTCTCGTCCCTATTTGTTCATGTAGGTGGCTACGATGTGTACGATGCTCACCTACACCCGCCAAGTCTTAGCGAGGGAAGCAAAATGGCGTTAAAGTTAGAGAATCCAGAGGGCCGGGAGAATTGAACATGTTCCTTCGAACAGTCAACAGAACGGAGCAGCGAACGGATTAGCTCGTGGTTGTAGCTAACAACCAGTGGGCTAACATGGAGTAGAGCTTCTTGTGTTCTATCACCGAAACATGCACCTAAATATCATTAACTTCCACAAAGATACAAAGATGTCAGTATCCCAACTTAATTGACAACATTTGGTAATGTCAGGGCTTTGGCATAATCGTCTGGCTTCTTAGAGTATTAGAGAGAGAGAGTGCAAAAAATGTCAATAGGTGAATTATTTCTATTAATTCTGTGGAAGTTGATGTTAATGGTCAAGGGAAAGAATTGGTGGAAATAAAGCATTTTAAAGTTTTGTGGTATTAGGAGAAATAAAGCCAATACCAGAAAGGGGGAGGGGAAAAAAACAAGGAAACAATGCAAAACTTTTGTCATTGTCATTTGCCTTTTCTATTAAAAAAAGGATCAAATCAAAAATCTTTTTTTTGGGGGGGGGTGATTTTTTTTTTTATTTTTTTTAAGGCCATATTGCCCAGAACTACTCAAATGCTCACCATGCCACCAAGCTCTACTTGTGGATCCCTGAATGTGATGTCCTCCACAGGCTATGATATTTTCCAAAGGGAACCGGTCAAGGACTCCACTGTGGACGTGTCCTCAGGCGCGGGGTCGCCACCGCTGCGCTTGGGCTGCTTCCACATGCTGGTGTTCGTGCCCATCACCTGCGCCCTGCTGCAGCTGGCCGCCTGGTCGCGCTTCACGCTACACGGGCGCAAGCTGCAGGGAATCAAGAGCTCCAGGCAAGGTGCCCAAAATGGCGGCATGGTGGACGTCAAGACCATATAACGTGGACTTAGCCGAGCAGCACACAGACACTTTTTTTTAGCTGTTGTCTTTTCGGTTTCCTGGAAGTCATGACACCACAGCTAGGCCTTGTGTCCAAGGCCTAGAAAAGAAAACGCAGCACAATGACTGCTCTGCTCTTTGGGGTGCATATTTTGAATAAATGACACCTGCCTTATTTTTTAACAGAGTATTACATTGTATTTATACCGTAACAGGTGACTACAGAATTAAGAGGACCAAGACATATTATGCCAACTATCGGTTGTTCATAATGAACATCCACTTGGTTCTGACATCAGGGGACGAATACAAATCTTTGTATTTAAATTGTATTTGTATTTTTGTCTTTAAACAGTACTGAAGTTAATGAAGTCCGTGGGGTTATAGTTTACAGAAAGCGTTGAAGTATGTGTTCAGATACCACTGCCGTTTTGCCTTGTGATCACGGTGACCAACTTCATTGAGCACTGCCACGTTTTAATATTTGACAACTTAGAGATTTTAACTTCGAATGTGTGCCATTGCCCCAAAACAATAAAATCTCCTGCCAAAAAACGAGTTGTGACCCGTGTATTATTTTGTCTGACGAATGATTCGTCACTCGACACCAAAGAAACACGGGACACACGTCTCTTCCGAGTCTGTTTAACATGGAAACTGTGATGGCACGTTATGTTCATATTACATTACCACTCCAACACGGCTTGGCGAAAGGCGTTTTACAACGATAATGTAATACATAACGATTGAACGCGACTACTAATGAACCAGCGCTTCACTTTCTGGTGTGTATGGCGCATGCGCATGATAATATATTCAAATTAGGTACAGACGCGTGTATAGAGTGGGCAGAAAAAGTCTCAATAAGTACGTGTAACGCAATAAAATTATCTTATTTGAACAGAAAAGTTGATGTTTCATTTTTTTCTTAATTTCTTGACTCACCACCAACCCCGACCGTGAAGTTTAGGGCTGTACATCTGGTCAGCCTCGCTGCTGCATGGAGGCTAGTACACTCATGGTTGTCTTCATGTTGTATAAATCTTTCGCCTTTTACTAAAGATTTCCGTGGGGAGGAACAACATGAGTCTAGAGTAATTTTTTGATTCCCTGTTAACAGGTCTTTCTCGTAATGTCAAAGGTATATAAGCTATTACGGAGTTTGCTGCTAAGTGAGACACATAATCAATACCGAACAGTGTGAAATTAACCATATCTTCACATTTCACTATGTGAACTTGAACGAACCCCGTGGGACATATTGCGAGCAGATGGACACTTTTTTTTTCTTCTTTTTTTTTTTTAAATTAGATGATTTCGTAAACGTTAAACATGAAGAAATGGCACTTACACCAGGCAAGTAGACCATTTGTTGTCTCTAACTCTAACTTGATGTAATTTTTGTCCTTGTCGTATGCTAGAAAGTTAGTAGCCAAGTTAGGCTACGTTGAACTCAAATTTTAATATTACCAATGTGACCAGTGCGCGTTTTGTATTTACTATTAATAGTGATTTGCTTTATTTCAATATATATATAGATTTTTTTATCTACGATACTCTACAGGTGTTTGATTACGTCCGACCTGCTCAGTTTGGCACACACTCTCGGTTTAAAGGCTAAACCGCCAACATAGGTCGTTTTTTGTTTTTGTACACGAGAATGCACTCACGAAATTTGAAAGTAAGGACCTTATATGCTATTTTTAAAAGTAGTTACCAGAGGAACATTTATCATTATTTAGCTTTATTCTAAATTATCGCAATGCATGACGGGACAGCTATATAGGCAAATGCGTAGATTCGACACGCACTTTTTGAAATCCGTGCCTACGGCGACATTAAACTAGAGAGGTGAAAGTCGTAAGCCCATTCCATGTGTGGACGGCAAGGAAATCAAAAGAATTAGGAGGCCAGCACATTGTGCTGTATGCGGTGGCACGTTACGCTGTACAATTGCAACAAGGGAACTGGGAATACCTTTTCTCTAGCAAAAATTACTTGCTTTCACTTTAAAATAAATACTATGTATTGATTGAACACACTTTGTCGTCGGCTAAAAAAAAAGTAAATCTCGTGAAAATCGGTTGAGAATTGAGTAAATCCCGATTTAATTTCAATGCCCATGCATCGTCCTTGATGGGAAGGTCGACCCCCCCAACATGGCCGTCACGTAGGCACGTTGGTGAGCTAGGCTGCTGCAGCGCGCTGCTGAGCGCAACCGAGCGGAATTATGAAACATCCGGGAACGTTTACATTTGGCCATATTTTTGTCCCTTAATAAAGACTCCTTTGGAGGCCGATTTAATTAATAGAAGTTAAAAGAAGTAAACAGAAAAGTATGCACATTAGAAAGGTGCTTAATCCACTTCAATGTTTATGAACTGGTATAAGACCAGTATATCGTACACAACAGTTAACAAATATGGAAGTTCAGTATTCATTAAATTTCATTCATATTATATTATAATATTCATTCATTTAAGTTCTGACTCTTGTTATATGTGAGCAGCATCTGTTTCATTTTGTCGTTACCAAACATGGAAAAAAGCAACAGGAAATCAGTTCATCTTTTTTTGTCAGCGGTGTCTTTTAACTTTTGAGCTTTGATAGTAATTTGTTCGAGAAGTTGTCCGACCAGTTTCCGACCACTTTTTAACTGCATTTGCGGTGTATTAGGTCACGTCAAATTGGAAAACTTGATGGATTTTCTTTCATACTGGCAACGTGTCGGTCGATTTTGTGGATTTTTAAACAGGTAATTATTGTTTCTTTGATAACCAAGTAGGTCTGATTTCGAAAGAACAAAGTATTTCAAACGAGATTACACTAGCATTATGATTTTGTATTATAAGACGTGTAAAATAAAAATAAAATATATCTATATTTTTCAAGGCAAAGTGGCAATGAGTTGTAAATATGTACACGCGCACACACGCTTATGTGTGTGTGTGTAAAATAATATAGGACAATTTTTAACAGATTTTTTTCATGTATTCATTTGCAGTCAAAGGGAAAATATTGCCTCCAAATTCTTTAAACATAAATAGCATAGCATGTGTTTATAAAAAAGCTTTTCAGATTTGCAATGTGTTAAAAAGCATAATGCATAATGTCGTATAAAGTTAAAGGACATCGCATAAATAAATCAATAACACAAACAAATACATATCTCCTTAATGTTTACTACAGTACATAACGTTTTCCAAAATTTCAATATACTGGTAACTGAAATGTAAATCTTTCACTTAGGTTTGTTTTAAGTTCAAATGAAAACAAAGTGCAGGCAGTTACCAGCGTCAGCAGCATCTCTTATAACGTTAACCTAACATTTAAATGAATGAATGGTTACCTGAAGTTTACGCAATTTTAAATTCATCTCTTATCGGCCGTGAGATTTGAAGAAAAAAAAAAAAAAAAAGGCTGATCCTGATATGTGTCGAAGTGCCAAATATTGGCGCCGATAATCGGCTCAGCCAATAATTGGTGTATCCCTAATGAGTACATCAGTTTATACACTTGGCATATCTTTACCTTTTCTTTTACCTTTTTAGCTCAGCGCCATAGTATTGATGCCGTTTCTATGACAACACTTGTCACGAAAGCATTGAGCTGATGTCGGCAGTCCAGCATGAGTGTGAATACGAAACCCATGATGGCCACCTCGTGTCCATCAAGCCCGACGAAACCTACTTCCTGCTCTCCAGGACTAATAAACACTGGTGGCACGTCTGCACCAAGCACGACAACACCAGGCCCTTCTACATCCCCGCCCGGTATGTGCGGGATCTCGACGCGAAAGCGACAATGACGGCGGCCCGTGAAGCTCTCGGAGATTCCTGCCGGTTCTCCACGTTTGGCGTCTGTGACGCCAAAGCTGAGGTGAAACCTGAAAGAAGCACACGCGGTGGAGGAGACGGACAGCACGGAAAAGTGGAATTGACTGTCAGAATAGACGAGGAGGATCGGTTGCCTTCTTGTGATGTCATTGCAATGCACAAGGTAAGACCAAGTTATTTCTGTAAATGGATACCATTTGAAAGTACACACGAGACCTATAAGCCTTCCTCCACCTTCTCCATGATGTCAAAGGCTGTGTCGTTTTACTTTGGTTTTATTTACAGTAATCCTCACACATTCAGAGTTCATTTCATGAATTTGCCTATTTGTCGTTTTGGGGGAACCTATCCTCAGTTAAAAAAAATCAACTAGTACCGTTTTTTGTTGTGTTATGTGTTATATTTAAATAGGAAAGTACAGTCGTTCAGTTGGACGTATGATGTAGTGAGACATCTCAACTGAGAGTCAGGCTTAGAATTTTGTGGAGGAGCTATGTTTAATCAGTGTTGTTATGGAGAGAGTGGTGTAATTTTTCAAAATCAAACATCTGTAAGCCATTTATGTTAAGGGTAGTGTTGTAAGATGAGTTAAAATGACATTAAATTGTCTTTGGCTCATAGTTTCACATTTACGGTTTAAACTAGAAAGTTATAAACATTTTGGCTTCAATTACTCGTGGTTTTTAGCTATTTGTAGCAAGGCTAGGTCAATTACTGTAGTTGTCATATAGTCTTTAACTTATTTTTACACATGACACAACGCCAGACTTTCAAGATGCCAATAGGTGGCAGCATTGCTCTGCAAATACTTCCTGGTTCTTCTCTATTATTCAAAGGTTGTGTACTTGTATTTTTAATTCTAGTTTAATTTAAATATGTTACATGACAGTCAAATATGTTTGACTCATTTTGCATTTTGTTTGAAATTTAAAACTTTCTCAAAATACCCCAAAGATCAAGAATTATGGACATATTTTTACAGTGTAGTTCTCGTCATATCCCCCTACACACACTTGGAAAGCACGCAGAGATTCCATTATCATTTGTGGAGCAGCTTTTCATCACCAAGCCACCTAAATACACACGTCAATTAGTGTAGCGGTTTGACGCACGACATTACCGAACACGAAACCTCCCAACCCCATGTTGACGACTTAGCCAAACATTATTATCAGAGGCTAATGCCGGTTACACTGTTTTGTGCTAACACTGAGGAATATCAGACAAAAGTTTCGAATTCCAGCTTTTATTTCATGGTATTTACACCTAGATGTGTTAAACAACTCAGGACAGAGCACCTTATGTTTGAACCCACCCACTTTTCAAGTGAGCAAACGTATTGGAACATGTAAATGATGGGTGTTTCTGGTTGCTCAGGTGTTGGCTTTTAGAATTATTGCTTAAACATTAGATAGTGCTTGTTTTTGGCTTTCGGCTTCACATGTGAAAACTGCATTTGTTGTTAAGCAAACATGAAGACCAGAGAGCTGTCTATGGGAGAAATACAAACTATTCTGAAGCTGCGAGAAGAAGGAAAATCGATCAGAGCTATTGCACAAACATTGGCATAGCCAATATAACAATTAGGAATGTACTGAAAAAGAAACAAACTACTGGTGTACTGAGCAACAGACATCAAACAGATCGGCCAAGGGTATCAACAGCAGTTGATCACAGAAACATTGAGAGAGCTGTGTAGAAAGACGCAAAGACAACAGTCAGTGACATTACTGCCAACCTCAACAGGGCAGGGGTGAAGGTATCACAATCCACTGTTCGAAGAAGACATCGAGAGAAGAAATACACAGAGAAGACGCAAGATGCAAACAACTTATCAGCAAAAATAATCATAAGGCCAAATTGGATTTTGCAAAGACGTACAGAGATGAGACACAAATGTTTTGGAACAAAGTTTTATGGAGTGATGAGACAAGGATTAACCTCTACCAAAGTGATCGAAAGGCTAAAGTATGGAGAAAGAAAGGATCTGCTTATGATCCAAAACACAAGCTCATCTGTGAAGCATGGTGCAGGTAATGTCATGGCTTGGGCTTGCATGGATGCTTGTGGAACGGGCTGACTCGTCTTTATTGATGATGTAACTCATGATGGTATAAACGACTTCATCAGGGGGGGAAAGTGGAAGGTCCTAGGCTGGCCAAGTCAATCACTGGACCTTAAACCAATAGAGCATGCATTTTACCTCCTGAAGAGGAGACTGAAGGGAGAAACCCCCAGAAACAAACAAGAACTGAAAGGGGCTTCATTAAAGGCATAGAAAAGTATTTCAAATGCAGAATGCAACAGTCTGGTAAAGTCAATGGATCGCAGGCTTGATGCAGTTATTGCAAGTAAGGGTTATGCCACCCAATTTTAAACGTTATTGACTTTAAGTTCATTTAATAATGTCAATGGTTGTTTGTTTCTATGTGCCCTGCGATTGGCTGGCGCCCAGTTCAGGGTGTACCCCGCCTCTCGCCCGAAGATAGCTGGGATAGGCTTCAGCATGACCGCGACCTTAGTGAGGATAAGTGGTACGGAAAATTAATGAACGTTCCAATACTTTTGTTCGCTTGCAAAGTGGGTGGCTTCAAACAAAAGGTGCTCTGTCCTGATTTGTTTAAGACAGCTAGATGTAAATAACATGAAATAAAAGATGGAATTCTGAACTTTTGTCCCATATTCATCTTTTGATCTGACACCCAAATGTCTTCAGTATACCAAAAAAACAAAGGAATTGACCTTGCCGTTCCAATACCTTTGGAGGGGACTGTATGTCCCTTTTAAAACATGGGTTGAAGTTTTATTAGATCCTGTTTGAATGAAATGGAGTGCTGTGTTGCGTGTGATTGAGGAGATGTTTGTGCAGCCAACTCATCAGCATGTGAATAAGGAGGAGGAGGAGCCTCTCAGTTATAAGCACCAGCTGATGATTTGAGTTCCCCCACCCCTCTTCGAGAGTTTGGGTTCACTTTGCGTCCGGAAGATTTTTACGGGATGTTTTCCACCCTTTTTTTTTTTTTTTTTTACGTAGTCGGCCGGGAGAGCTTTCAGGCGACGGCTGTGAGTCAGTGTGCCAGGTGACAGGTGACAAACAGGTCCAGTGGGCTGGCTAACTGGATGGCAGGAAAGAGTTAAACTTGGCGGCCACCACGCCCAAACTAAACTGCAGCTTCCCGAACGTGCGCCCCGTCCTCCTCTTCTTCCTGCTCATGCTCCCGCTCCCGGGAACACGCTGGTGTCACCGTGAACAGTCTATATGCTGGATGTCACCTGTTTGAACAGCAGGTGAGCGGATATGCACCTGTTGGCGGGGAAAAAAAGTGACGTTAAGGCGGACAGGTGATTTATTTTCCAGCTTCTTCGTGTCTGTCTCTGCACATTCCTGCATTTTAAAAGTCACAGTTTGACTTTTGTGTGGATGCGTGTGTTTTTGAATGAATGAGACCCTTGCTGTCAACATGCCAAGCGTATTCCCCTCCCTACAATGGAGCGCCGTCTCCATGGTGACATCAGGAGAGAGCGAAAGGGAAGGGGAGAGGGGGCGTGTGTGTGCAAGTGGCAATTCAGAAAGTCCAAATTCACTTTCTAGGGCACAGGTGTCCAACTTCAAGGCCCGGGCCTGCCAGAACCTTTTATGTGGCCAGCAACAGCAAATCATGTGTGTTGATAATGTTGAGAACAGATATTGCAACCATTTTTTCTTACCAATCCGCCTTTTAAAACAAATTGAATAGTGGTTGGACAATTTTCATTAGCTTATGATTTCTAAACTAGTTATCCATTAATTTCTTGTGTATTTGTAATGATATGAGGCGTTTATGTATCCATTTATTTGGTTTCAGAGTCATAACGGCTCTGACAGGGAAAATTTGTTTGATACCCGTGGCGCTTTGGTCGTGCATTTTGGAATATGGATTTTTTTGTGTGGGCTTTACAAACGTATGTTAAATGTTTGTTTGTAGTCGTTTGACGTTCTTTGACGCAAAATTGGCAATAGGTGTTTGATCCATTAATGGCTCATAGATTTCTTGGGTCATTTAAAATTGGTATTTCAACATTCCTCTTCTTCATGCTGTTCACATTTTGACATCATGAGATCAAGAAGACACGTCCCAATTGATCAAGGGTACATCACCGTTGCAAGGCTTTAAATGATGTTCTCAGAGGGAAGTGGCTAGAGAGCGAAGAGCAGAAGGTTGAAACAAAGATAGAGAGACTTGAAGAGTCCTAGAAAGGCATAGTTTCCCTTCAGTTCCTTGTTGGAGAACCGCAAGTTGTGCACAAAGTACTGAAACATTGAAAAGTTGGACATGTGCATTCAAAGGTTTTAAGGTCAATTTAAGTACATTTGAGGTTCATCCTGAAATTTCACCCAAAATCCCAATAGCCCTAACGTTTTTTGAGTTTTGTATTTTTGAATTATCTCTAAAGAAAAATAGTATTTTTCAATTGTCCTCAACATGCCAAAGACATGTATACATGTATCTAACATTTCCAAAAGCAGTAATACAGTTTAGGCTTCCAAGCCGTAAATATTTACAACTCAACATAGGGAAAGACCATGAGAGGGTCGGAAGGGGTGTGAACATTTGAAATGTTAATTTATGAAGTATCGCGTTCGCATAAATGTTTTTTCCCAAGAGGAAGCACTTATTTTCATATTATCTGTTAAGAAAAATATATTTATCTCTCACAACATGATTGACGCCTAACGTGTCACACAAAATGAGGTACACCTGCTACACGCTTTACGACGAATGTCATGTTTAATAATGTGGTTGTAGAGCTGCACTGCATCATACTAAGGAGCTGTTTCTAATATTTTGACTACCTTAAATAGTGACGTACGCGAGTGGGACAAGAAATTAAACACAGTCCCTGTTAATATACATCATATCATAATATCTGCCAATCATCATAATATCTGCCAATCAAAATGGAGCTCGTCTTGACAGGTGTACCTAATGTAGTGTCCTTGGGGAGGCAACTACACCAATGGTTGAAACATCGCATGCCGACAAACTGCTCCAACAGGTCGTGTCAGAGCGTCCCGTCCGGTCACACCTCCTCTCTCATTCTCTCGTTCTGTTTCTCTCTCTCTCTCTCACTCACACCCACTCTCTCTCCGTCGTGCTGGTTCTCGTTTCATCTTGTCAACAGTGTGACGTCAACCTCTCGGCCGGCTGCGACCGATCCCGCTGTCATCTTGAGCGGAAGCCGAACGCATTCCTTCGCTGCGCTTTAATCCGCTCACGTCTGCACGTTCACTCGATACATAAGTCTTTTAGTCGACAGCGGTGATTTTTATTTTTTTTGTGGATACGTTCCCTAGCAGGTCCATCAGATTGCGCTGCAGTGAAAAAATATGCAAACATTTATTATGTTCGTATGATGTTTTATTAGGATGAAAATCGTCATGAGCAATTTGCTTGGTGTGTGTGTCTGTCAGTCTTTCTCCTCCTGTCGACTCTCCCTGTCCCTTTTCTGCTATTGTGGGGCAGCAGAGGCCCCTCACAAAGTCTGCCTAGCAATAGGAGCAGGAAAATCTGAACAATTTGTAAACATTATACAAGGAGGAGAAGATTGCCAAATAACAGCAGGAATACTCAGCAAGAGCCAGCCAACTGGTTATCGTTCTAACAAAAGCCAGGCTCACCATTGGCCCAGCACTATGCTGGGCGGGATGAGGATTGACACACTGCATGAGACTGATCTGCCCCTAAAACGAGCCAATTTTACCATGGCAAGAAATATGCTGTAAAATATGTGTATACATGTTTTTATCCTGACAGTATTTTGACAAAAGCATGCCACAGACGTCTTATTAAGAGAGAGAACTTTTTGAAATTCTGAACAAATGCACAATATGTCTCCTTTAAACTGTATGATTTAATATGTTGCTATTAACACATTGGCTAACAAGATGGGGTTGGTTTTACTGGTATGTAGCCTACTTAAGTGCTAATTGTTTTCATATATCAATGCCACTGATCCACTCCAGGCTCACCTTTGTTTATAATGTCATCATGAGGCCTAAGAAATATGATCACAATATACTTGTATTTACTGTAGATTTCAGCTCTTCTGAAGTGTTTCCATTTTTTTCTAGCTTGGCATTGCATATGCACATCTAACGAGGTTGTTCTAATTATAAAGATAGATGATTTACGAGATCGTTGTTTTTTTGTTTTGTTTTTTTGCTCTTGGAAACAAAGCAATTGTGTTTAACAGGTTTTAAATGAAATGGCAGCTACTTAAGGAACTCAAGAGCGAAAAGAAGGCAGTTGTTTTTTTTGCAGTTATCATGGAGGCCTTTTAGTCAGGAAGTACCACCAATTCAGTGCAGGAAGTCCCAGTTTATCGCACAAGGACTTTTTTCCTTTTGTGCCACTGACTTGACTTTTGTCAAAAGTTTTCATGGCCTGGTTTCACATGCACACACAGGGAGGGGTGTGTGAGTATTGCATTCACAGGGATCATCTCTGGTGTTCTGATGGATTTTGGGTCATGAGGAATGTGTTATACGTGGAGAGAAGGTGGTGGTGGTAGTGGGGGGAAGCCAGGGGCACTCAATAATAGCTCGACTGTGTGCGCTCTGGCGTGATTTGGGCCCCAAATGGGCGTCCCATTGTGCGACTGCATGCCTGCTAAAGTGGTGAATCAATCAGGCTCGCTGCTGCTGCTTCAAAATTCCCATCGAATCAACATGCAGTAAGCTAGTCGACACAAAATCACATTTTTGTAGCTGAAAAAAATACCCTAAATGACAAAAATAGTTTGTTAAATAACCTTAATCAGCTCAACACATTTCCAGCCACATTTTAACATTTTAAGAAGGCATAAAGAGAAATTAAACACTATAATGACGCTAATGCTGTGCACAATTTTAATTGACATTGCTACCTGTCATACAAGTGTAAAGAGAAATTAATTATTACAACTAGAAAAAAGCAAAATTACCCAGCCTTTAAAGTAACGTTTTAACATCCCTGTAATCCAAATGTAATAAGGATTTAACCACTGTGTAGAGATAAAAAACGTGAGTCGTTGACAATGAAGTTGTATTATCCATCCATCCATCCATTTACTGAGCCGCTTCTCCTCACTAGCTATCATCGGGCAGGAGGCGGGGTACACCCTGAACTGGTTGCCAGCCAATCGCAGGGCACATACAAACAAACAACCATTCGCACTCACATTCACACCTACGGGCAATTTAGAGTCGTCAATTAACCTACCATGCATCTTTTTGGGATGTGGGAGGAAACCGGAGTGCCCGGAGAAAACCCACGCAGGCACGGGAGAACATGCAAACTCCACACAGGCGGGGCCGGGGATTGAACCCCGGTCCTCATAACTGTGAGGCAGACGCTCTAACAAGTCGTCCACTGTGCCGCCAAGTCGTATTATTTCAGGAAAATATTTTGTTGGGATGGAAGTCAAAGTTAAAGGAAGATTTTTAAGTTCATTTAAAAAATACAACGTAATATTTGTAAATATGCCTTTAATTTGGGAAAAGACTATATTCTCCAAAACAATTGACCTTTTCTTGAAAACAATAGAACTTTTACTTCTGAAATGGTATGCCTTTTGTTCTAAAAATTCAAACTTTATTCATGTAGTGAATGTAGATTTATGTGATGATACGTCAAAATCACATCAGAGCGTTTAATTGTCCCAAAGCTAAGGTAGGTAGTAGTAATTGGTTGATTATGTTTGCCAGGTAGCATACCAGTTCCCATTAATACAGTAGGTGCACACTTTTTTTTTAAATGATACGACAAAATAATTTATTGCAATTTTTTGTTTTTATTCGGAGTCACTGATGGTGTAATGATAAATTTTCCTAACTCCTATTTTGATAACATCTTTGTTATTGTAGTGGTTCTTGACTGTATCTGATATTTTGGCAACCTTTTTTTAGTGACACGTGAGACAGATGAGTGTTTTTGGATTGAATTACTCAATACTTTCTGCCGTTAATCAGTCCAAACAAGCTGCAAATGCTCTGTCTGCTTGCTGTTTCTGTGCTTATTCACAGACAGTTACCCTTTACCCTCCATCTTTTCACACAGACGCACTCACGCACGCACGCACGCACGCACGCACACAGACACGCACACGCACACACACATGCCCACTCCAACCCTTCCTGCTACATTGCTCGCAGTTCTCCTTTCTGTCTGTTACTGATGCACTTTGCTTGTCTGCCCCAACGGTCTTTACTATTTTTGTCCCTTCGCCTTCATCTCCAATGGGTGAGCTGCTGTAGACAAACATGGTAGACCTGTACTCCGCGGTGTGGCAGGGTCACCAGGCCCAGCGGGGTTTGCCTCAGTCACTGGCATCCCCTCAGGTAGGTGTCATGAGCTTCGATGACGAATGGTAGCGTTTTTGGTTTGGAGGTTTACTTTTGTTTGTTCGACAGGTGCTGTAAATGATGTGCCGTTTTTCGATACGTATGTTGAAAACAAACTCTTGCCCGCTTCCTGGTTTGACTCAATGCAGCAGATGATGATGACTAACTCGTGTGTTAGTTTAAACTTGCTACTGTTAAATGCTGCGTGTGACAAGCGTTGACTGTTGTGGAAGTGTGGCATCTGTGCAAAGGCCACATTTCACATTGGAAGAAGCTGCCGGAAATGCTGTTTGTTTTTGTTCTCCTCAGTCAGAGGAAAGTGAAAGTTCGATGCAGAAGTCTGTTTTGGGGAGTAACATCTGAACCTTGAACACGGCGAGGGCTCTCGAGTGGACAATTCAAAAGAAATATCTCCTCTTAAGTGGGGACATATTATTGTTAAAATCATGTTTTTCATGTTTGTTTACAAATAGTTGAGTTTCTGGAGTGGTTTCCCACACCTCAAGTGTGAACTTAAACAACCAAGTAAATATGTAGTTTTTTTGCCTATTTTGTAAAATGTGTGAGTGAGCCTTTACAAATTTCACATCCGCTCCTAAAACGGGCCAGTTTCATAATGACAAGAAATATGGAGTAAAAAAATATACAGTATGTCTAGAATTTTTGATCATTGGGGTATTTTGACAAAAGCATGTCACATACATGTTATTGAAACACCTGGGAACTCTTTAAATTGTGAGAAAAAAATGCATAATCATATCCTTCAAAGCTGCCTGAGTTGCCATTTTGACAACACAGCTGATTGCGGCAATCCCTGACGCCACACCGCAACACAACAATGACACTTCCGTCCATAGCAAAGGATGCTCAGACTACGTCTCCTCTTGGCCACTCTAACAACTACCTGCTGGACCCTGGAAGTTTGGCTTGCTTCTAGCATTCTGTAGTGCAGTGGAGAACCACCCACCACAGTTGTTGTTTTTCCTGTGGCCCTTGAATGCACAACTGACCCCACATATGTATATCGTAAGTCTTATCCCGCTAACCAGAGGTATGTTGTAGTACCAAAACTGACCTGTGAGAGGCAGTAAGGTGCCACAGACCATCTGGACTCCTGGAAAATAGAAAAAAAGAAGAAAAAAAGAGTAGTCCTTGTGGTAGTAGATTAGAATAGATTTATTTATTATTATGTAGATTTATATGTAGATGTATTTACACCCCTTTGTTACCACTGTCACAGGAACAATGAGAAGGGAAATGTAATTTCACTATTTCTAAACATACTGATTCGTGGTACTTGTGTTTGTATGCTTTTGCTTGTTGTTACTGATGAAATGTGTGGTTTTGTGTGTTTGTTCATGTGCCAGGATTTCATATTGGACGTTTGTTGTGTTGACGAAAGAGAATTGAAATACCTCTATGGTGACAATATTGGGAGGAACACTTTCAGTTTGCGGTGTGACTCTGCTGCAGGCTACTTCCTGTGAGCGGACTCAACATTTGTCATCTGAATTTTTCTATTTTCTAAAATAAGGACATTCATGAAATAAAAATGACGTAGTCACTCAAAATCTAGCAATATCTCCAAACTACAGTGACGTAGTCACTCAAAATCTAGCAATATCTCCAAACTACAGTGCTGTTCTATTAGGCCTGGGCAATAATTAAAGGTAGAGTTTGCAGTTTAAAAAATACATTTTGTCTTATATGTTAAAACTGTACAACCTGACAGTAGAATATTATTAAAATTATCTTGTGAAAAATCATCTCTCTCTGGCCCTGTCTAATGCTTCTAATTGAATTTGAATTAATATTATAGAATTTGGCACGGTGCTACAGGAACAGCCTATCAGAGACTGTAGAGACAGAAGGCGTGACCGAACTGCAAATGCACACGGAAACATATGACACGCCAGCCTTGCTGTCAGTACACCCAGCAGGCTCGCGCTGACTTTTTTATTTGGCTGGATTACCCCCCCCGCCCCTCCAATTAGCAACAAAAGTTAAATAGAAGGAATTGGACAGATTCCAAGACAAAAGACTTCGATTAACAAGCACCTCTCCGTTCGTTGCCATGTTGTTGTGGGGACGCGTGTTGAACTACAATAGCCGCAAAAAATGTAAATTCAAATTAATTGATAAAATCAATTAATTGCTCCGCTGTATTGACAGTATTATTTAACCCTTACATACTGTGCATTTTCCATGAACACATAGTATGTTCGAGGTCAATTTCGACCCAGGCCAAGAGTATCCTCACAATAATTGTCTATATCAAGTTATGAACTACAGAGCTTTTCAAAATGTATAAATATCCTCTCCGACACTCATAAAAGAATGACTAATCTGTAATGTTTCAGCGATAAGGGAAAGTGTACTCTCTGTTCCTTGCTTAGTATCAGATTCCCCCAAGAGCTTTCATAGACCAACAGGTGCTTGTTTCTGTGGGAACCTGTGCAAATGTGGCGGAGAAACATGGGACTGTTTCAGGCTGCCTCTTGAACACCGTTACCACTGTCACCACTGTTACCACTGTACAGTTTTGCAGTTTTAAGATTCCCCATTACCACCATTAGATTTAACACAACCTGGAAAATCTAAAATCAATTTGAGCAGACACAGACAGTCTCTGTGTACACAAACGTTGTAGCACCTTTAAAAAAGAATAACATTTTAGAATATTTTTATTTTTGTGTAATTTGGGTCACTTTATTATATTTTCCAATTTTCTGTTTGAAGAATGGCCTTCATGGTAATTTTTATTATTGCTGTTATTTGTCAATGCGGTCAAATTTGACCCACAAAGTATGTAAAGATTAAGTTTGTAGTTGGTTAGTTACAAAGAAAGATAATAATCTAGCACCTCATGTTCCATCCTCCAAGCCAGTTGGTGGCAGTATAGAGCCATCTAACAATGTTTTGATTTTAAGTAATAATGTAATTTTTTGAAATTTACGCTCTGAGGTCACAAGCTTGGGTCAATGAGTAGCCAGGTGCCAGCAGACTTTCTGTGAGCAAGGTTAAGCGATGGAGCATTAGCGTTTTTTCTGAAACATACAATCTTTTTCACAGGTGGATGATGAGAGTGTACGAGCGCCCATCTACGTCAACGTAGCTCAGCTTCGCCAGAACCCCGCCGAATCGCCGCCCCACCAGGACCCTGACGGATGGGAGGTGCACCTTGATCCGGAGAGCGGTCAGGACTACTACTACCACCCCGCCACAGGGCACACCACCTGGGAAAACCCCCTCGCCAAGTCGTCAGCTGACCCTGAACCGCTTCCCCCCTTACCCTCTCGGTCTCCCACATACTTCTTGTCCACCGCCTCCCGCCCGGCGTGGACGTCAGACTGGGAGCAGATAGTGGATGAGCGCAGCGGGTGCCCCTACTTCTACAACGCCATGTCTGGGGAGACGTCCTGGGAGCCGCCGGAGCCACTCAGCCCGTACCCCCCCCTGATGGAGCCTATGAGCGTGCACCGCTTTCACCAGGACAAGTCGGTGAGGACCTGGCTGGCTGCTCTACTTCCTGTTTCCTGTTTTAGCTTCGCTCAGGGGAAGATGGCTAATGCAGCCTCCGTTTTAATGGATTTAACCCCCTGAGTGATGCCACTCATTCCCATCAGGAAAGCATACTGCAGTAGTGTACAATGTCTCTAGTTCTTTTCGCGACATTCGTCCTTCTTTTCCTTCTTTCTGGAGT
Source organism: Phyllopteryx taeniolatus (assembly GCF_024500385.1). Lineage (NCBI taxonomy): Eukaryota > Metazoa > Chordata > Actinopteri > Syngnathiformes > Syngnathidae > Phyllopteryx > Phyllopteryx taeniolatus. The sequence continues at coordinate 9,678,739 of NC_084520.1, read as the reverse complement.
GAAGAAGGAAATCTCAGCATTCACACACAATCAGTTATGGGTTTTGCTTAATATCCCACCAAAGAAATAATACAAATAGGATTAAACTGGGCAGCACATTGTTTAGCGCAAATTAGAGATGGGATTAGGTTTAGGATAGGATGAGGGTTAGGATTTGGGGTTACCGTTTGGGTTAGGATTAGGGTTCCGGTTAAGGTTAGGGTTCAGGTTCCATTGTTAACACCATTCCTGTCACATTCCCAGCCTCAGCTACCCGAGGAAGACTACCGCTCGGAAGATTACCCTGGAGGTGCTGATAGACCTGATCCTGACGAGGAGACCCCTACCATGGGGTCGCCCACATCTCCCAGGGAATACGACCTGTCCCACGTGAGCCGCACCGTAATCCCCCGGGCCAGCCTGGATCGCAGCACGCCATCCGGCTGGAGGCTCATCGTGGAGCCCAATGGCACCTGGGTGTTCACCAATGAGCACTCGCTAGAGCAGGTAGTTTTGACCGATAATGTATTTAGTGTTCCCCTGCTATATTGTATTTCATCGTATGTGTCCCCACTATAGCACAGATTTTTTTTAATCGTTCATCTTTTATGGGTTTTTACTGTATAGTGTTCTCTCGCTATTCGTAGGGGATAGGGGCTGACCCCTGCCGCAAATTGGTGCTTCACTGTATAAAGACTTAGTTATGTTCTGTGACAGTGGGTCAAGTCCATGGACGACCTGGGCCAGACTTACTACTACCTGAGAGACGGATCCAAATCCCAGTGGAACCTGCCTGAGGTAATGGCAACCCTTCAAGGCGACCGCTTGCTTAAATGGTCTCCCACATTTTCCCACCACGTCTTCTCGTCCCGGTGCAGGCAGTCCCTGCGTTGCCGGGGCTGTCCCAGGAGGAGAACGGTGTGGAAGCCGATGAGATGTCTGTCATCACGAACTGGAGACATAGCGTGGGACCGACCCAGCTCGCCTCAGTCCAAGATGACGCAGTAGGAGCACTCACACACCTCCATAACATGTCAATGAAGTCATGATTTGCTTATTATTTATTTTATTATTATTTTATATAAAGTGTGCATCATATGGTTCATACATATTCTATTTAAAATTTTCTTTTTAAAAATTGTTGCTGTTTCAGTCACCCTAATATATATATATATATATATATATATATATATATATTAACATATATATATATATCAACATTCAAGTGCACATTTTGACACCGTGCTCTCAATGGCCTCTCCGCAGAGTTTCGTACCGACCCACCGGAGGACCACGTCGGACTACAGCAGCGACAGCTCCAGCACGGGAAACACCCCCGAGGCGCAGCCCAACGTGAGTGACACCGGGCAACTCTCCACCAAGTGATGCGCGCATATTTTTCAACATCGTTTTTTGTGCCCTGTGAAGGCTCCTGGGTTTCAACTCTGGAGAAACCCCTACTACCTGACCTCCAGGTGGCTGCGGTATAACGTGGGTTGTTAGTATAAGAGCCGTAGAAAACAGCATCGATCTATGACGGGCGCTGGATGTGCTAATGCTAATGCCATAGAGCACTTTTTTGTAGGGCTTGGCGATTAATCAAATGTATAGATTAAATTCACACATACACTGAAAACATGGCAGCTAACAGAGAGGATGTAGTTTACAAAAGCAGAGTCGGTGTTGCGAACAAAGTGATTTGGTTGCTCTATTTTGTGACTTTTTCGACCCCCTCTAGCAACTCTTTTACAAAAAAGTGACAAGTGATTTTATTTTATGCAAAGAAACAAACAACATGAATGGAATAATTTTCACTGTTTTATTTATGACAAGAAAGGGTCCTGGTGGAAGGCAATCGAGCTGAATGTTGCCAAAGACATGGCGACCGTTTATGCATTGCAAAAGCAGTGATTTATCAACGTTGAAAACTTTTGACCCGAGGTTTGTGCTTCTATGCAGCAAATATTTTGCCGAGGGCCACTTCAGAGATTTTATTTTAAGGCCATGTCGCCCAAGCCCTACCTTGTTGTTTGTTTGCATGTTTGACTCTCGTTCATGTTTATTTGCTCGTCTTGTTTCATCACCCTCATGCTCACCAATCAGCATGAAATCACTTGATGTTCACCACGCTATGTTCTTTGCGCCACAAAATGTTATGTAAAGGTCATTGCAAAGTCAAACATGTCCAATACCAACAAACCTATTTATCCCCACTATTTTACCTAATTAACCATCTCCAAACTTGGCTAATGTGTAGTAACGTTTTATTTATTTACTTTTAACCTGAATGACCTGGCCCAAATGTCCTTTTTAAAATTCCAATGTGGCCCTTGACCACAAATGTTTGCCCACCTCTGACAGAATTCCTAATTATACTCAATTATTTTTAATCGAATTACCTCCAAACATGGTGGACATGTTGTAGATAAATAACTGCGCAGCTGAGGTAAAAAATGAGTTTATGACAAAGTACCTGGAGTCATACTTCAAATGAAAGCCTGCTTTGAGAGCTCTCCATTATATCATTATTTTGCTACGTTGCTCTCACATAATGACACCGTGACACAAATTCTAGTTTGTCAGTGGGGCATAGGACCACACATTGTGTATGATGATGTTACTCGTTCTCATTTTCGTCTGCTGTTTGTCCCACACGTTTGTGTATCACATTAACCAGCTTTTGTACTGTCCTTGTCCTGAAATAGCAGTCTGTGGTTGGATTTCAGGTGCAGAACTTGGAGAAAGCCGGAATCCTCAACAAGACAAAAGTGTCTGAAAATGGCAAAAAAGTGAGGTGAGTCCAAATTCCCCCTTGAGGTGTTTTTGGGGTGTCATATTTGAGATCTAGAAGCTTTCTGTTTAACTTTCAGAGTGTTTTTGGTTTCAAATTGCCCTCTGGCTCTGCTCTGTGCTCATGCAGGAAAAACTGGGCCCAGACCTGGACGGTCCTGCATGGAGGCACACTGACCTTCCACAAAGACCCAAAATCGACAGCGGCAGGAGTTTTGGTAGTTCTCTTTTTCTTCTCTGCTCTTTTGCGTTCCGGTTCACATTGCACAACTTGGAAGCCAGTCAGTTTTGCTGAACAGTTTGTGTATGACTTTGACAGTTCACCCCAAAATTATCTAAATTCATGTGACTCAGACGACAAAGGCTCTGCCTGGAGCTGATAGACGCTTTCGTCGTAGGAATGTCACACCGCCTGTTTTGTGTCCACTCTCACACTGTATTTTCGTTCCAAGAGCAAGACCAATCAGATCGTCCCAGAGGTGTCAGTGGACCTGCGAGGCGCCATGATCAGTTGGGCCTCCAAGGACAAATCGAGCAAGAAGAACGTTTTAGAGGTTCATTGACGTCTTTTTCCTTCACAGTTATGTGAAATTTTAGAACATTTTCATTTCCTTGACTTTTGATTTTTCTTTTAGTTAAAAAGCAGGAACGGCGTTGAGTTTCTGCTCCAGTACGATACTGAGAGCATCATCAGTGACTGGCACAAAGTATTACTAGACACTATACGACAACTGGCAAGTCCTCACTGAAATTATTAAATTTACTTAAACATAATTTTATTAGTATTTATGTTATTTATTTTCACTCTTTTATGTATTTATGTCATGTTTTGTTGTATTAAATATTTTGTTATTGAATCTTTGTCATTTTGTATTCAGTGTTCTATATCTTGTTCTTTTATTTTTTTTATTGAATATTTGATCTTTTTATTTACTGTATCACTTTTATTTTGTATTTTAAATATATTATTTGGGGTTTAATAATTTTATGTAATATGTAATATTTACTGTTCAACAATATTTCCATTTCTATTTATTGTCATTCAGTTTTAGATGTTTTTAAAATTATTATTATTATGATTATTAGTTTTCCCCTCACTATTTTTAAGTATACCTTGCTGGCGAAGCTAAAATGAGCTAATTCACTCGTAGTGTTGATCTTCTCATGTAGCTTTGGCACTAAAGAGCAATGTGTGATGATAGCCATAGAACAGAACCTGTGACACAGCCATGTAATTGTCTCCCGTGGGTCTTTGTCCTTCAGGAGTACCAGGACCACCGCTCCGAGGAGGAGGACGGCGACGACGTGTATGAGAAGATCGGCGCCGTGGAGCAACAGATTGCCAGCGACTGGCGTAGGGGTGAGCTGCATTTAGGTCGGTTGAAGGCGTGAGCGGCTGTCATTTTAAATAAAACATCTATATTTCTTTTGTCAGCCTCCAGGCCGAGTGTCAACAACACCAGCGGCGGAGAAACCGACCCAAAGAAGGTTCGCACCAAGCTAATCAAGTTCCTCTTGAAGCGTCCCTCGCTTCAGGCAGTCAAGGAGAAAGGATACATACGAGGTACAGTGTACTGTACTCCACTTGCATCGGGGTCGAGTGGGGCGATGACCCACCTGAGCTGGCAGATAAAGCTACGGTGTGGCTGCGAGTCAGAAAGATTTCTTTGGGACTATTGGGCCTTAGTGCAGGTATCTCCCCTACTAAGTGACATTGTAGAGCATTGGTTGGCAAGCTCCTGTGTGTTAAATATATCTAAATTGTTTATTTACTAATATTTTGATTTTATTTATTTATATTTTAGCCAATTGTTTGAGAAACTTAATGCAACAAATACAATGTTATTGTAATATCAAAAAATTAAAATTCATACTCATTTGAAGTGTATTTCTTTAGAATTAATTAAATTAAATTAAATAATAATACTTAAATAAAATGTATTTTTAAAATATGTATATCTTTTTTGTACTATATATAGGTTTTATTTAATTATTCACAATAAATAAATTATCCAGTTAATGCGATAAATGAATAACTATGTTTAAATTAAGAAATTCTTGGGAAGTAACAGGAGCAGTATGTGTCCCCCTGGGCCATACTTTTCCCACCACTGTTCTAGTGCTTTCATTAGCCCCTTTCACACACTCAGATGATGGCATTTTCCCGTTTTTCCCGTGTTCCTGTTCTGTGTGAATGGTACCAACACAGAATGAAACTTTGAATTTCCGTACGCCAAAGGTCATTTTCAGAGCCATAATCGTGTTGTGTTGAAAGCAATGAGGTGATCTCAGTTCTTTTTGTTTGTGATCAAATCAGTGTTTAAAAATGGTCTTTTAATAAGTATGTTTGAAACATGTGGGAGAGGGGAAAATGATCTAAAAAATATTAATAGTCTCTATATAATGGATTTTCATGGATTGCATGTGGGTTTGATACATATCCCCCGTGATAAACAGTTTCTCATTATTACAGCACTCTATTTTATTATGGCATTCTGTCCCACCTGCAGAAAACGTGTTCGGCTGCCACCTGGCCACGCTTTGCGCACAGGAGAGGACCACCGTTCCGAGCTTTGTGGAGAAGTGCATTAAAGCGCTGGAGAAGAAAGGTAACGCACCCCCTCCCCCTCGTTGTGACGAGCACACCTTGTCGGCTCACCAAATAACTTGATGTGTTGACTTCCAGGTTTGGATATCGACGGACTCTATAGGGTCAGCGGGAACCTCGCTGTCATCCAGAGACTGCGCTACAAGGCAGATCACGGTAACGATAACCTTGTTATAGGGCTCTGCGATATGGCCTTAAAATTGAATCTCAGGTTTATTCACAAGAATCAAATTTCTGATACGAATAGATTTTTTGTTCTCTTTTACCTCATGCTCACCACCTATCGTGCTTTCCAACAGAGGAACTGGACCTAGAGGATGGCCAGTGGGAGGACGCTCACGTCCTCACTGGAGCACTGAAGCTGTTTTTCCGCGAGCTTCCCGAGCCACTTTTTCCCTTCAGCCACTTTGACAAGTTCATCTCTGCCATCAGTGAGACAAACCCTTTGCCGCAAACAAAACACAACATGTACTATAACTGGTTCTCCACAATTGAATTTTATTACTCAAAAAAAAAATAAAAATATATATATATATAAATAAAAAATAATCACTTTAAATGATTTATTTTTAATGCTAAGTTTTATTTCTGTTCTCATCTTGGAGTAACTTTCATAATTTAGTATATTAGTAGTCTTATTGATATTGTGTTATACAATTGTAATTTACTTTTTAAATACAATTTGTATCTTCTTTATCTTTTATCTGTATTTTCCATTTTCAGTTTGATTGTTAGACAAACTTTACTATTTTTTGTACATTGTTAATTGTATGATATAACAGAATATTCATATATATGTAATGTATTTTATATTCACGGTAATATTTTATTTGATGAAATCATGGTTTAAAAAATCATCGTAAGAGTTGTAATTAAGTAAAATTAAATTAATATTGGAGCAACTTTTATATTATTTTTGTATATGATCTGTTTCAAGATAAAACAAAATATTAATATTTATGTCATTGAATTGATATTTCATATTTGTTTGATTAAATTATTGCTTAAAAATCATAACCAAAGTTTTAAACAAGAAATTTATTAATTTCATGATACAACAGAATATTAATATTTATGTAGTTTTATTTGCTGAAAGGTTTGTTTATAAAATCATGCTCATTTCAATTCAGTTAAATTAACTTCAGGTTAGACCATCTTTCATATTTTTTGTATACATTACTGATTGTATTAAAAACAAATGTATGTTTTTTATGTCATCAACTTCTGCACAGTTGTATTTTTTCCTGCTTAAATTTTTGTTTTTTCTCCTAAACTGATCAAAATAAAACAGACTCAAGTCATTTTGTTTATTTGACACAAATGCTGTGATTAATATTTTGATTATTAAGCTACATCAGCTGTCAGTATGAGATAATAAACATAATATTAAATGAATACCTCTCAAGCAAAACTGAGTGTTATCTTTTTAAAGGCAGATTTGTGGTTATTTCATTGCACAGATGTATTGTGCCCAATGAGTGTATTTATCTTCCTTTTTTGTTGTTGCAGGACTGACTGATTACAACACAAAGGTGTGTCGCATTTATGAGTTTGTCAAATCTCTTCCCGCCCCTAATCACGACACCATGAAACTCCTGTTTGGACATCTACGGCGGTCAGTGTCGATATTTGTCTTCACATCTAAAGATATACTTTGCTCTCTATTGTACAGTGAAACCCTCGCTATTGGCGGCGCTTAGGGATTTGTAAAAATTGCACCAGAAGTGCGAGGATGCTGGTGTGTATGTTGCCACTTCTCAATGCAAAGAACTCTTCATCTTTAGTAGGGCACCTAACTTCTTCAATGCGAAAAGTTGTCATTTTTCATGAAAAGTTGTAATATTCCAAGAATGTCTTATTTTTCTGAGAAAAAGGTCATAATCTTTAGGTTTTTAATTTATTTTAGAAAAAAAAACCATAAAAAATGTTTTCCCTCTCAGAAAATGTTTCTCCCAAAAGGTCATTTTCTGAGAAATGTCTGTTTTAAAGTAAAAGTGCTAATTTGTTGAGGTTTTCAATTCATAGGTATTTAGTTGTAATTTTCTGAGAAAAAGTTTACATTTTCCAAGAAAAGTCATAATTCTCTGAGAATGTTTTTATTTTTTTAGAGGGAAAAAAGTCTTCTTTTTTTTAGCTTTTAAATGTTGAGCAACTGTTAACACTGTTGCAACCTGTAAATTTGATCAATTAGAGTACTACTTTCCTGTTAGCCATATTAATTTTTGGACTTAGTGATGATACATAGATACTCAAAATTTTTAAATACATAAATACATACTCGATATGGCAAACAACGTATTTTTAATTGGGCACTTACTGTGAGAAGAAAGTTGTAATTTTCAATGAGAAAAGGTCTTTCCAAGAATGTCTTGTTTTTCTGCGAAAAAGTCATGTTTCTTAAAACAGAAAAGAAAATGTATTTACTGATAAAAAAATATTTTTCCAAGAAAAAAGTTTTTTTTCTCCCCCCAAGAATGTTTTTTTTCCAGGAAAAAAAATCTTTTTTGTAGGTATTGTATTTTCAAAGTGGCACGGTGGGCGACTGGTTAGCACATCTGCCTCAGTTCTGAGGACCGGGGTTCTAATCCCGGCCCCGCCTGTGTGGAGTTTGCATGTTGTCCCTGTGCCTGCGTGGGTTTACGCCGGTCTCCTCCCACATCCCAAAAACATGCAGGGTAGGTTAATTGAAGACTCTAAATTGCCCGTAGGTATGAATGTGAGTGTGAGTGGTTTGTTTGTTTATATGTGCCCTGCAATTGGCTGACGACCAGTTCACGGTGTACCCCACCTCTCGCACGGAGATAGGTGGTAGGCTGGTATAGGCTCCAGCACGCCCGCGACCCAACTGAGGATAAGCGGAATGGATGATGAATGAATGAATGTATTTTCACATCTTTTTTTAAAATAGGTGTTTACTTTCGGAAAAACTGAAGAAACCATTACTTTTCCAATAGAAAAGTTTAATTTTATTGAAAACAAACACTTAAATTTTTCAAGAAAAATTTTAATTTTCCCAAAGAAGTACTGTATACATTTTTTGCGAACTTTCTTACCTATCAGAGAAAAAAAGTCATATATTTTTTTGTTTTTAACTGTTGAGCAGCTACCCTTTTAACTTCCACCATTGCCAATAGCGAGTTGAGGTGAGTTTGGGAATCACAGAGGGTTCACTGCATTGATTTTATCGTATCGATTTGTTGCGTGTCGTCAGGGTCATCCAGTGTGGCGAGGACAACCGCATGACGGTGCAGAATGTGGCCATCGTGTTCGGCCCGACACTCCTGCGGCCTGAGTCGGAGTCGGGCAACATCACCATGCACATGGTTTTCCAGAACCAGTTAGTGGAATTCATCCTCAACGAGTACGAGCGCCTTTTCCACTCGGGCTGAAGGAGTTTATTTGAAGATTTAACACGACACCTCTTGTGACACGATTGTACTATAGAAATGTATACAGCTATTAATATGAGCAAGCCATTGTGAAAAACCCCCCAATATAGATTGTTTGCATTAAAACAATATCTATGCTGTATTTTTATTTCTCTAGTGACAACATAGAACTACTGTATATATAGATTAATGACAGACTGGAGAGGAGGTGGCCGTTAAAGAAAATGCATGTGCTGTGAAATAGAATTACACAGCATTGATATGCTGAAAGTTGTCAAAAATGTTATACAATGTTATTCCATAATAAAATAACTTTGAAAAGACGACTGATTATATTTTTCTGACGATGCTTTAAAAGGCAAAATTATTTAATGCAATGGTAATTGAATAAGTTGTTCGTGGCAAAGTAATACAGATGTATTCATCCATTTTAAAAAGCATGACCTCTTTAGGGTCACGGGTGGGATGAAGCCAATCACAGCTTACTATTGGAAAGAAGTGAGGCACACTGGACTGGTGGTCGCCAGAGTCAATGGCAGGGTACAAAGACAAAACATTCAGTCACACACATTTCAGTCTTCAGTGTTTTTTGTAAAATGCAAGGAAGCAGATGTGAAATCGAAAAGAGGAAACTGATGTAAGCACTGAGAAAATATGAAAACGCCACACAGGAGGAGATTTGACCTTCGAACTCTTAAGGCCGACATGATAACCACTAGGTTACCCTGCCCACAGAGACGTATTCATTAGAGCTAAAATTTTTAACAGGCGGGCATGCTTTTATTTGTTTGAAATTGAAATGTACTGTGAGACCATTTAAGGTTACCTCACACTAGACTATTAATTGAACTTATTAATATTCTACAGCCAGCCATTTTCTGAACCGCTCATCCTCACTAGATTCGCTGTTGTGCAGTATTAATTTAGTCAGAATTAACGTCCGTTTTTCTTTTCCATGCAATGTAGTGCATCGGAACTATTTTGTTGTCGGACGTGGTTGTGGAAGCTGTCAACGGCGCTACATGAGAATATTTGAGGCTCATTGAAAGAGTAATTGTGTCTGAATGTAGTAAAACTGAATTTTTAAAATTTAATTTCATTTAACATTATAGTAATATACAACTTAAGCTTTAATGACCGTTACCGTTTATGATACGTATCCAAATGTTTAGTTGTGGTGTAGTTGGGCGGAACTCTTTTGTGGTCGGACGTGCTTTTCACCCCTTCCGCCGTGATGAGTTTCGAGTGGCCCTGGCAGTACAATTTTCCTCCTTTTTTTACGTGAGTAAACCTTTTAAATCGCAATTAAACATGCTAAAATAAAACATCGATCCGCCCTTTCATTGTGTTGTCCATTCCAACTTTGTGGATTTTGACCGCTGGCGTCGTGTTAACCCGCTCTTTAGCTAAACAAGCCAAAATGCTACGGAAGTGGATTTGCTCAATTAATTGTCTCTTCAAAGTTTAAATGTTATTGCAGTTCTCGTGGATGTCAAACATGACAGACATTTGGATATCCTAGCAAATATTTAATGAATGACACTGAAACGACTCGTGAAGGTGTTTGTGTGTCCCGCGAGATGATGAATTCGCTATTCTGTCAGCTAGCTGTGTTGTTAGCTTGCACTGCATCCGCCCTGTGGAAATGTGTGGCTATGTTTGGGAATTGGCGTTATGTTTTAAGTAGTTATTATTATTATTATTATTATTTTGACATCTATTTGACCAAGTGTTTATTTGTATATAAAAATATATTTTTAAATGTGTTGCTGCCAATTTATTTTTCAAATTATTTAAACGTCTATTTTGTTTTTTAAAAATGATTTAAAGATCTATTTCTATTTATTCAAACATTTGATTAATAAAATTTTTATTCGCTTGAATATTATTTTTCATTTAAATCTGTTTACACTATACTATTAAACATCTTTTTATATTAGTTTGAATTAATTTAAATATAGCTTGAATTTTTTTCCATTTAATTTATTATTCACAATATTGATATTTAATATACATGTTATATTTTTATGTAAGCATTTGTTTAATATTGTTTTTATTTTGTTGAATATTATTTGACCTGTCATTAAACAAGTTTTGATATTAATTTTTAAAAATCTATTTATGTATTTCAACAATTCTGTTAAATTTTTATCTGATGTAAATATTCACATTTTATGTATTGATTCAAATGTTTATTCTATTATTTATTTATTCAAATGTGAATATTCCCCGAGAATGCATTTCATTTTTGTTTAAACATTTAAATAATTTCATATTTTATTTACGTGAATATCTTTTCATCGGTTTAATCAGTTTAATATATATATATATATTTGTATTTTGTATATATTTTATATAAATATGTTTTCATTTGTACTTTATTGCAACTGTTCATTTTTAAATGTTTTTTCAAAATTTCTATTAAGGTATTTTTTTTATATGTAATTTATTTAACACAGTGGGATCCCCTGTTAATGCCTCATTGAGATCGGGAAACTCCTCTCAGACTGTTTTACAGTGTCACTTTTAAGAATTACTGTATGTAATAAATAGTGTTGTGCAGGCTTCAACCCAATGTGGACACGAGACAGAAACAGTTGGCGGCGTGGTGTTCACTAGCGATAGCCTACTGTCGCCATCAAAAGCTGTACACGCTGGACGTGATGGAGGCCCAGGAGAGCCCTGTCTTTAACAACCACAAGATTGAACGTATCCTCTCAAAACTCAGTAAAAAACCTGTCTGACACTGTTAACCAAATCAAATCTCAATTCACTCGTATCTCAAATCAGCTTTTTCCATTACAATGAATTGAAATGTCATTTAGCCAACATCATCAAACAGTCGTTTTTAACGACAGAAATAGCAGTAATAACATAATTAAATAGAATGAAAAGACTTACATTTGTTTTGGAACAGTTTTTGCTTTAATATGAAAGATGTGATCATTGTTTTATGTTTGTTTTTTCAGTAAATTCAACTTGTAGTGGCAATAAACAGCTTGAAGCAAGCATGCTTGACTTCTTTTTTGCCAAAATGCAGGGAGGTCAGAGTAGACACCATGGTTAGAAAAAAAACTCACTCGTAAGTCAAACTTTTGTTTGTAACACAAGGCAAAAGTTTGACCGAATCATACGTTGAAAAACTTGTAAAATTGGGCATTGTAAGCCAAGGTACCACTACACCTATTTTTGTATTTGATTGTATACGGTTGTGTACCTAATCAAGTTTCCAACAAGGTTCTTTCAGGCCTCCTTAACTACATGGCAGGAAAACTGTCAATGGAAGCCATTCAAGTTGTGTTTGAGGAGCTGAGGAAAAAGGGTAATATTTCCTTTCGAATATGCCTTTTCTTTGCATGCATTTTTCACATTTTATTTTTGGTAGTGTGCTGTGTGTTTTTATGTTTACGTTTGTGGTGGTCAGGGAACCTGGAGTGGCTGGACAAGAACAAGTCGAGGTGTTTGGTGATGTGGAGGCGGCCCGAGGAGTGGGGCAAGCTCATGTATAACTGGGTGAGGTAACGCACGTACGCAGACGTACGCAGTGGAATGCGCACATACACACACAATTGTGAGGAACACAACTGTGAGTATGATAATGGTCAAGAAAACATATACAGTATCTCCAAATTGTTTTGTGAAAAAAAAAAAATTATAATAATAATATTGAATTAAAAAGAATAATCCAAAATATGTAAAAATAAATAAAAAAATAGGGGACCATTTTTTTCCCATTAAATCAACAAATAAATTGACCAGCAAATGAATGATAGGTTGATTCAGTGAAATAAAAATACTTAGGGGAAAAAACATTTGGATTAAGAAAATATCAGTTCTGAAATAACTTAATGACTGGGATTAAATAAATGCTTATATATGTAATTAAATAAAAATAAAGGTTACATATAAATATACAATAGAAAATATACAAAAATATTTGTAATGTATTGTTTCTTTTAGATTTAATGGTCATTATATATTCATGTATAACGAAATATTAAAAACAAATAGAAAAATAAAAATCATATTTAGCTGGAAAATAATGATCACCTTTGCGCATTAAATAAATTATAACAAAGATCTGTGAAAATGAAAAAGAGAATACCTTGATATTTTGTATTTCAAAAAATTAAAACAATGAAAATAGGTTCTGCGAAAAGTAAAAGGACTAGAAATTTAGAATGATATATATATATATATATATATATATATATATAATGATATATATATATATATATATATATATATATGTGTATATATAGATATATATCTATATATAGATATATATATCTATGTATATATAGATATATATATCTCTCTCTCTCCCCATGAGCCCCAAGGATAAACGTGTGTGCGTTTGATCATTTTATCATGTAGTTTTCCTTCCAGGCACACACACACACAGTTTGGACACAATTAACTGTTGTTTTTTTTTTTTTTTTTGTTGGATTTGTTTGTTTGGTCATCTCAGGTGTCTAAAAACGGGATGAACAATACAGTGTTCACACTATACGAGCTGTCCAATGGCGACGACACTGAGGGCGAAGGTACAAATTTGCCGCTGACATTTCCTGTACTACGTTACACGCCATAGATGTTTCACTTTTGGTCTTTTTGCTTGCTGCGCAGAGTTCCACGGCCTGGAGGAGTGGATGCTGCTGCGCTCGCTGCAGGCGCTGCAGACGGAAGGCAAAGCCGAAATCATCAGCATGGACGACGGCAAAGGCGTCAAATTCTTCTGAAGAGGGAAGATTTTTGGATGGCGGAGGGCCGCACTTTCTTGCTGTTGTTGCTGCCCTGCCACTGCATCCATATTTTTTAGTCATGGGAAGATTTTGTCATTTTGAGGTAACTTGACATGTTTAAAAATCATCTCTGGAAGTCATCTTACAAAGATGCATGTAAGTGACACCTGGACCAAGACTGCTGATTCAACTCAGCCCAATTTATTATTAACAACAAAAATAGTGGACAGTTTTATTGTGACACTTTCCCAGAAATAATCCACAATTAACTTCTCCCCTCACCCTGATATCATGTGTAAAAATAAATAAATAAGACTACTTTGATAAATTGGACTTTGTGGTGCCTGCATGTGTGGAGAAAACACTCGTGGTTCAAAACGTTAGGTACACCTAGCCAGTAAATAAAAACTATTCCTTTTTGAAGATACTAATCTTTTTCTAAAATGTTTTTTAATTGTCTACAACTGCACTGTCCTCATGTCGCGAGCTGTTCCCAATATTTTGGTTTGGTCAATAATGTGCTTGTGTCAAATTTGTAGAACAACCAATGTACAGTGTGTGTTGTGGTTGGTTGTTGTTTTTGGTCAATTATAATTTTTAAAAGTCCCTGAAAAAGTACAAATATTGAACGTTTAAATGAAATGCTTAATAAATAAATACATTGTTTTAATAATGTATTTAAATACATGCTAAATGAAAATGCCGCTTAAGGAAAAAAAACTAAAATATTGAAATATGACTTCAAACAATAAGGCAGTTTATTTAATTAAACATGAATAAACTGACTTTAACAAGATTAAACAAATGTATGTGATATTTAAATATTAAGGATGCTTAAATACATTTATACTGTATAAGAAAATATCGACAAATATGAAAATGAAAGGGCTAAGAAAAAATGTAAAGTATTTAATAAAATGTAATAGATCAAATAAAGAAATAACTAAAAACATTTGATAGAAAAAAATCATTCAAGACATTGACTTTGTAAAAAAGTGGGAATTTACTTAAAATATCAAGTAAAAGCTTATAATCGTTTCATAAAATATTTGAATATTAAAAATAACTGACTTAATTTAATAAGTTTATTAACTAAAGATGCTTAATATGTACATAGGTAAAGGTCTAGAAAACGGCATTTAATGAAATATTTAAATGAATATAAAATAAAATTAACAGTAAAATGCATTCATAAAATTTGAATTATGAAAAGACAGTTGATAAGATGTATTCCATAAAATAAAATATGCTTTAGGAGTTATTTAAATAAATTAAATGGGCAGCTTGATAGACTTATTTGATATTAAATTTGAAAAAAGCTGAAGAAAAAAATTATTTAAATATTAAACAAAAAAAATCTATTCAAGAAAATGTTAAAATAAGACGATAATAAATATTAAGATTAATAAAAATAGATTTGTAAAATAATTGATACTAAACAGAAGAGGACAAAGTCACAATGACAATAAAATGTATTTAATAAAATGTAAATGAATATTCATGAATAAGGATGCTAATAGATAAATACTTGGGCAATATGAAATAATATACTCATAAAAAGCCAATATCTAAATGATACGATTACAACAATAAAAATGGAAACTGAACATTAGCATATTTGGTGTTAGTGGTGGAGATGTACCTAATGGTATGGTCTTTGGAAAAGTTGGGTAAAACGATGAGATCAGCACGCTGGGCATGTTCTGTTCGCCTGTGGGGGGTGATCGAGTGGATGCTATTGTGTGTACGTGTGTGTTGCAGATAAGAACATATTCAGCGCCTCCTTGCGGTAAGTCACCGAAGTGAGTGTGGAGGAGGAGAGAGAGCGTACAGGGGGCGGAGCTAGCGGAAGGGCGCGCTCTCGATATATCGTGCTGCTCTCACAGTTATGCTCATATATGCATTTCATGCACCTCCCGGTTGTATCTGCAGGTCTTGGCTGAGTACTCCAGTTGAAAACGAACTTGGACTATTTCACAGCGAGGAAAATGTGTTTTGACACAGCTTGAGGAGCAGGTGAGTACTCTGTATGTGCGTGTGTGTTTAATTCTAAAGTTGTCTTCCCTTCATCATCACAGCATTAGTATTTTTTAATTCCGTTTTCGACTCATGCTTGTTATTCTTATCCTTTTTTTTCAAAAAGGCAATTTTAAACATGCTGTAATTTATTGTAGTTATGCTTTATTTATTTATTTTCCATTGAGCTAGTGTTTAAAAAAAAAAAAAGTCATGAACAACTATGAAAGGCTCAAAGAGGGTTTGGCAACCTTAAATAGTCAACGAGCCGTTTTGATCGTCTCCCACAGAAAATAAACACCGGGAGCGACAAAAACCCTTTTGACATCTAAAGTGAGGATAACAGTGCATAAATAGTTTTCCAAAAAAAGTTTTTTTTTTACCTGTATGTATAAAAAAAACTATAGTATGTTGCATTTATGAAATCAATTAACTGCTAGAGAAAACACGAAATTCCTGATTTATTATTTTTTAAAGTTATTATTGTTTTAAATAAATGACTATTTCCAATATGTTGTGCATCTTCGGTAAAAGATGTGTGATGTTTTTTTTCAAAAGCTAATCCTGCATTGTACTCATGGTCTGATGAGGTTCTAAATTTGCTCATGGAGCACGAACAAAAACAAGTACGAAGATATGCATGAGCGTCAAACGTGTGTACGCACGATTTAAGCACAAATCTGTGTGCACGCACGGTTACTGAATGAGGCCCGTTTTCATTGGGTTGGATTGTTTCTCACGGCTAACTCTAACAACCATGTCACTGAGAAAGTTTGTTACTGACGACTACTGCCAATTTTACTGTGAAAGTTTATTTCTCCTCAATAACTATTGATCATCTTAATGTGACACATTGTTACTGATAACTAACTCTGCTGACCATGTCACTGTGTTTGCACCCAAAGGCACCATCAAGTCCAGAGCAAGAGCTGGCCAGGTGCACCATGTCACACGCCCAGGTGGAGATCCCCGGATGCGGCTTTCCGGGCCTACAGCCGCATGTCCTGGGCACGCGCCGCAACTCGTACGGCCTGCACAAGATCAGCGTGGACGTGGACTCGCCCCTCTTCAGCGGCGCCCTGTCCAAAGCCCTCTCCTGGTCGGCCGAGAACATCCTCAGCCTGCCCGAGTCCCGAACCGAGGAGGAGGAGGAGAATGAGGAAAAAGCCCGGGACGCCGCGCTCCCGGGCAGCCCCCATCCGGATGTCGCCTGCTCCCCTAGCGAGTCGGACGGCGAGCCGGCACAGAGAAAAGGGCAGCGTGTGTCGCCTCACATGAACTTTGACCCGCGGTGGGAGGAGGAGAAGGAGGACGTGGAGACCAAAGCAGTGGCGACGTCGCCTGATGGACGCTACCTCAAGTTCAACATCGAGATCGGGAGGGGGTCCTTCAAGACCGTCTACAAAGGCCTCGACACAGAGACCACGGTGGAGGTGGCCTGGTGCGAGCTTCAGGTAGGATGTACTTTTATGGTCAGCTTCCTGTCAATGACGTATCATGGCTAGATCGTGTTGTCTTAGTTCTTCCATTTACATTTGAGTAATGGTTATATCTAACATATTACAAAACATGCATGTTAGCTTCACTCAAGGCTCTAAATTATCCTTAAGTCTGAGTGTGAGTACATACTGTATATACAAAACAAATGAAATATTTCACTCTGAGTTTGTGTAGTACATCTCTATAATATGAGTTTCACTTTTTGAATAGAACTACCTAACTAAATTATCCTTTTGACATTGTTGTAATTTATTGAGATGGACCTGTGTAGGTGCCCTGCGATTTGCTGATGACCATTCCATGGTGCATCCCGCCTCTCACCCAAAATCAGCTGGGATAGCCTCCAGCTCACCCGCAACCCTAATTAGGACAAGCACTATAGAAAAATAAATGGATATAATATGCGATTTAGCTGCAGTATATGGCTGAATCATTCACTCTTAAAATGAATGACACAATATCCATATCATTTTTCGAATTTTCTTCCCGGTGTTGCTAGCACTAAAGAAGGTTGTTTGTTTATAGCCTAACCCTATCACCTCTTTTAGTGTAATAAACAGCAACAAAAAAAGTCAATATCAATCTTTTTTGTGTGCTCATAAGCCTTGAAGATGGACTTTGCAAGTGATGGAAAAGTGCTTGATTTAGCATTTTCAAACCCCTAACAAAACATTTGTCTGAAAGTGGACTTTTTCCCTCTAAATGCAGGAAAAGCGCACAACAATGATGGAACAGTTATTGTCTTTATTGTCATGTATCATCTGCTCAAAGTATTTACAATCCAAACTTGTTCACTTTTGGCTCATTAATACAACGTGACGACAATCATCTTCAGTTCAAAAAGTCAATGGGCCGTGTTGCCATTGGACAGCGATCATGAATCACACGGGTGCGTGTCGTTCCTTGTCGACCTTGGAGCAGCTCCAAGTCAAGCTGGGTCTTCCGTAATCTTTGTTGTCACTAACAACCAGGCCGGCTCTCTACATGCTTTCCACGCTCCGTGTGTGTGCCTGTGTGATGTAAACAAGTCACAGCAGCAGCTGCCTCCTGCTATGCTTTGATGGCTCAATGGAAGATTTATAGGTTTAACATCAACAGTGTCACTTCAACTTGGTAGCCGAATCTGGCTCCCGAGGTGATGCCCTAAGTCACCGTTGAAATCCCTGTGCCACTGACACACACACACACGCACACACGGTACTCATTTTGGTGGAGACAGCGGTGTTTATTACATGAACAAAAAAGGGCGGCAAACAGCCACTTAGCCGGGCTGAATACCAGGAAAACTACCGGTAAATTACTCTCCACTTAAACAGCAATCTACTAAACCACGCAGGGCAACAAATAATCCAATTTATTCATTAGAAAACTTGGCAGAGGTCTTACGACTTTAACTAGCTGGCAGACGGAGTTCTCAAACTTTTTGGGTCCAGTTTTTCCAAGGACCCACTTATAATCCTAACGCTAATTATGCATAATTACCAATGTGTCCTTAATGCCATTGGAATTAAAAAATTGCCTATTTTCATGGAAAAAAATGGAATGTTACAAGAGCACATTCATATTTTTTAGAGAACAAACTTGAAATGTTATTAGAATAAAGTAATGCTTTTCCAAGATTAAGCCCTATTATTATGACTAATGGGTAGAAAGTCTATTTTGTTATTGTTTCAAAAAATACAACTTTACTCTGGTAATATTACACCTTATATTCTCTAAAAAATAGGACTTTATTATCAAATAAAAAACATTTATTCCTGTATTAATGTGTCTTTTGTTCTAAGGCTGCAAATTTATTCATACAGGGTTTAAAAAATTATACTACATAATAAAGTATCACAATTATTTTCCACATTCCCAAAAAGTTAATTGAAAACTAAATTTTCCATACGTGTGAATGTGAGTGTGTTTGTCTATGCAGTATGCGTCCTGCGATTGACTGGTGACCAGTGCAGGTTGTGCGCCGCCTCTCACCCAAAGGTTAGCTCAGATAGGCTCCAGATCACCTGCAACCCTAATAAGGACAAGCACTATGGAAAATGGATGGATGGACATCACATGCTTTCCACCTGTTGCAAGGCAGAATTCAGATGGCACTATCATTTGTGCCCCCGAAGCCCAATAACAACATTAGCAGAGGGCTCCACCGCACCACACGGCAGAGAAAGGTCAGGGATGCAGAAGTCTCTGCCTAACGTCTACCCCCATCCCTACCCCCCTGCATGGCACACCAGAGACGTGTTGGTGGCTAAACACGACTGAGGCTTGCCGTGTTGATGCTGCAGCAGGCGGAGGTGCGTCACCTGCAAGTCATCTAGAACGACTTCAGATGGCGAGTCGAGTAGAAAGTATGTTGAAATAAAATGCTCTCTCTCACTCATATGTCATCAGTGTCCTCAGGGATCCTAGAATAAGCATTCCCTTTGCAGCCATTGTACACCTAGTAATAATCAATAAATTTTCAAGCGCTTTAAAGTTAAAAAAATTACTCACAATAAGTCTCCCTACCCAAAAACTAGCAGAGGCTTTAAACTGATGAAATTACGTTCCCACCTGGACACACCTGTTTTCCCACACATTTTCTTTCAGCACGGATACCTTATGGTGAGCAGTTTATTGTCAGTTTGCACAAGTCAGCTCCGCCATAAAGTGACCCTCAGTGACGTGCGAAATCGCTCACACAGCCCATGCTCATTGCTTCCTGGTTGTTAGTCTGCAATCAAAAAGCACTGCGTTCTGTTAGTGCCGGCTCACGCTAACAGACTAAGGGCCCAAGGAAGGTGAAGAAGGCTGTGATGATTCAAGCTTAAGTGTTATAGCATACTAGCATTGGTATACCTTTGATGACACATATTGTATTGTCATTGTCAGATGAAAAGCATGTGTTTCCAAACTATATTTCATTTTGTTTTATATTCAAAACACAATAATAATAACCCTTTCTTTCCGTTTGGGGTACACAATATTGGGGGATACATGCTAATTCCTTCCTTATAGTCATCAATCGGGCTTCCTGTGAACTCTGTTCTTTTCCGCAGTGATACCTTCTGCCCTAGGTTGCCGAGGTAACAGCGTAGTGAGTATGGCCTTGGCTTGTGTCGGTTTCATCAGGGGACAGAAACAAAAGTGTCCAAACGTAAAGCAGCAGAAACACAAATAATTATTTTATCCCCCTGAAAAAAATTAAATAAACAAACTTTGGAGATGCAGTGACCCCTCACTATACGGACTATACTCACCTATTTTAAGTACATATATCGCAAAAAGGACTCTCTTTAGTTGAACACTTTATCTTTTGTTGACCAGCTAGCCATTACCTCTACTACTGGAATAGTCTGTCACGGTGATTGGCTAATCAGCCAAAAGCCAACTCTAGCTACTCCTCTGCTAGCATGGCGCCTTTTAAATAATAAAAGCCACATCGCTGTGCGTGCGTCACTAGCACCACTTTCCCTTTTGTGTGCTTTTTAAATGTAATTATCATTAAAGCCCCAGTCTGTCGTAAAAAGGCACACAAACACGAGCTTCATCAGCCTCCTGTGGGAGCATGTCTGCATGCAGCTAGCATTACTGGCTAACTGTCGCTACTGGAGATTTTGAGGGGATTAAGGGGTACTTAAGTGTGTGTGTGTGTGTGTGTCTGCGTATACACCTCAGATATTCACTTTTTGTGTTTGTTTTGTGTTTACTTTTCAGACTTTTCACCCACTTTTTCAATTTTAGAGCCATTAAATCCTTCTCTCCCAGTGTTCCCCAGCCTTCTTTGCACCGCGGACCGGTTAGGAGTCGGCTGTGGTGGCGTGCATGCGCATATATATATATATATATATAATGGACTGACTGTGGTGGTGTGTGTGTATATA
The DNA here is from genome assembly GCF_024500385.1 of Phyllopteryx taeniolatus. Taxonomy (NCBI): domain Eukaryota; kingdom Metazoa; phylum Chordata; class Actinopteri; order Syngnathiformes; family Syngnathidae; genus Phyllopteryx; species Phyllopteryx taeniolatus. Next base: position 9,657,849 of record NC_084520.1, on the reverse strand, counting down.
TATATATATAGAGAGAGAGAAGAGCTAAATGAATGCAGCAAATACTACAGGCCTTTTGATAACATAAATGCTTGGTAGGCCGCATTAAAGAATGTACGGGCAATATATGGCACCCAGGCTATATTTTATCCACCACTGTCGCAGAAGAAAATGTATTTGTTTATGAGGAGTCTGGAGTAGAGAAAAAAAACGCGAAGCATTTACAAGATGTGCGTCAGAGGTGCAGCAGTAGCAGTGAGCTCATGTTTACACTTAAAAAAAAAAAAAAAAAGCAGAATTCATGTTGGCATGACTGGACAGTAAATCAAGAGCAAGGCACCTTTATCAAAATGGTGACATGGCGCATGTCGCAGACTTCCTAACTGGCGACCTCAACGTCAGGAGGATCGTCTGTGATTATTTGTGTTTGACAGCACCGCTTTTGACTTGCTTGTTTGTTTTGATTGAGTTTGTGTGTGTGTGTGTGTGCGTGCCAGCAATAAGTGTTATAGTACGGGATGTGCTTATTGCAGGCTCAGATACAGCTGCTATCCCCAGATAAAAGTGTCTTACCAATGCTGAGTGCAAGTTTGACTAATTGTTGCGTTTCTGGAGCTTAATGGGTTTCAACACTGACACTTTAAAAAAAGTAAAAATTAATTAGACTCCAATACTTTGAATTTATATCAACTAAAAAAACTTCCAAGTTGTCACTGATTAGCAGTGAGGACTGTTTTGTGTCTGTAACTGGACAACCGTCCTTTAAAATGTCTGAAATATCTTCTGTCAATAGTGTTCTTTCCATGGAACGGATCTCGTCGAAGGTGCCCATGTAAATTTTCAAACTGTACAAAACAATAGGGTTCTTGACGAGAGACAGATGAGTAACACTTTAAAGTTATCAAAATCAATGGGGTTCTTGGTGTGAAACCCTACACTGTCCTTAAAAATGTGCAAAAAAACAAACCAAAGCATCAACAGGGTTCTTTGGAGCGTGTCTTCATATGTAAGGTTTTGACCAAAATGTTCCGACTTTCAAAAGCAATAGGGTTCTTGCTGAGACATAGGACAGTACTCATTTGAAGTTATCATCAAAAATCAACAGCATTCTTGGTTTGAAACAAGCTCTAATCTCAAGGTCAATCCCTGAACGTCTGTGACTTTATATGTTGATAAATGCAAAACAAGATGTATTCTTTACTTGGAGTGGACTTGAAAATAAAAATTCAAATACTGTATGTCTAAATGAAGATTACAAGGAAGCAGGGATGTGATAATATGGTTAAAAAGAGTCAATCAGCATGTGTGCTTTCAATGTTTTCGGTGTGTGGAGCTTTTATTTATAAGCGCTGCGTTTACACACAAGCAGCAGTTATTTGAAATGTCTTTGGTGCTGGAAGACGGCGAGTGGAAAGTTGGCCTGCTGAGTGACACTGAGGCCTTTTACGTGCTGGCACCAGTCGTTACGCGCGCCTTACACGGCCTCCCCTTCCGCCATAGTGCCGCCATGATGGATGTTTTCCACCTTCCAGGAAACATACCTGACCACGAGTGCACTGCTGTGGCTTATATACCTTGTATACATGTATATCGTTGGTGTTGGGCAGAAACCTCGTATGTACAATCTACATTATCTGTAAAGAAAAATACATTTCAAGTCAGTCCATGATATATATATTTCTGTGGTTGTGTGTTTCTATGTTGCCGTCATTAGCTGAGCTTTTTAGCATCCAGACATTTCCTTATCGCTTATGTAGCACCTGTGCTGTTAGGCAGAGGGAGATAAACTACTGGGCTAGTTCTAGATTCGATAAGTGGTAAGACTAGCAAAGAAAGTGCCAGAGTCGAAGCAGATTAAACATGAAGCCGGCAGTTTACTTATAACAACAAACAAGACAGTGGACAAAACGACAGTTAACATATAATTTTGGGCACATCATTTGGTATATGCACCTTAAAAAACCCTCATTGTTGACTTAAGGAGTGAGACAAAATGTTTTAAGTTAAATCACTTTTTCCTATTTTATTTCTGTTTTATTTTATTCACCGGTCCTTTAGTCTGGATAATAAACCTATTATTTGCTTAATTTTCTGGTTCAAGCGCAATTGTAGGTTTATGAAATTAACCAAAATCACATTGCGAAATCTGTAGCGACACTTCAAATTGACCATATAAATGTCCCTTTAAAGTTCACAACAATATCAAAATTCCATTCAAAGACAATATGAAGTACAAAACAATCAAAGAACAATGCTTTCAAGTGTCCTTTCTCTGACAAAAATCCCAAGAGTCCACAAGCAATGTGTGTTGAGTTGCGCACACAGCACTTTCAAAGTTACATAAATACAAATAGAGGAAAATTCCAATTCCTACCGCGACCTTGGTGTAGCAATAAGTTTACAGTGAAGGTGGAATCACAAGTAGCCCTGGTAGCGGTCCGAGGAATCGCAAATCCATTGGTAGCTCGCCACTCGGAATCACAGAGATTCCAAAGGATTTCTCCAAGGGGGAAAAACCTGGCCTGTGGGTTAAATTGATTTAGTCCATTAAATAAAGATTAAGATTAGTAACCTAAATCAAATCTAGCTATTCACAAAGCTGCGTGTCAAAGGAAAACATAACAATGCATTCACCATGCCACGTGACAAAAAAAAAAAAAAGCATGTAATGGCGGCTGCTGTTAGCACCAAGCCCCTTGTGTTTTCCATCAACTGGCAGATTTACACATGAAATGAAGCAACATTACAAATACATAATACACAGAGGCCTTAAGTATAGAAAATAAGAACTCAAAATATAAGTATTGTTCTCAGATCTCTGTCGACGTAGACGGAGCTTGAAGAGGGCATAATGCCTCGCCATACAGCATTACAAAAGTATACAACTTACAAAATAAAACTTAGCAAAACTCGTCTAGTTAACGTTTTTAATCCTTCAAGGTTGACACCCTTCCTCTGGTAAGGGTCAAGAATCAAAGCTCTTTGACAAAACTCTTAATAGTCTGACATTGCAATATTGTAATGTCAGACTATTAAGAGTTTTGTACTTCCTCAATCTAGTCGGCTCTGGTGTAGCGGAGACGCTGGTGGTGGGATGGGCGCTTTTGAGAACTTTATCGACAACAACGGTTTACAATGTTACTTTTCAAAATAAAAATGTTCACCTCCAGAAGTATTACATTTCTCCCTATTTATGAAAATGCCATTCTACATTTCCGCCCCATTGTTACCAAATATTGTAGCTAATTAACATATTAACCACCCCGCAGCATGTTTCCAAGACAATGACTTGGCAGCTAGGCTGACCAAAGCTCCAGAACAAAAGAACCGCTTTAAAGGCGGACAAAGCATGATCATGTCAAAGCCAAAAGGTAAGCAGAGCTGCAGGTTTAGCACAGATTAGCATTAGTTTCTTATAATAATGTTCGGCTAAGTGGTCTGCATAGTTGTGGGGCTATTTGTATTTTGCGATGTCGTGAGCCACACCGCGACATTATAGAAACGTGTATTTTGGTGGCTCGGTGATGAAAAGCAGTTTTTGTGACCACACCATTGTGACCACCAGTCAAAATGCAGTGAACTCTCTGGTGCTCTCCTTAGGTAACAAATGGCATTTGAGTGCTCTGTGAAGTTGTCAGTGGATATTACACTTCACACATGTCACAGAGCACTGGAAGAATGAGCAATTGTTCCTTGCTGCTCTTTTAAACCTAGAAATGTGTAGTGTGTTAGAGCCGCATTGAGTCACGTTTCAATCAAAATCAGCAACGTGAACGCTGATCCTGCGGCACCTTTTTCGTTTTGTTATTTTGCTGATAGAAGCGGGAGAAAAGGCCAGTGGTGAAGTCGGCCAAGGTGTTTTCTTTACAGTGTTGACAGTGTGTGGCTGCGGGGTGGAAACGTGTGTTCATGTACATTGCAGCGGTCCTGCTTCCTAAATAAACTTTGAGCAGGTCCGAGAGGGTAACCTCCGGTCACTCCTACCATGAATCGGCCATTACCCATTTTGGAGAGGCTTGTGTGTTTTCTCCGTCAACGCGACACTTTTTGGGGGGGAGGGAATCGAACACCGTGTTCTCTCCGTTTTGGCTCTCAATAAGGCTGTGGGCATCAATCTTTCATGTGTACTGGTCACGTGACCGGCGGCCTTTGCATAGCAGCGCTTTGTAAACTAGATCCGCTCCTGGTACCCCGCTGGGACCTTATCCGTGAAGTGGAGTGTAACTGGATGCCGATGACACCCACTGTAGCCACAACACCAGTGTTATTACTAACTTCCAACATCCGTCCATCCATTTTCTAAATGTATTGTTCTCATTAGGACTGCAGGTGAGCTGGAGCCTGTCCCTGCTGACTTTGGACAAGAAGCGGTGTACACTCTGGACTGGTCGCCAGTCAATTGCAGGGCACATATAGACAAACAAGTGTTCATACCGTCACACTTAGTGGACAATTTAGAGTCTTCATTGAACCTAACATGCAGGTTTTGGGAATGTGGGAGGATGCTTGTGTACCCAGAGGAAACTCAAGCAAGCACGAGGGGAACATACAAACTCTACACAGCCGTGATTCAAACCCAGAACTTCAAAATCGTGAAGCAAATGTCCAACAACAAGGCCAACGTGCTCCTTACTTCTGACATGTATAGTCTATTATTTATCACAAGTTAGTTGTCATGGTGCAGTTCCCGTTCAGTGACTGTGTGAATTTGATTCTCTATATGTGCTCTTGGATTGACCGGCAACCAGGTTGTAGTCTGCCTGGCCGCCCTAAAACCAAAATACCAGACTTCCCATACCCTCTTCGGGCTGATTCTGTTGTGATACTTAAGGGTGTTTTTAATCTCCTCGAAGCTCATAAAAAGCTTAAAAAAAAAACAAAAACAAAAAAAAACATAGCTATTTACGCTTGTAAACAATGCTCCACCTTCTGCCTAAGGACAATTTGTCAGTCTTGAGCGCAATGCCATGCCTTGAAACTATAATGTAATGTGCATTGAATCTCCTCTATTGAAGCTTTAACATCGCCCAAACCTGATTTGTATGTGTATTCTGGTGAATTGTACATAATTTAGAGGTCCCCATACCAAAACTCACTTGGTAGCATCCCCCTGAAGAGATCAAACCAAATGTCTTTCGGTTAGGTAGGCACATCTTTCAGGATTCAGGAGAGGACGCAGATAAAAATGAAACCGTAAGTCAACCATTTTGTTGTAAAGGAGCCATTTTGAACTAATTTCCACCCTCCCTACATACATACTGTACATGTTTATTGTACATGGCACCAGGCCGTGCCAAGGGCCCCTTGAAACTGCCTTGTACCCACATTGAATCACCAGTTTTTTAGCTTTAAAATAGCCCAAAGCTCCCCAAATTTGACCGGTGCGTATATCCTGGTGACATTTGACAATTATTAGGGGTTTACGTGCAAAAACTAACTCGGTAGCACCTCCTGAAGCATTAAGACATCAGGACAAGACGCACAAAAACAAAGAAACCCATAAGTCAAACATTTTGTTTTGAAGCAACCATTTGAAGCTCATTCCACCATTTCCACATCTGCGCGCATATACTGCCATCTGCAAGGCAATCTGACTCCCGATAACCTGATACAAAAGCACAGTTGTCACCTTGACCCTCCGCTGAGGCAGCGTGACGACGCCCAGCTGGTGGGAAACACCAGATAACCGACCATGCAGGTTGAGTCACCTGTGAACAACCGGAATCTTTTTATGCAGGCGCGAGTCTCACAGCACTCGGATCTTCCTAAAATACACACCCACTCACTTGCTCCACTCGTAAATCTGTGATTCAATTGGCCAAGGCTATTGGTCTGTGTATTTCCTGTGTGTGAATGAACCTTGTTGAACGTTCTCATCGCCTCACCGCTTGCTTGCCTGACACTTGTAAAACTGCAATTTGACTGGCTAATACGATTGGTCTTTTTATTTCCTGTGTGTGTTCATTTACTACTAGAACCTGCTGTAACATTCTCATTGCCTCTCTCCGTTTGCCTGCCTCACATACCCACTCGCAAAGCTGCGATTTCATTGGCTGACACGATTGGTCTCTGTATTTCCTGTGTACATATATTGAACACTAGAAGCTACAGTAACTTTCTCATCGCCTCAACGCTTGCCTGCCTCACACACACCCACTTGCTCCCCTTGTAAAGCAGCGATTCCATTGGCTGATGGTCACGCACACAAGTTCAATACACATACAGTATGTTACAATGATCTCATTGTTTCTTAAGTGGGTAAATTACAGCTTCCACATTTATACTAATTTAAATACAATTTTTCTGGTGTAAAACTGACAAAGAAATCGTTGTAATGTCGTTTCGTACATGAGCGGCTTGTATGTTTTACAGGTCAGCAGGAGTGGGTTGATGGCGGATCAGTGCCAAAGAGCTTAAGTGCAGTTTATAGACGCATCCTTAGTTGGTTAGTGACAGCAAACATCAGCCGGGGTCAGGCACGTTAAGAATAACCGAGTAAATAGGCTAATCTGGGACCTCTGGGACACGGTGATGCAACACTTCCTGAGATGCGCCGCATACGGTACATTACAAATCAGTACTTGTTACTGTTCTCTCATGTTGTAATTACGTATGGGCCTTCAACTGCTTTTTCTTTATCAGGTCATTGGGAAAATTAATGTTGGATTTCTGATCAAGAGCCATTGTTTTTTTGTTTTCCTCTTTATCTTCAACGGCCGAGTACTTTGACTTTATTTTACTTGTATTATATGCTGGTTAGCTTCTTTTTATACACGGATGATAATTAAGCACAATGAACCTCTGCATATTTGCGGTTTGGCAGTGCGGTTCACCTTCTCGTTGATCGTTTCTGGAACCTATCTTCCGTATTTCACTGAAAAACTCAGGCCAAGGCAATTAAAATGTTCCTTCAGCAGCATCTTGTGGCATCTTGGTGCCAAGGAACTATGTTGACTAAATTGAGGAGCTTCATTTTGACAAAAGCTTTGCCAAGATCTTGTCATTTTGGTGGAAAGGAACTATATTGAAGTGCCTTGAAGAGCTTTATTTAGTCAAGAGTGGCGCTTTGCCATCATCATGTGGCATCTTGATGACAAGGAACTACTGTATGTTGAAGTGAATTGAGGAGCGTCATTTAAACAATAGTAGTGCCATCTTGTGGCATCTTGGTGCAAAAAAAGAAGATAGTGAAGTGAATTGAGGAACTTCCTTTACACAAAAGTATTGCTTTGTTGCCATCTTGTGGCTTATATAGACATAAACGTTTGTGGGGGGCGATGTCCATTATGCATGGCTTTTCAGGGAACGCTATTAAAAAGCAAGATCAATGACATTTTGTCATTAAAACGAAAACATTTGTACATTTGTATGACATTTAAAAATGATAAGATACTAATCAAAACATTGCCTAAAGCATTTGTTAAAGATGAATTCACATTGTTTCCTATAGCGAAAAAAGATATATGTGTATAGTGTTTCTTCATTGCCACTTCCTGTCCCGGTGTGCTTGTTGCCGAACTTTCAGACACAGGTCCACGTTTCGGCTTGTTTCGTTTCGTCGCTGTCTGTACTTGAAAGTTGTCACTAACTTTACGAGGTGGTGGATGCGTGTACGTGCCCTCAGTCCATCCTCTGGAGACCAAACGTTCACTTCCCAGGCGGCACGTCAGCTTCGGCTTGGAAGCAGCACACTGGCACCTTAGTTCTCGGCCGCAACACACCTCAATAGCCTCACTGTGTGCGCGTGTCAATACAAAGTGTGTGTCAGTCAGCCTCGGACCTGCCAGGTTCCCGCCTCTTTGTCTTTGACCTTAATCCGAAACATTTGCTGTCGAGAAAGTCGGGACGGGCAATGTGGTCTTAAAATAAAATCTTGATAAATTTTAGGTTTCAATTTATTTAATTTTATTTCACCTATAGCAAAAGTGTTGCTAAATACCCTATCTTGCAACATTTACAAAATGTAAAAATAAACTAGATCTACACCTTTATCCAGATCTGCAGCAGTATTTTTATTCCTTGGCCACACGCTTATTCAGTATCCACAGGCTTGCTGGAGCCTATCTGGGCGAAAGGTGGGGTACACTCTGTACTGGTCGCCAGCCAATCGCAGGACACATAGAAACAAACCACCATTCGCACTCATATTCACACCTACGGGAAATTTAGAGTCTTCAATTAACCTACCATCCTTGTTTTTGGGATATGGGTGGAAACCGGAGAACCCGGAGAAAACCCACACAGGTACGGCGAGAACATGCAAACTCCTCAGAACTGTGAGGCAGATGTGCTAACCAGTCAACTACCGTGCCGCCCGCCTATACAGTAGTCTTATGCAAATCAGTTTTAAACAAAATATTTAATGTTTACAAAATAAAAAAGTAAACTAGATCTGCAGCAAAATCCTGTGTTTTGGTGTTTTGTTTCCCCTATAGAAAGCGTCATGGAAATCAGTTTTCCCCTTAATAAGCAAACAAACAAACCAACGATACAATGAAAGCATAATCTCCTTGGCCAAGGTAATAAAGAGGGCCACTAAATCCACTAAGCATTGCACTAGAGTCCCAAGCAATATTAAAATCTCAGTGACGAGAAGCAATTTTTTTCTCAGCCCAAGTTTTTGGCACACCACTGCAAGTGTTTGCTGCTGTGTTAGTGCACCGGTTGTCACAATAGAGCCGCTGAGATGGGGTGGTGTGTCTTAAAACCAGTTTAATGCCTGCGCCATCTACTGCGCTTATATAACAGCGCTCGTATGGCATGGATCGGTCCCTCAAGTGATCCCCCCCCCCACCCCAAAGACCCCCATCTGCTCAATCAACATCCCATCTCCCGCTAGCATGCAGCTGCAAGAGATGATGGAAAAGCTGAGACACATTTATTCATAGCAATACGTTAGCTGGATGTTTATGCTTCTCTGTGCATTATGCAACACACGCACTAGGTCTGCTTGTATCTTTATCTTTAATAAGGAAACATTTATTCAAAGCTTACCCTAATGAAATTAAAATTGGGATTAGAACTAAATAACTCACTCTACCCATATCATTAAATGCTAAAGAAACACATTTCAAAACGATATGTATCCTTGTAATGACTTTGATGAATGAAACTGAGGGAAAAAATGTGACTGAGGCGGGAAATTGCACAAGTTTTATTGAACGAAGTTAGAAAAGTCGGCGTGTGGGCTGAGTGTTAGTGTACGCCCTGAAACCGGAGGGTCGCCGGTTCGTATCCCCACCCGAGCGCATGTCGTCGTCTTGTCCCTGGCAAGACAACCCACATTGCCTACGAATGAATGTGGTTGGATGTTTGGTGGTGGTCGGAGTCACAGAATGGCAGCCACCCTTCCGTCAGACTACCTCAGGGCAGCTGTGGCTACACATGTATCTTACCACTAAGAAAGTACCTGTATGACTGTGGAGTGAATGAATAAGGCATGCAAAAGCGTCTTTGAGTGTCCAGAAAAACGCTATATCAGTGAAATGCATTATTGTTATTATTAAAAGTGAAAGTAAGCTATTTTAGAGCTATTTCAAAAAGTGACTACTTTCGGAGGCGGCACAGTGTTGACTGGTTAGCACATCTGCCTCACAGTTCTGAGGACCGGGGTTCAAATCCCAGCTCCGCCTGTGTGGAGTTTGCATGTTTTCTTCATGCCTGTGTGGGTTTTCTCTGGGTACTCCGGTTTCCTCCCACATCACAAAAACATCCATGGTAGGTTAATTGAAAACTCTAAAATTACCCGTAGGTATGAATGTGAGTGCGAATGGTTGGTTGTTTCTATGTGCCCTGCGATTGGCTGGCGACCAGTTCAGGGTGTACCCTGCCTCTCGCCCGAAGATAGCTGGGATAGGCTCCAGCATGCCCACGACCCTAGTGAGGATAAGCGTTTTTTTCCCCCGTCAGTTAAAAAATACATGAACTCAAAATATTTGGAGACACTTCTTTTGTTGGACATATCACACTCACAGTTGTGTTCCAGTGTGTGTGTGTTGTTATGCAGCCAATGTGTCATGGAAAAGTTGGACAGAAGCCTCGGATGGCCGGCTCCAGACCATTCCTTCTTTGGCCAGCTCTTCATGCACTAGAACTCTGTTGTCTGCCAATGAAGGTCTTGCCAGCATTAGACTGCTCCCACTGCAATACAGGCACACGATTGCATTGCAACGTTCCAAAGACATTCCCTCAGAAATGCAAATGAAAAATGAATGTGGGTGCGAGTTAATTCTCGGGGAAAACTTCAATGCTTGTTATGTATCAGGAGAAATAAGCAAATCCCAGAATTGAAAAAAGAAGCAAAGGTAGTTTTTAATCGTCATTGTAATTTGCTTTCTCTTTTGGCAAATAGGGGGAAAAAATTTAAATAGGAAATTAGACTCTTGAGGAAAAAAACTGATGTGATTTTAAGACCATATCGCCGAACCCGACTAAGTAGTTGACACAACAGCACCTCTGTTTGTTTGCAGTCAAGTCGTGCACTCAATTTAGCCTCCTCAAGATTTTTTTCCCCTCCAGTGTCCAATTTTTGTGGCTTTCACTGAGGGAAGATGACTTAACATATACTTGTGGTCCATAGTGGAAAGTCGCCCCGGGAGGACTTCTCCAACAAATCCTTCCACTTTGTACATTCTGGAGGTTTGCACTCATTGTCATGGGTGTGTGTTCTGGTTGTTGTCTTCCCCCTGTCTTGTACACACCTGCTACAGAGAGCATCTTCCCCACCTGTGCCTCGTTTACTCTAATTACCCCATGTATTTAACCTCCTGTCTCATTCTTTCTAGTCGCCAGTTCGTTGTATCATCTCTATTTCCTGCCATAGCCCCAGAGTCCACAGTTCCAGGGGCATTGACCCTGTTGAGACGCTGCAGGAGGACCTCGGAGCGAGCCCGCCAGATGCTGCTGCGCCAGGGACGGTCCTAGAAAACCGCTGCTGACCGTCGGAGGGCACCGGCCCCGAACTAAAAAGTGGGTCAGCGGGTTTGGCTCTCTACCAAACATATTCCACGCCGGGTGGAGTCCAAGAAGCTCGCTCCCAGGTTCGTTGGGCCCTTCCCCATCACAAAGATCATCAACCCTATCACCGTGAAGCTTAGGCTCCCAAGGTCGATGCGGGTCCACCCTGCTTTTCACGTCAGCCTGCTCAAGCCCCGCCTTCCAGGCCCCCGCCTCCCCCCCGGTTCGTGGATAGAGGCCCTGTCTTCACTCTGTGGCGGCTGTTGTCGTCTCGTCGGAGGGCGAGGGGGTTTCAATATCTGGTGGACTGGGAGGGCTACGGGCCTGAGGAATGTTCATGGGTGCCGTCTGCGTTTATCATGGATGACTCTCTCATTCGGGACTTCCACGTTGCGCATCCTGGGGCTCCGGGGCCGGCCGTTAAGGGGGGGGGGGGGGGTACTGTCATGGGTACACACCTGCTACTGAGAGCATCTTCCCCACCTGTGCCTCGTTTACTCTAATTACCCCATGTATTTAACCTCCTGTCTGATTCTTCCTAGTCGCTAGTTCGTTGTGCCTTGTCGTCGCGTTCCAGCATTCCTTGTTTCCACATCACAGACTCACAGTAAGACTAGACCCTATTCCGATTATGGACCTCACCTTTTTGCCTCACGTTTTTGGATACTGTTGCCTTTTTTTGGATTGCCTGCCTGTGTACCAACCTCTGCCTGTATATTAAACCTCTCTTTTTGAAACTGTCCATTTGTTTTGGAGTTGTGCATTTTTGGGTTCTATCCTCTGTTCTGTTCATGACACACATGCACGTAAAACCAAGATTGAGTAAAACATCTTGTGGTTTTGGCTTTGGTGGGCTCTCGGGAGGTGAGCTGGGTAATAAGGTCTTAAAATAAAATCTCATTTGTTTCCGCAAAAATCGGATTTCTGATTTTAATCAGTTTTTTTTACCCCTTTGCTTATTGAAAATGAAATGATGTGCAAAACTGTGTTTTGCTCTGTTTTTTTCCTTATGGGATTTGCTTTATTCCCCCTGATACCAGCTATTGTTTTTTCTCCCAGCTTTAACTTGCATCAACTGCCACAGAAATATTAATATAATTAAATATCTTTTTTTTTTTTTTTTTTTTCCAGAGCTTTTTGGGCACCATGTCTTTGGCAAAATTCAGCATGATGAACTCCTTGATTGCCTTCCACCGGGCTCCTTTCTTGTCATACGTAAAATAATGTGAAAATGATTGCACTCGTGCTGTCTGTTTCTTAGTGTGAATTAAACTTTCTGGTCACCTTTTTGAAAAAGAGTCTTAAGAACAGTCAGAAAGCTTAAAATAAATTGGTGACACTAACTGTGCTTTTGCAAACTACTGTAGCTCCTTTTCTGTTAGCCGGCATGTTGTTAGTGCAAGCAGTGCACATCAGCAGGGTCGTGCTTTGAACTCCGATAAAATCAAACTTAAAACTCAAATAAATTCAAATTAACCGATAAAATCGATTAATCACGCTGCCCAAGCTCAACAGGGTTGTCCTGTGTCGTGCCGCCGTCTTTAAAGAGGACTAATTCGATTAAGTTACTCTGTTTACCTTCATGGCTACAAACATGCCATTGCTCAATGCCTGTGTGTGTGTGGGTGTGCGTGCACGCGCTACAATCTGCCATCTGTAAGCTGATTTTTATCTCTCTGAGCTGCCCTTTGTGGCTCCAGCTCCAGGAGGCCTTCTGACATTTTAGAGACACGCAGACAGGTAGCGAGGTGGGAAGAAGTGGAGGGTTTGGGAGCCGGTTTCCTCGACTTTATTGTAAGCGCAAACACACACGTGGAGATGTTTTTTTTTTTTTTTCCTAGAATTCATCCTGAATGCGGGATTCATGGCAGCACAGTCTCCCGAGAGGTTTCCGCCAAGCTCCTAAATTGCTCCATTCAGGGAGCAGGGAGGAAGCACAAGAAATGTCTTTGTCTGTGTGGCGTCATTGCAGTGTTGAAGTGCATGTATGGATTGGTAGTGGGGAGGCTCAAACGTGTAATGCCCTGTCTCCCTCTTTTTGGAAAATTGCTGCAATTATGAAACCAAGGGGTGGATGAGCCTGAAGTTTCCACTGCTGCTGCTAATTAACTTAAGTAACAGCCATTTAGCAAACCACTGTTTGTATGAGTTATGTAATTGTACATGTCCCCCTTGGTCCTCCTAAACATGCTGGCGCTGTGAGTTAACTGGTATCATATGCTAACTGCAGCGCTACCCCCTTTGATGTTAGTGTTTCATTCTTACAGTGTTTCATTATTTCGTTACCCTAATTGGATAATTGCTCAAGTCATTTTTTAACGTTTTTGGGAAACAAGAAATAATATGACAAACAAAAGAAGTCCACTTGCCTCAATGTTTGCAGGTTAGCATGACCTGAATCACTGAGAATCTACAGACATAAAAAACAACACAATTTTTAGCATGCACATTGGTATTGTGCGGCACGGTGAGTGATTGATTAGAGCGTCTGCCCCACAGTTCTGAGGTCCGGGGTTCAATCTCTGACCCTGCCTGTGTGGAGTTTGCGTCCATGATTTGACATGAACGCCTACATGTTTACGCACAACCGTTAGTGCTAGCACTAGCTTGCTAGGCTACAGAACGTTTCATTGCCTGCTTGCAAGCCGTATCGTATTAAAAATGCGTGAACATACCTCGAGCAAGCCTTAAACGAACGTCCTCTCCCGAGCACCGGTGACGACCAACACACGTTTTTCCCCATTTTGTTCTGATAAACACATGGCGCGATCCATTATCGTTGTTGTCGCCATGGTAACGAGTGTGTCCGGTCGCGTTTGAGTTGACAAGATTAAGCCCAGTGATCATAAAAAAACAGGATGCGGTGGCATCGGAATACAAGATTTTATTGCAGTAGTCTGACATACTGCAATCGTGAAAGACCAAAATTGTATTGTGGTCTGATCCACGCATTACGTGTTGTCTGTTTCAGACGTGTTTTCTGTCCCACACGGCCGACGTTTTTTATTTTTATTTTTATTTTTTTAAATAATTTTATTGGTGGTCAGATATTTACAGTACTACGTCAAAAGACACGCGACAAGGCTACAAATAAACTAGCTTTTGGATTTGAATATACTGTACACAACGGCGACGTGGAGCAAATGTCTTTTGCGGAGCCGCTCAATGACATCATTGATCGGATTGGCGAATTATGACATTAAAGCCGATCAGCCGATCACAGCATAAAATGCTAATTATCGGCCGATACCGATCAGGCCGATCAGATCGATGTAAAGTCTATTCATTATGAAACCATAGTCCACTGGACAGTTTGTTGTCTATGTATTTGTATTAGCTTTTATTTTGCTTTTATTTTTTTACTCTGTCTGCTGCAAGGTACGCATTGCAAATCTGTGAATCTGTTCTTACTTGCCTTACATAGAGTTTACATGAATAAAAATATGAACTAACAACCCTCAATATTACTTTGTAGAAAAAAAACCATGCTTATTGTCTTCAATGTGTGCTAACAATTAGCTTATGCTAATACCTGTGACGTCACAGACTCGTAAGCTGACCAAGGCGGAGCGTCAGCGCTTCAGTGAGGAGGTGGAAATGCTGAAGGGCCTCCAGCATCCCAACATCGTACGCTTCCACGACTCATGGAAATCGTCGGTGAAGGGCCAAAAGTGCATCATCCTGGTGACGGAGCTCATGACGTCTGGCACGCTCAAGACGTGAGTCTGCCACCCCCAAACCCCACCACCTCCTGATTTGGGCTTAATTATGCGTCTTATTTTTTTCTGTAGCTATCTAAAAAGGTTCAAGGAGATGAAGCTGAAGCTGCTGCAGCGCTGGAGCCGTCAGATCCTGAAGGGTCTCCACTTCCTGCACACGCGCACGCCTCCCATCATCCACCGAGACCTCAAGTGCGACAACATCTTCATCACTGGGCCCACCGGCTACGTCAAGATCGGTGACCTCGGGCTTGCCACGCTCAAGAGCGCCTCTTTCGCCAAAAGTGTGATCGGTAAGCATGTGGGGCAAAAATGACACAATCACTCAATCAATCAATGATGTTGTTTTTTTTTAGTGTAATCATGTTAACTGTTTGTAAGTAACGGACTGTTTTTTTGCGTTAGCCTGTTAACCACAATCTCACTCAACAATGGACTGACTGATTCTAAGTAACTGATTAAATATAGTTTTAGTGTAGTCCTGCTCGATAACTAACTATAGACTGACTTGACTAGTGATTGTAAGTAAATAAGTGTATTTTCTTCTGTAAGACTGCTAGATAGGCTAAATAACTAACCAACTAAATTACTTGCAACTACCCCACAAAGTGTAGGTAACTAACTAAATAAGTAACTGTGGAGTGACTGACTAAGTGATTGAATGTAACTTCCAAAGTGGTTTTTGCCGTAATCCTGCTAAGTAACAATGGACTGACAGTCATACGAAATACATTTAAGTGTGATTTTCTGTAATCCTGCTTACTAACGAACTAACTATGCACTGACTAAGTGAGTGTAAGTAAGTAAGTGTAATTTGCACATAATGCTACGAGCTAACTAACTTGTAACCCATTAAGTAATTGCAATTAATTAGGTATGTAGTTTTTGTGTAATCCGGCTAACTAATGAATTACCTTTTTATTTTTGCATAATCATACTGACTGACGAACTGACTATCTAACTGCCATAGATTTTTGTGTAACTCACTAAGTTATGTAGTTTCTGTGTAACCCTACTAAATACAGACTGACTGACTAGCTAACTACTATTTATAAGTAACTAAGTTTATATTTTTGTGTAATTCTGCCAACTACCTAAATAACTAACTACAGACTTACTAACTGTAGTTTTAGCATACATTTGCCACTAACTAACTAGCTAACTAAGTGTAGTCAAGGTCCATAAAGGCGTGCCTCTGTGAGTTTGGTGTGGAAGAACACCTTTGGCATGACTAGAACGTCAATAGCAAATGAGCAGGCTTTTTTGTGCATACAGTGTACGGTATAAAGCAGGGTCACCAACAAAGTGCCCGACGGCACCAGGTGTCCCCCAAGGACCAAATGAGTAGCTCATGGGCTTGTTCTAAAAATAGCTCACCAATGATGGGACATTGTGATTTCCTTAAATAAAAAAAGGTGTGGGAGCGATCCTTTGAAAACGTTAACACTTGCAGAGATTTGTAGTACTGAAGTGTTGCATAATGTTAAATCATTGACATGATCAGTGTCTTAACATAGATGACTCTCATTAATGATTAATAATAACCTATATTTAAGGGTAATTTGAACACATTTGGTATTTTAGAAGTGTGTATCAAACTGGTTGCCTTCACATTAATCAGTACCCCAAAAGTACCTCTTGGTTTCAAAAAGGTTGGTCAGGGTTATGAGGGTATACGGTATAGTGTGACTGCCCTTAAATTGTTTTAAAATCAATAGCATTTCTGTTTTTGTTTTAACGTTGATGACGATTGCGTTGACAGGAACGCCAGAGTTTATGGCCCCGGAGATGTACGAGGAGAAGTACGATGAGGCGGTGGACGTCTACGCCTTCGGCATGTGCATCCTGGAGATGGCCACCTCTGAGTATCCCTACTCTGAGTGCCAGAACGCAGCACAGATTTACCGCAAAGTCACCAGCGTGAGTATCAATGCCCCCATAATGATGCAGATGTCTTGTGTAAAAGTTGACATTTCCTCGAGTTTACTCAGTTAAATGTTTGTGTGTGATTGAGCTTTAATCTCATCCTCAATTTACTCGTCGCTTTGTGTCCATCACTTTATGTAAAAATGGCATTATGTGGAGCGCGGACCTCTGCCAAGGCCAAACGTGACTTGTTTGATTGATACATCATGACGTTCCACTCCCAACGTGAAAACCTGTTAACATGCTAGCTAACTAAGTTTTGGTTTTGCCTAATGTTAGTTAGGTAAGTCGCAATAACTCACTTAGTTTGTTAAGTAGTTTTACGGAATTCTGCTTTCAATGTGTACTTTTGTATTTTTTTGCATCATATAATAACTAACAAACTAACTAACTAACTATGGTCTAACTAAATATGTATTTCTAAGTAACCATGGAATTTCTGTGTAATACAGATTGACTGACTATAAGTAGTTTTTGTGGAATTCTGCTACCTAACGGTGTGCACTAACTGTCATTTTTTTTGCATAATCATCCTGACTGACTAACTAGCTAACCTGCTAACTAAATAACTGACTGACTAAGTAACAGTAATTTTGTTGTATTTTGCATTAGCATACAAACCAAGCATTTTATGTGACATGATTCACAATAGGTGCTGAGTTTATGATTCGAATTTACAAAAAAACATTTGAGCGGTGACGTCAAATGTCTGCGCATTGGCGCCGTTGCCCTCGAACTTTTCACCAAGCGCTGTGCTGACTGCACAATGGGCGGGAATGATGTGTTTTGGAAAATTTGCATCTTAGTCAGTCTACGATGCAGAAAGACGTCTGTTTGTGCACGATTCCGTCACATACGCAAAGTTAGAAAGTTTCAAGTGGACGACGTCGGCTTGCATTTCGAAGGTAGCGGCGATATAGAATGTCGGCACAGTTTCCCGCACACGTTGTAATATTTAATTGCACACCTCATAAACGAATGCCAGCAAGCCATGGGGAGTCCATAGCGCTACCCTGACACCAGCTGCGGGGGCGCTTCCCGAGCAACGGGCCCCCACAGGCCACATTATGAGGTTATTAGGTACCTACACTGCCTAATGGGGTGGGCAAGGTATCACATACGTCCCATGTCGTCCTTTAAAAAAAAAAATATATATATTATTATTTAATTTAACCTTTGTTTATCTAGGCAAGGAAATTAAAAACAGATTCTCATTTGCAATGCTGACCTGGCTGCAGTCAGCAGAGTAAAAAAGAAGCAAAAGTAAACCAAATACAGTAAATTCTTTAAGCGGTGACGTCACAAAGCATTTACATTTTCACCAGTCCTGTCATACCTTTTGCATTAATTTAGATGTTTTAAAATTTAATTTTATGTTTTATTCATTTATGTCATTAAATAATTGCCAGATCGATTTATTGTAAATAACTAAATAAAATAAAACAATCATAAATACCTATTTAACATTTATTCATTAATGTATTTTATTAAATAATTGGTTTATTAAAAATGTATTCTGTTTTTTTCATTTTTTATTCATGTTTTGTGGCGGCACGTTGGTCGATTGGTTAGAGCGTCTGCCTCACAGTTCTGAAGACTGGGGTTCAATCCCCAGCCCCGCCTGTGTGGAGTTTGTATGTTCTTCCTGTGCCTGCGTGCGTTTTCTCCGGGCACTCCGGTTTCCTCCCACATCCCAAAGACATGCATGGTAGGTTAATTGACAACTCTAAATTGCCCGTAGGTGTGAATGTGAGTTTGTTTGTATGTGCCCTGCGATTGGGAAACATTTAATGTTTGCACCTAATTTACTAAATAATTGGTTAATTAATTATCATTGTTAATTATGAATAATACAATAAATATGAGAATGATTGTTATTTTATTATTCAAAGTGACTATTTAATTTTAAAAATATTAAAATAAACTATTTAAATAATATTTTCTTCTTTTTTTTTAACTTCATCTACAAATTATTTTGCCCATCTGTCCCAAATTTGGCCATTGTTTGTGACACAAAAGTTTGCGTAGCCGTGAGCTAATGAATTAGTCTCTTAGCGTCTCTCCATACAAGCAGATGATGGGATCATGTCGCGCTACTGTGAAATGTCAGATCGCAACACGCATAAAGCCAATTGTTGCCGTGTTTTGACTTCCATTCGGCCTGCTGCTGCTCTGCAGGCCAGCAGATCTCTTTGACCTCACCTCCTCCTCCTCTGCTGCTTATCTGTGCTTCTGCAGGCTGCGCTAATCTGGCCACATTCTCGTGAGAAAAAAAACCCTCCCTTGTTCTCCGTGCTCGTGGCTTTGAGGTTTACCATGGGAGGTTTTTTTACAGTTCTGAATGAAAGCAACCATAACTAAAAAAATCAATGAATTACTTTTTTTGTGTAATACTTTATCTAAGTAGGGCAGTATGCTGGATTAGTGGTAAGAAGGTCTGCTGAACAGTTCCGAGGTGTGGAGTTTCCATGTTCTCGCAAGGGGTTTTTCCCTTCCACATTCCCAAAACATGTTTGTTACTCTACATTGCCCATAGGGCTCAATGTGAGTGCGAATTGTTGTTTGTCGATATGTGCCCTGCCACTGACTGGTAACCAGTCCAGGGTGTACCCTGTCCCCTTGCCAAAATCAGATGGGTTAGTGTTTTAGAAAATGGTTGGATGTTACCTAATTCAAGTGCTTAACTAGCTAACTACTGTAAATATCTAACCAACTGAGTGCAGTTTTTGTATAATTCTGCTGCCTACCTACTTACCTACAGTAACTTACAAACTAAGCATATTTTTATAATACTGTTAACTAACTCACTAACTAATTAACTAACCAAGCAAGCATAGTTTTTTTCACTAACCAATTAATTGGAGTTCTTTACGTGGGATAAACCCCTTGAGATGCAACATCTCCTTTGCAAGGGGGTCCCACACATTTTTGCGTAATCCTGCTACTTACAGTACGTACTGACCAATTTATCTAACCAACTACAGTAAGTACAATTTTCCTAACACTGTTAACTAACTGAGGATAATTGAGCACAGTCTTTGGTAATTCTGCTTAATATGCGTAGTTTATCTAGTTTACCAACTACTGTACGTTTTGCATAAACCTACCCACCTACAGTACCCACCGACTGACTAACTAATAAGATAATTTGTTAGTATTCCTAACAAACTAACTGACTGACTGACAAACTAGGAGCAACGTTGAGAAAGACACGCTCTAAAAACCTCTTCTGTGTATCACAGTTGCTGTGACTTTGTATTGTCCTTGACACTATATTTGTGTGTTTGTTTGTGTGTGTGTGTGTGTGTGTGTGTGTATGTGCGTGCATGCGTGCGTGTGTGCCTGCAGGGCATCAAACCTGACAGCTTCTACAACGTGAAAGTGCCGGAGCTCAAGGAGATCATTGAAGGCTGCATTCGCATGAACAACGACGAAAGGTATACCTCTCCTCCCTTCACTCCAGTTACCACACGTGATCTGTTCCAAGTCGTAGTAAAACAAACGCTGCCGCAGGTACACCATCCAGGACTTGCTGGAGCACCCCTTCTTCCAGGAGAACCACGGCGTGCACGTGGAGCTGGCCGAGGAGGACGACACGCTCAAGTCGGGTCTGAAGCTGTGGCTGCGCATGGATGACACCAAGAAGCTTCACGGGAAGTACAAAGACAACAACGCCATCGAGTTCCTCTTCGAGCTGTATAAGGACGTCCCTGAGGAGGTGGCGCAGGAGATGGTGAGGAGCACCAACACGTGCCCACAAATGCAACCCCATTCATTTCCTGGTGTTGTAGTGAAAGATTAATCACATTTGGTAACAAAAAGATCTTATGGAAAAATATTACATAAAAGTCACATATCTCCAAATATAAAATGTATATTTAAAAAAAATGTAAGATATAGATGATGCAATATAATTCTCCAAATTATGAGATTATTTTTTCTTAAATTAAATCCAAACCACACAAAATATTTTATATATTAATAGGTTTCGGATTTTACAATTTTCGGTCAAAATCTCTCGATGCTGTGATATATTTTTTTTAATCTTTATCTGAAACCTTTGCCTTTCTTTGGATGGCAAAAAATGTTTTGAGGGGAAAAAAAATTCGAATTTCCGTATTTTTATTTATTTATTTATTTTTTAAATCCAAAGCAAAGAACATATGTTAGATGGGTTTTTTTTATAAAAAAAAGAAATTTAGTACAATATCTCACATTTAAAGATACAAAAATATATTTGATTATGTCCAAACCAATTTGTAATTTTGTTTCTTTATATATATATTTTTTTTATTAAAACAAAAATAAAGGACTTTTTTTTTCCCCCCGAAACAAAATAAAGGGGATTTTAAGATTAAGTCTCCCAATTATTTTTTTTTTTTTTACTGTCACATTTTAGTGGTTTTGGTGTATTTTTTAAACTTCTCTACATATTGTGATTTTTAGAAATTCATTTTTAAAATCCAAATACTAAAAATATTTTGGATATTTTGGGGGGTATAGAAAAAAAAAACAGTCTTGGATAAAATTTCTACATTTTGTGTTTTTTTTTCCTCCTTTACTTTTATTCAAAACCCTTTTTGTTCATGGTTAAAAAAGAAACTATTAAACATATACTGGAGGTGTGTGCCTCCCTACCCAAATAAGGATTGTTTGGCCTTGGTCGAGGACTTGGCTCTGCTTCTGGTTTGTGATTTTGCATACTTCAAAATTGTTTTTACAAATTATTATCGATTTTTGTAAGGTGTCGTGTCTCATGTGGTTCAAGGCTGTCACAGTACAGCGTGTTATGTTGTGGCAGCTGATGCGAAGCCTGACAGGCGTGAAGAGAACACAGAGTGTCGCTCAAGGGCAGAGCTTTTTTTTCACTGGAAACAAATGTGAGCAGGAAGGAGCACTTCAATAACACCGTGGCCATAGAGGTGACTTTTAATTAAAGCGTAACTTTTCATCGAGATTAAATTTGTAATCAGTTCATGGATGTCGTAATGTGACTCGGCTGTTGATAGGAGCCTTCGGACTCGATGTCTTGCTCGGCTAGCGCCAGCTGCCAAAGCGCTGCTCAGTGGGATGTCACATAATCTTTCCACGTCAAAATCTTTTGCCTCTTTCTTGTGTCAATTCCAGCAATTAAAATAATTTCAAGTAAAAATTGGATGATCTTTTACATCTTTTTATGTTCCAAAGATGGTTTCTTAGATAATAAAGATTATTTAACTGTTAAATGTGATGCCCCTGACTATGTGTGTATGTGTGTGTCTGTGTGCTTTTTATGTAGGTGGTGCTGGGCTTCGTGTGCGAGGCCGACTTCAAGCTGGTGGCCAAGGCCATCCGGGACCGGGTGACGGCCATCAAGCGGCAGCGGGAAAAGATGAGGCGGCAGGCTGAGGAACAGAGGCCACGTTCATCCTCTCCGCAAGTTGGCGAGGTCGCGACCGCCGAGTCCCCGGCACCCCCAGCCCCCGTGCCATCCCCCCTCCTGTCCCCCGTCACCGGCTCGGCAGACTCCGGCGTCAGCTCCGGCTGCCCTGCAGAGCCGGAAGAGCCAGAGGCCAACCAGCACTTTCACATCCGTCAGAACAGCCTCTCCTCGGCTAATTGTGCGTCTGCTTTACGTAATACACTTTGCTTGTTAAAAATGCAACACGCGTACACGATCGTCAGCTTGTGACTGGCACATGGCGCTGAGTGGAGAACTCAATGTTTAGCCTTAAAAAAAAAAAGAGCATGGAAATGTTCTGACTGAGTGAGAAAATCAAGCTCGAGGACATCAAGTGTGTCATGTGCATCTGTGTGTGTGCGTGTGTGCGTGCGTGTGCGTCACATGCTAACAGAGTGTGTGTTTTGTTGAGACAGCTGACTGTGAGACGGACGGCGACCTTAGCTACTCGGGTCTTCAGGACCCCCTCGAGGCCACGTCCCCCGCCTCCTACGCCCACTCCCCAGCCGCCGACGGCCTACCCATCCCGGTCTTCCGCTTCCCCTCGGTGGGTGGTCATTTGTGCACCTTTTGTATGTGACAGACACCCACTGTTCACTTGCGAGCCATACCGTGCGTTATTGATTTTGTACATATAGGACAATCTCAGTACACAACATTAGATACACGATCCCAAGATTCAATTAAAAAGATAACAGTGACAAAAGAAATGATCATTTTATTTAATGATTATTATGCCCATCTCTAGTGTGTAAAACACGTAGTAAAATGTACTTATATGTAGTAAAACACAGTGCTGTATATGGCGCTGAAGTCATTCTCTATGTGTCTTGACAGAGCATTGCTGTATCTAACAACACGGAACCTGTCAAGCCAGGATCTCCAAGCGGCTTCAACTCTCCTGGTGACAGGTACGCAACTCCTCTTCCTCCTCCTCCTCTGTCGATGTGCCACAACAGGGTGGAGGCAGGACGGACCAGAGGTGGCTTTCTTTAGATGTGGTGGAAGGCCCGTTTTTACTCGTGGGATGGATTTTGGTGGGGCTTTTTTCTCAGCGTGAGAGCAGGCATTCAACATGCAGATTGTTTCTGTGTGTTGTGGATCTCCAGGAAATTGCTCAATAGCCTAGACCATTGGTTTTCATTAAATTACTATGTTGTAAAAAATTTTTTTAAAAAGTGCAGTGTACATGCACGTTCTAAGTGGTGGGGTTTGATAGGTTGGCGTGTTAATACGGGTGGGGGTGGGGTGGGGGGGGGGGTAAGGTTATTCATGGGTTTTTGCTATTTGTGGTTGGGCCCAGTCCCTTTCCCATGTAAATATCAGCGATCAACTGTACTGTATAAACCCATTAAAAAAAGCAATTGCGTAAAACGATGTACCGCGACGTAGGAGGGGAACACGGTAGTCACTTTTTGGAAAATTAGTCGCTACACGGGTTGGCCAAGTCTGTAAGTTGGCAACACTGACTGTGCTTTTGTAAACTAGCTCCTCTTAGCTATGTTACTGGAAGCAGTCAGCTAGCAAGGATGGACAAATATTGGGTTCAATTAAATTGAATTCGGTTAAGTTCACTGCTAGCCCTCCCAGTTAACATGGATATTTGAATGATCTAGCCATTGATGGCAGTGAATGAGTGGTCGTCAATGTCGAGGTTGGAATGTTAAAAAAAAAAAAAAAAAAAAAAAAAAAATATTCCCATGGCATTTAGGGATGCACACGGTTGTTATGTTTTATTGGGATTATTTGGAGGTGCTTGTAAGAAGTTCTCCCATGTAAAGGGTCCCTGGACCCCAAAGTCCAAGTGGCCTGCACATGGAAAAAAAAGTAATGGTTGTAACTTAAAAGCGGCCCCAGGAGTTGGGGCTAAAGTGGAGGCCCCTTGCCAAACCCATAAATGTTTGGGCAGCCTGCGACGCAATTAGCCGAGGTGAAGGCTTTTTTTAAAAATGTACATGGAATGTTCTCCGCGCTTCTCTGAAACCTATAATGTGTTCATTGTATTTACTCAGCACACCCTGGACAGACACCCGATTCCCACAAGTAGACAATTGTTTTCTTGTTTACACCTGAGTCCTGCATGCTACCAACAACAATTTAGTAGGATCTTACACA
Source organism: Phyllopteryx taeniolatus (assembly GCF_024500385.1). Lineage (NCBI taxonomy): Eukaryota > Metazoa > Chordata > Actinopteri > Syngnathiformes > Syngnathidae > Phyllopteryx > Phyllopteryx taeniolatus. The sequence continues at coordinate 9,633,714 of NC_084520.1, read as the reverse complement.
AAACACAGAAACAATCTGCATGGCTACCTTTGTGCTTGCTGTTTCTGTTGTTGCTGTGAAATATAGTGTGAATAGTCATTATCTTACTAGATGCCTGAGAGGCACATTAAGTTGTGACGATTTCTAGTGCGTGCGATGCCGATGTCAGCAGCCGTCTTCGCTTTGTTTGTTTTCCCGATGACACACGGATGTCACCTCTAATAATCTGTGTTTTCCCATATTGCAAAAACGTGTTTTGATATTGGATTTAGGGAATGATAGGTTTACCCTTGGCTTTAACGCTCAGCGTATGATCACTTTTGATCTGCCAGTTGGTAGAAGGCAGAATTCATAGGGCTCTATCATAACTGCCCCATGGACCAATGATCTATGGATCAGAAAATGAGTAGTCCAACACTCCCTCCCCTTGCTCCTAATGCAAATATTATTATTATTATTTAAAAAAAATATATAAATCTCCATTGCAGCTATGCCTCCGATGTGACTTCCGGCCTGAGCGACGGCTACGAGGGCATGACGGAGAAGAGCGAGAAAACGGTTGCTAGACGAACCGCTGCCAAGCTTTTTAGGCGGCGGGTACGCTCCAGGCTGCGCATCACCGGGGTACAATGACGCCGCACATTGTATGCCTTGCTTAGTTTTGGACACTTAGCACTTGAGCCTCACCGCCGGTCGCGTATGGTCACTTCCCAACTCCCCTGCAGCTGTCCGACAAGGTGGACCGGGTGGTGGAGTGTCAGCTGCAGACGCACAACGACAAGATGGTGACGTTCAAGTTTGACCTGGATGGAGACAACCCGGATGACATTGCCGGCGTCATGGTGGGTGACAGCCACCGCCACTACAAACCTCCCTTTATTCTAGATCTAGAGTTATTCAATACATACATAGGATTCTTAACATCACGAGAAAACCACAGTTAATACACCACACGATAGTATTTCAGGATCATTTTTAAAGAAAATTATTCCTAGCACATCCCACACCACAGGGTAATTGCTCAGGATAATCTTGAAAGAAAATCACTCTTAACGAACCCCACACGACAGGATAATCGTTCAAGATGGTCTTTGAAGAAAATAAATCTTAACAAACAACACGATATTCACTCAGCATGATCTTTAAAGAAAATCACTCTTAACACACGGCAGGGCAGGATAATCGTTCAGGATCATCTTGAAATTAAACTCACTCATCATGCCACAGGACAATCGCTCAAGATAATCAGTAATGAAAATACTCTTAAACACAGTCCACACCACAGAATAATCGCTCAGGATCATCTTTCTCCCTCCTTATCACGTCCTTTATATCTTTGCTCTATTATGTCTATGGGACTGATTGATTTGTTACCCACAAAATGAGTGCCTGTTGATGGCATCTTGGCTTGGCTATTTGAAGCGGAATGAAGGCGCGCTGACAGCTACTCGATCACCACGTCTGACGCGCAACAGCAACTCCCCGCAACAACCGCGTGAATGTGCAGCACAGTGCCGTTACTCACGCGTGAGGTGTTTTTCCCGGGAAAAGAAGCAATGAACGATGATGAGGAGGAGGATGGCAGCGCATTTGATGGATGGACACACAAATAGAACGTCCTGTCCACTTCACGGTCACAGTACTTACGCTCTGCACTTAATGATCCATTTGTATGTACTATAAATACAAATTAAGTACTTTTGCAAGAAGAAGGCGGACTTTGCCGATACATCTAAACACATTAGTGCAACTAAAATGGTTCCAAAACAAGGTTTGACTGGGAAGTGGATGAAGAACAAAATGGCCAACTGCCAAACAAATAATGTGCATGTCATATGCATTAGAAGAAAATCTAATTTTCAGAGCTGCAAAGTTTTATTGTTTAACGTTGACATTAATCTTTTGTCTTTTACACAGAACCCACAACCAGAATGTCTATGTTTGCTGTACGTGTAGGGATTACATACAGTTACATTGCATTGGATACAAAAGAATTGTGTTTGATGTTGATTGCTTTTTTTTGCTACAGGTGCACAACGAGTTCATCCTGCCATCGGAGAAGGAGGGCTTCATCTACCGCATGGGCGACATCATCAAGCGGGCAGAGGCACTCATGGCCAAAGAGCAGCCAGTGCACCCTAGCGGGCAACGCCCCCCTCAGCCTGCCTTCCACAGCACAGCCAACCCACTGTCTTCCTCCCAGGTTAGCCGCAGTGTGTACGATCGTAACGTGTAACGTAAATTTGACGTTTCGTTCGTACATTTCCTACAAGAAAATCTCTGAACAAAACTAAGTGAAGTTGAGAAAGTAATGTAGTCACAGCATCAAAGCTTGCGTGTGGATGCGTGTGTGAGGGTGCGCTGTGACTGATTTGCCTTTGAGGTCAGCTTCTATTCTGAGACTTTTGGGAAGATAGTTCCAAAAGGGAGTTGGACAAACTCATGTGGCCTCAGGATGCAAATAGACACAAACTACAAAGACTTCCTGTGTGATTCAACATAAATAAAACAAGAACATATTTTCGAGATTGCATACAGTTGCTAATCAATGAAGAAACATGGATATTTACATACATATTTCCACCATATGTCCCCTCCTTGAGCCGTCACCTAATCGTGGTGGAGGGGTGTGGGTGTCCCAATGATCCTAGGAGCTAAGTTGTCTGGGGCTTTATGCCCCTGGTAGGGTCACCCATGGTAAACAAGTCCTAGGTGAGGGACCAGACAAAGCACGGCTCAGAAGACTCCTATGATGCATAAAAACACTGGAAAATGTTTTCCCTTGCCTGGACGCGGGTCACCGGGGCCCGCCTCCGGAGCCTGGCCTGGAGGTGGGGCTCGAAGATGAGCGTCTGTTGGCCGGGCACAGCCCAAATGGGTAACGTGGGTCCCCCTTCACATGGGCTCACCACCTGTGGGAGGGGCCATAGGGGTCGGGTGAAGTGCGAGCTGGGCGATGGCCAAAGACGGGGACCTTGGCGATCCGATCCCCGGCTACAGAAGCTGGCTCTAGGGACGTGGAATGTCCCCTCTCTGGCAGGGAAGGAGCCCGAGCTGCTGTGTGAGGTCAAGAAGTTCCGACTAGATATAGTCGGGCTCGCCTCCACACACACCTTGGGCTCTGGTACCAGTCCTCTCGAGAGGGGTTGGACTCTCTTCCACTGTGGGGTTGCCCACGGTTAGAGGCACCGAGCAGGTGTGGGTATACTTATTGGCTCCGGCTCGGCGCCTGTACATTGGGGTTCACCCCGGTGGACGAGAGGATATCCTCCCCCCGCCTTCGGGTGGGGGGACGGGTGCTGACTGTTGTTAGTGCCTATGCACCAAACAGCAGTTCAGAGTACCCACCCTTTTTGGAGTCCTTGGAGGGGGTGCTGGAGAGCGCTCCCGATGGGGACTCCATCGTTCTGCTGGGGGACTTCAATGCTCACGTGGGCAATAACAGTGAGACCTGGAAGGACGTAATTGGGAGGGACAGCCCCCCCGATCAAAACCCGAGCGGTGTTCTGTTATTGGACTTCGGTGCTCATCACGGATTGTCCATAACGAACACCATGTTCAAACATAAGGGTGTCCATACGTGCATCCGGAAGAGCTGGACGAAGTAGCTCGGGAGAGGGAAGTCTGGACTTCCCCGCTAAAGTTACTCCCCCGTGACCTGACCTCGGATAACCGGAAGACAATGGATGGATGGATGAATACAAGTTTAGCTATCTAGCAGACTTGTTGCCGGACAAAATAGCTTGTAGTGCATGCCTACTAGATGCTAATTGGTGAATACTTTTTATTTGACTTGAAGGGACTGCATACAGTTTGTGGCCTAATCTGTAAAGAAGCATCCATATTTGTTGTCTTGTACCCATCATATACAGATGCAAATGTGTTAAGAAACACCCATATTTACTCCACCTCAAGGGTGTCTATCCGGCGACTAGTGGCTTATCGAGTGAAGAAACAGCCATACTGTATTTACTATACATGTAGGGAGTGCAGACAAGTACTATTGAGGCAAGAACTGTATGCTTACTGTACTTGTAGGAGTGCCTAGAAGTATGACTTAGTCAAGAAACATCAGTTCACTATAATTTTAGGGAGTGCATAAACCTCATCAGTAAAGGAACAGTCATATCTACTGTACTTGTAGGGAGTGTGTACAGCTACTCATCAGTGAAAACATTTCCAGTCACTATACTTGTAAGGAGTGCATACATATACTCACCAGCGAAGAAACATCCATATTTACTGTGCTTGTAGTGAGTGCATAAAGCCATTAATCAGTGAAAAAGATCCACATCTATTATACTTTAGAGAGAGTGCATACAGCTACTCATCAGTAAAGACACATCCACATTTACTGTACATGTAGGGGGTGCATACAGCAACTAAGAAGTGGTTAATTCACTCCCAGGTGTTATCTTTATTTTCGCAGCCGGATCTGCAGAGTCAGAGCCTCCCACGAGCTCACTTCTCCTCCTCCCTGCCCGGTACGTCAGCTAATCATGTTTTCTGTATGACATGTCGATGATGTCATCGTGTTTCAAGCATGTGTGTGTGTGTGTGTGTTTATGTGCCTCAAGACTTTGCTGTGGCTAACTCGTGTGCGGAGGTAGGCGGTTCGCATCCACGTGCCAACGGCGACGTCTTCACTCCAGATGGGATTTTACCTGGGCGACCGCTTGTCCGCTCGCAGTCGTTCCACAATGCACCAGGTAACGCTCGAGCCTCCGCCGCCTCAGGGCCCCTCGCACACACAGGGGGAGCATTTCAGGACAATTGCCAAACCGCCCACAGATGGCGCCGATGACCGTTAAAAACTGGTTGTACAACTAACAAATATGGAAAGGGAGAAAAGCTGTCATAGTCTCGTAGATTTAATGGTTTGTGGAATTGGATCACCATTAAAATCATCAAATGTTGACTCTCCTTAAGGCAATTATTCATTCATTCATTTACTGTGCATGTCGGAAGTGCATACAGGTCTAACTGAGTCTATAAATGTTCATGTTTACTGTAATTGTAGGGAGTGCATAGTCAAGAAATCAAGAAATGTACATTTACTGTACTTTTAGGGCATGCATACGGGCACTACTTAGTCAAGAAATGTGCCTATTTTCTGTACTTGTAGGGAGTGCGTACAGGTGCTACGGAGTCAAGAAACATCTATAGTTACAGTACGTGTAGCAACTTGCATCAACCTTCTTGAGACAATTTATTTAGTTTTATATTATGTAATATTAAATTAATGATTATTTATAATTTATCCATCCATTTTCTGAACTGCTTATCCACACTAGGGTATGAAATTATGTATTTAAATTATTTTCGTAATGCATTCAGTGTATATTTGTATATTATTGTTTCATTGGTATTTATTTACAATTCACATATTTTTATGTATTCAATTTGTATCTACACATTATTGAAAGTATATTTATTGAATGTAGTGTGTATTGTAAAATATATTACAGTTTACATTTTATCCTAAAACATTTAATTACTTTTTATTTTTTTGTAATTGAGGAGTTGTATGAAAAGTATTGAGCGTAGAAACTATAAATACCATTATTATAGTCACACATATTAACCTAAAAAGTACTAACTTAAATGTATATTTATTCCTAATGTGTTGCTGTTTTATTTATTTGCATCTTTATTTTTTATTAATTTAGATATTAAAATAATTAAATGTTGTATACTTTATTTAGTGTATATTTATTAAATAATAATATATACATTACGTAAAATTAACATTTTTCTTAAAAATAAAATACTTGGCTACATTTATATTCCTAATGAATTAAGATTAATTTAATTAATTTAATAGTTCCATCCATCCATTTTCTGAGCCGCTTCTCTTCACTAGGGTCGCGGGCGTGCTGGAGCCTATCCCAGCTGTCATCGGGCAGGAGGCGGAGTACACCCTGAACTGGTTGCCAGCCAATCACAGGCCACATAGAAACAAACAACCATTCGCACTCACAGTCATGCCTACGGGCAATTTAGAGTCTCCAATTAATGCATGTTTTTGGGATGTGGGAGGAAACCGGAGTGCCCGGAGAAAACCCACGCAGGCACGGGGAGAACATGCAAACTCCACACAGGCGGGGCCGGGGATTGAACCCAGGTCCTCAGAACTGTGAGGCTGACGCTCTAACCAGTTGACCACCGTGCCGCCTTGTTTAATAGTTGTTATTTAAAAAGTATTGTGCATGGAAACTATTGTATATAACCATATATATTGTATATATCCACTGTACTATATTTTTCAATAAATATATACTTATTACAATTATATTTATTTATAATATATGACTTTTATGTTGTTTTTTTATATGTAAATAATTGCGAATTCAGTAGATGCAGATGTAAAGAAAACAAAACTATTTCACTAATGTTAATATTTAAACATGTTGGAAGTCACCAACAAAAAGGAGCCAAATGCGTGACGTTCCCAACGCTTCCGTGCGGTGCGATGTGCAAATGAGGACTTACTGTATTTTCAAGTCCAAAATGAGTTCCAGAAGTGCACATGGGACACATTTACGCTTCGCTCGCAGTCACGATGGTGATGGGGCCGCAATTACACACGGAACAAAGCATCTTTGTCCAGTGAACGAGAGATTTACGCCCCACACGAAGGCCAAGGAAAGACTGTGTGTCTTCCCTTGTACGTGTGGATTGATTGCACATGTTTGTCTTCCAGGGTCTCCTCTTGCTTACCACCACACCGCCTCCCTCCTGCCACACTACCACGTGCCCTACATGGGTAGCTTCCCGTTCCAGTACCCCGCCTCGCCGGGTTCCCCCAAACCAGGGCCTGTGGCGATGGGTGGGCTCCATCCACCTCTCGCCCGCGTGTCCAGTAGCCCCACCTTTCCATCTATTCCTTCCCCGGTACCGCCGGGCTCCCCGAACCTCCTTAAAGACAGCGAGAGCCCACCTGGGCTGCCACCCCAGCCCCAGCATCCCGGCATGTGGCCCCCGCACAGCCAGCCCCTGTTCTCACTGGCCAACGTCATCTCCATGGCCATGAGCATGGCGCAGTCGTTCATCCCTCCCGCCCAGCAGGGGATGCCCTCCTATGGGGGCTTCCACCCTCAGTCGGCATACCCGTATCCCCCGCATTACCAGACCCCCACGCTGGAGGTGCCGTACCCCTTAAACGTCTACCCCAGCCCGGGGAACACGCCACCGACGGACGGATTCCCTCAAGGTTGTCAGGACACCTGTCCCACTACCCCACCACAAACTCCACTGCAGCAGACCGAACCCTCCACTCCCCCAGGCCGACTTCAGGAGGGCCCAGTCCCTGTACTATCCCAAGTGCCCGGTTCGACCTCGTTGTTGGATCTATCACCCTCGACAACGGACAGTCCGGAGAGCACCGTGAGTCTCGATTAGCTGCATTAGCATCACATGGTAATGGCGAACAGTCACTTTTATTGCAACAAAAATGTTAATGATAACATTGAAGCTGGCATCAGCACAGGGATTTACAGAACTCAACCAAGGCCACACAGTCTCAATTTCAGATCCCATTGTACACCTCCATGAGTGCACTGTACTGTATGCTGTTGTCGCTGTCAAAATGACAAGTATCTGCATATTTTGAGTTTTTGATTTTTATCAGAAAAAAAACAAATTTTATTCTTGAAAATTGTGGTGATAGTTTTTGTGCAACAACAACAAGAGCAAGCTCATTAATATTTATTTGTTCTTCCTTTCTAGTTATCATCCATCAGCACTCTATCTGAACTGAACACCACAAGCCCGATGACCCAAAAAGTGTCACCATTGAGCTCCTCAGGTAAGAAATTGTTCAAATCTTTGGTGTTTGACTGTAAAATGACACTTTTGTTTTCAGGCCAAACAAAAAAGCACATGTGCTTATTTATGCGCACACAGTGGCCATTTTTACCATGTTTTCCCTCTAAATACATGCTGATTTGGCCTTTTGACGTGTTTTCTCCTCCTCGCTCACACCATCGCCTATTGAACCAAGAGCCATTGCGTAACCTCTGGTGCCGTAGCTAATGTTCCATCCCGTGTGGACCTCGGTGCCATGGCAGCCCCTACCCAACAGCGGTGACCAATCGGCGCCCAGACACACTCGTTTACAGCCACCCCACACCACCACACCTGTCTGTGTTTATAGACTCTAAACAGAGTCCTTCTGTTTGCATGCGCCCAAGCTAAACCCTCACCATGGTTTACTGCTACAAGGACGCCTAGTGGGCAAACTGAGGCACTGTGGCCTTAATACGACACATAAACAGGAGAGTACAAGCAATGATAACCACAGAACTCAGGACACTAAATGTAATACAATTACATGGCATACACAAATTAATGTAACCAATGTCACTGGTATGTAGCTGAAAGCAATATGAGTTCTGTAATGTACAAATTAATTTTAGCTAACATGCTAATGTCATTATCATCCAACAAAAATCCATATCAATTAGATGCTGTACAAAATGATTCGATCAAACAGATGCTAACGTCGGTAGCATGTAGCTGACAGCAATATCAATTAAATACGTACAAATTAATTTGATCAAACAGATGCTAACTAACTAGCTGAAAACAATATCAATTAAATACGCTATGTACCAATTGATTTGATCAAATAGATGGTAACATCACTAGCATGTAGCTGAAAGTAGCAATATCAATTACATACATACACATTTATATGATCAATAGGATGCTAAAGTCATGAGCATGTAGCAAGAAGCAATATTGATTAGATCCTGTACAAATTCATTTCATCAAACACATGCTAACATCATTAGCATAAAATCATGGCCACTGATGGCTGTCATGAAAAACTTGCGATGCAGGCCAACTAATGAAACTAACTAATAAATTAGTTATTAGTCTATTTTTCAATGATCTACCATCTGTTAATAAATAAAGATATACAGTCATTAAAAATATTATTAGACCACCCTTATTTTTTCAGTTTCTTGTTCATATTTTTGGACAAACATAATGATGACAACAAAAATAGCTCATAAGAGTTTAATTTAAGAGCTGATCAATATCTAACCATTTTCCATGGTTTTCTCGATAAAAACTAAAATCACTGGGAATACAAGTTTAAGCGTGTCAAATAAGACAAAGTATTATGAAATCAGTTGGATTTTTGTCATCCTCATTGTGTTCCTTGGTTACTATTACCTTTAGTGGTACCAGGAATTAAAATGAACAAAAAGTTGAAGAAACAAGGGCGGTCTAATAATTTTTTTCCGTGACTGTATGTTATCATCCTGCGACCCTACTGAGGATAAGCGGTACAGAATGGATGGATGGATGTACTGTATGTTATCATATGGCAAATGATCGTAAAGTCATCTACTTGATTTGAGGATCAATGATTAGCTAGTCAGTCAATTGTCAGGGGGTGATTCATTGGTTCCTGCTAATTAGCCGCGCTGCCAATCACACAAACAGCCCGCCCATGTGTTCCTACTCTTGGACTATGAGCGTAAAAGCGCAATAAACCAAAAGAGGAACCACAATATGAAGACAGTTTCCTTTTGCCTGGCAGGAGCTCCATCTGCTGCGGTGACGGTGGGGCGTTTCCAGGTGTCGCCCAGCGCCGAGGTGCCAGGCCTCGCCTCGCTGTCGCAAGGGCGCGCGAGCAGCACCGAGGAAGGGCAGGGCGAGTCGGAGACTGGTCTGGGTGCCTCCCTCACCAAGAGGAAGATGGAAGAGGAGGAGGCGGTAGAGGAACGGCCAAAGGCGAGGAGACGCGGGCGGAGGCGGGCGCGCAGCCTCAGCCTGATGGGCATGTCCGCGGACAGTGGGCTGTCGGTGACGGCGCCAGATTCGGAAGGCCGGCTGTGGGACGGTGCCTCCGGCAGCCCGCAGTACGGCAATGCACTCCACCACCTGTGGACCATGAACTACAGCCACAACTCCTCCTACCTGAGCAGCGACGACTCGGACAGCGACGATGACGAAGACATGCTGGACGAGCTCCAGGAGCTCCGAGAGAAGTGAGTGACTGTTTCACAATGTTAGGTACACCCACCAGGACCTCCGCTAAGGTCAAACTTGTCTGTTACTGACATGCCGGACATTACTGTTCCACTTTGGTCCTGCAGGAGAGGAGACACTAATGCACATTTTGCACACACACACACACACACACACACACACACACACACACACACACACACACACACACACACACACACACACACACACACATACAGCACCCCACAAAACGAATACATTTCCACAAAATTTTACCTTCAAGCTTTCAAATATTGGTGCATATCTAGATAACCATGCAGAGTGGATATTGTCTTCCCCACTTTTAGATGTTACAGTCCGCTGGCATTTGGGCCATCATACCAAAAAACAAATAAAACTCCACATAATTTTGCCTTCAAGCTTTCAAATTTTGGTGCAGGGCTTTTGGTGTAGCGGATATTTTTTCATTGCTTTTGGTCATTGCAGTCCACTTGCATTGAAGACAAGTAGGGAAGTAACCCATCATACAACGAAAATAGAAATTCCACACAATGTTGACCTCAAATCTCTCAATTTTTATGCAGATCTGGATGAAGTTGCAGTTGAACAAGTTTTTATCCCTACATCAGTCTGCTAGGTTTGGGGCCAAGTCAGGCAGTGACCCATAACAATAAACAATTAGCACACATATTTGCCTTAAAAAAAAACTAGACTGTTATCCACATCTGCACTAAAATTTTAAAGCTTGAAGGCTAAAATTTGTGCCAGCTTAGTGCGAACTCTTTATTTTTGTGTCACAGCCCCACCTGGTCTCAACGCTAGTGGAATGCAACAATTGTAATATTAAACATTACATATTATATTGGAATGAAAGTACACCTTTTTCCACAACTCCTAAGTACCGATATGTGTTTATAAAATATGAAATAAAATTAATTTTCCTTACACCTATGTATTATACGCTTTATCGACTGATGATTTTTTTTTTAGGAAAAAAATGCATATTATACACAAGAAATTACGGTTATTGTTTCAGGTCACTGCCCCACTTTGCGTCATTGTTAGCAGACTGTAACAGCCAAATGTGGAGTTTTTCCCCCCAATCTGCGCCTTTATCAGATCTTTACCAAAATATCATGACTTGAAAACAAAATTGCGAGCTGATTTTTTATTTTTACTGTGGGGCACTGCCCCTCTTGGCCCCAATGCACCAGGACTCTACTGCACGTTTATCCAGATCTGCACCACCATTTGACCTTGAAGTTGAGCGTTTTGTTTCTGCGGTTGCAGACATCTGTCGGAGGTTCAGGAACTGCAAGCGGCTCAGAAGCAGGAGATCGAGGATCTGTACGAAAAGATGGGCAAAGTCCCGCCACCTGGCATTGTTTCCCCGGCCGCCATGTTGTCCAGCCGCCAACGACGCCTGTCCAAAGGCGCGGGGGGCTTCCCGCCATCACGTCGGAATAGCCTCCAGCGATTGGACATGTTGCCGATTCAAGGTGACTTAACGTCAAAGGGGATTGCTATGATAGGACTCACACCCATTCTGCGAAATACTTGCTTGGTGTCGGGCAGGGCTGGGTGATTAATAAATTTTATCGATTAATTTGAATGTATTTGTCTGGATCAATTTTTTTAATAGGCGCCACGGTGGGCGACTGGTTAGCGCATCTGCCTCACAGTTCTGAGGACCAGGATTCAAATCCCGGCCCCGCCTGTGTGGAGTTTGCATGTTCTCCCCCGTGCCTGTGTGGGTTTTCTCCGGTTACTCCGGTTTCCTCCCACATCCCAAAAACATGCAGCGTAGGTTAATTGAAGACACTAAATTGCCTGTACGTATGAATGTGAATGTGAATGGTTGTTTGATTATATGTGCCCTGCGATTGGCTGGCGACCAGTTCAGGGTGTACCCCGCCTCTCGCCCGCGACCCTAGTGAGGATAAGCGGAACGGAAGATGAAATAAATTTTTTGGGTAGCTACTGTTTACATTTTATTTAATCATCTCATTACTGTATGTTTTTATAAAGTACCCTATTATAGATTACTATTTTTCTTATTTAAAAAACACCTTCAAAAAATGTGTGTGGTTTTTTGGGAGGATGCCAGAGCGCATTAATAGGATTTACATTCATTTCAGTGGGGGAAGATGATTTGCGATCTGAGAGTTTTGAGTAATGTGTGGTTACAGAACGAATTAAAGTGGTTTCTCGAGGCACCACTGTATTTAAAATGATGTATTTTGACAAAAGGGATATTTTTCCCCAAAATGAAAGACTTATTTTCAAATTATCTGTAAAGAAACAATATTTTATTTCCATTATTTCTGTGGAAGATGATAAAAGTGGCAAATCCCAGAAAGGAAAAACAAAAAGCAAAACTTGTATTGAATACAATCATTGCCATTTGTTGTTGTCTTTTTTAATAAGCAAAGGGGGGAAAATGAGTAATTAAGTCAGAAATTGGAGATTTCCTTTTAAAGCCGTATTACCCTGCCCTAGGTCATTACCCCGGCTTATAGTCCTCAATTAACTTCTACCTTTTGACATTTCAGCTTCGATGTTACCCGGACTCTCCTTTTGCTGACATTTGAACCTTTTCGCAGGTATTATCAGAAGAAACTCTCTGGGAGGAAGCAGCAGCAGCTCCCAGGACAAACCCAGCAAAGGCATCACTTTCGCTTCAGACATGAGTAGAATGGTGAGAGTCGGTGTGTCCGTGCGCGTCCTCTTCCTGTTTGGTTGTCTTTTGATCTCATGCATGTCTCTTTCCTAGTAAGAAAATTCTAAGCGAGCAAACGCTAAACATCTGGACTACCTCATCCAACGTCGTCACGAAGAAGGAAACGGTTGGGAGGTGGGGGGAATGACATTCAAACGATACTCCACCACCCCCAACCCCAACCGAGTATGAGGGACTTTCCTTTGTCACATGTTGGGAATAACAATGTCAATCCTGAGTGAAGAACTACATGAGTTGATTCCACGCTGCCACAGCTATCCATTTGCATTGTACAGTAAACCATGTTTTTTTTTTTCCGTTTTGTTTTGACGCCAGCCATCTTGTGCCAGGCAGAGATAACAGAAACTGCAAGATGGCTGAAGACAAACAGTTGAAATGCACAGCCCTCCGCCAAGGAGCGAATCACCACAATTTTGGATGCACATCTTTGTCGCATGATAGATCGCTGTTTCTGGACAAGACCCAAAAGGCAACAACAACAAAAAAATCTGTTTTTAAAATGCGATACGTTCTTTTAAAACTGGGGCAGCATGGTGAGCAAGTGGTTCGCACATCTGGGTGTCCTCCCACGTTCCCAAAACATGCATGTTAGGTTCTTTGAAGACCCTAAAATATCCATAGGTGTGAACGCCTGTCTAAAAGTGCACTGTGATCGGCTGGCAACCACTCCATACCAGACTACTCCTGCAGGTGGCGCTAATGCATGATAGAAATTGGGTTATCGCAATAAGCAAACTACTTTTTTCTTGTCTGTTGGCTTTTGGTCTTGTCATTATTTATTTATTTTTATTTTCAAACCTCATCAAAATTCGAAGCGTGGAAATCAAGGTTGTTATATTTGCATTATTTCTCAAAAATTTATTGGGTCATTGCCCCAAGTGCAACAGGACTGTAACAGCAAAACCTTGACACTTGTCATTACTGAAAATATTTTAAAATGCAAATATTAAAATAAAATGACATTTAAGTGACACACAAATGATAATGTGTTAGTGGTCACAAACCTGACTGCCTGAATTTAGTCATTCATTCACTAGAATACTTGAAAATTCAAAATTTAGCCCCAGGTATTTTTTCCTCCTAAAATATGAATCCTTCTCATAATGGCATCAGTATGATATTCCCCTTTGCACCTTTTTAATAAGGATTTCTTCACTGATTGGCTGGGTGAAATCACACTTCTGCATTCCTATCATCTTACCAAATATAGTTGAGCTCAATAGCATTCAAAATCAAAGAGGAAATGGGGAAAAATCGAATTTTTGTGTGCTTTTAATGTTCACGCTCCTTGGTGGAGGTAATCGAGTCAGTATAAGATGGAAATACAAATTTCTAATATGTAATTCTACTTCTGGCTTCTGCTTGTACGTGTATATACGGTAGAGTGCATTTATAGACTGTTTACACAATTACTTGTGCAACAAACAAAATACAAATATACATTATTTTATTAGGATAGATCAATCAAGCACCTCATGCACTTTAGCTTTTTCATTTATCAATTGTCGGTCAAATGGTATTCATTTATAAAAATAAAACAAGGGAGAATGTCCAAGCTGGCAATGTGCCTTAAAAAAAAATCATTCACACTGGACATTTGAGAAAAAAAAAAGTATCAAATAATATATTGAAAGATTTGCAAAATAAACAATGTGCAATGTAGAATAAGTGTTTCCAATAAGCTGCTGCCATCTGTGCCTTTTCCTCAAGGTCTTATTTTGTATTTCTCCTCATCTATAATGGATTTCCCAGCTCAATAAATATAATTTTTAAAAATTAACCGAGTGAGTTGTTTTGGTTTTTTTTTTGCAAAACAAAATGAATCAATTTCATTCTACATAACACTTTATCAACATAAATACAGTTAATTACAACCATTTCATGTTGTTTTAAGTGCTGTCATTTTGCATTATCTGCTACGGAAGGTCACTTCAGATCTCGCACAAAATGGCTGCACACGCACACAAATTATTATTTGACTTAAGTCCCTGCCAAAGATGGAGTCCAGTGCTGTCTTTGAGATGAGCACAGAAAGGCTGGTAGCCGTCCCGACGGAGGGCCTGGACGCCTCAGTTGGCGCCAGTCTTTGGCGCCCGAGCACGCTTGGCCTCCTCGTCCATCTCGTCCATGATGCGCTCCTGAGAGACGGAGTAAAACGTGTAGCCATCTAGACGTGAGAGTGAGCGGTTAAGGGAAGTAATGTACATAAATAGGGATATAACATTATATATAAGATTGTAAAAGTATATATAACATATTGGAAATTAGAAAAAATACAGTGGGTACGGAAAGTATTCAGACCCCCTTAAATTTTTCGCTCTTTGTTATATTGCAGCCGTTTGCCAAAACCATTTAAGTTAATTTTTTTCCCTCATTAATGTACACACAGCACCCCATATTGACGGGGAAAAAAACAGAATTGTTGAAATTTTTGCAGATTTCTTTAAAAAGAAAAAAAAATATCACACAGCCATAAGTATTCAACAAACAACCAAAACGAAAGAAAAAAACAACTTACAATTGTGTCTTAGTTTGCTTTTGCAAAATATTTGGTAACTTGTAAAGAACCCTAACACTTTGTATTTTTTTATTTAAAGAAAAAATCTATCTGAATTAAAAGAATAATAATAAAACATTTTATTCAACCAATTTTAGTGGTGAAAAAACGACTACACTATTATTACAGAACTCTCGATCCGGTTTTTTTTTTCATTCCCCTTGTCATGATTGCAAAGAGTGTAGACTAAAGTTTAACACATAACATGTCAAATATTTGACATATTCAGAATATTTGTTAGCCGTGACTTCACCTTGCGTTGACGTTAGCATTAGCAAAAGGATACAGATGCCCAGCACGAGCGCCCCAATGGCGAATCCGGTCAGCACGTTCCGCGTCCGCAGCTTCTGCGTCTTCTTCTTCCATTGCTCCAGCTCCACCTGCCTGATGAAGTGCAACTGCTCCGGGGACAGTTCCCCCTTGCTCGGGTCTATCCTGGTCGCGAACGGGACGTCAGTCCGCTTCGACGCCTTGTCTGCCATGTTTGTCCAGCTAGTTAGCTAGTTTCCGCTGCAGAGTTGCAAAACAGCGACACTGTGGATGACACTATTAACCGCGCATCCACGTTGTTGTCAGATTTGTGCCACAATAATGCAGCTATTAAACATGTGTCACTACAAAATCGTTCCCCAGGTGCACAAAGCGGCTTTACTGTTCTTATGAAACGAAAGCCAAGGAAACAGCGCCATCTTCTGCAAATACGTGAGAAGCAAAAGAAACACGACGAATTGAAAGTTTGACCTGACATTTAATTGAGTGACTCCAACATTTAAAAGATTAAGCGCCCGACAAAAGACAAGTAGGTTCGTTAAAGTCTGCGTCACAAATGGCAATGGCGAGGGAAAATCAGGCGAATCCTCAAAGTTTAAAGTTTCGACAAGCCTCCGTCGAGATGCTGACGGACTTTCTCACGAATCTCAACGAGAAAAACAAAGATAACCTCCGTAGTTTGTCCACCTGCAGCGGAGTCTTCAAGGAGAAAATAATATTTGGTAAGTAATAACATTAGAACGCTAACGTCCAGAACGGCGTTTCTCGAGTAACATTTCCAATAGAGAAGTATGAATTACAACTATTTTGTATGCCCAAGCTCGACAAAACCTAAAAATGGTAGCATTTATACACTAATAAATTGTTTACACTTTACGGAGAAGGACGGTTTAAAACACTGGTGTCAAACTCAAGGCCCGGGGGGCCAGATCCGGCCTGCCAGTTCATTTTACGAGGCCTGCAAAAGCAATTCATGTAGGTCTACTTCCATGATTCTTGGTAAAATACGTACCGAAATTTCTAATTGTCATATGTAATAAATGATAACATTGAGGTATCGCAACCATGTTTTTGTTGCCAAACCCCATTTCACAGTAACTTGAACAATAGTTGAACAAACTGATAACAAAACTACAGTCGTTATCCATCAAGTTGTTGTCTATATGTAATACTGTGATGAGGCGATTAAACATATTTATGTTTCCACAACCATAATGGCCCTCTGAGGGAAACTGTAACCACAATGTGGCTCGTGACAAGAAAGAGTTTGACACACTTGGAGCGCTGTAGTGCCTGAAATTTTTATATTTTTAATGTGCTTTTCTGTGCGCAGTCCCTTTAAGTTATCGAGTGAGCGGTAGGTTATTATTTCCAATAAAACAACCTACCAATGATTTGATGAGATAAACAAATTAAAATAAATGAAACTCAATAAATATATGTGCAATCATTCATTTTAATTACATCACAATATACTTAATGTACACTTTTTCATGTGGCCAACTTGCTCAGTTAAAACACATTTTTAAAAATGCTATACATTGATATATAACTCACATTTTTGTGCACCAATTTGAGCACGACGTTACATAGGGCTGATATGGCCTTGGAAAAAAGAACAAAAATCTCATTTCTGATTTTAATCGGTTTTTTTTTTTCCTCCTTCGCTTGTAGAAAAAGCAAATGACAATGATATTATTAAAAACAAGTTTAGCTTTTTTTGTATGTTTTCCATTCTGGGAATTGCTTTACTTCTTCTGTAACTAAACAAACTTTGAAAGAAACTGTTATTTCCCAGCAAGTTTTTTCCCCCCAACATTACCTTTCATTAACTTCCACAGAAATAATCCATTGCATGGGATCATTCCCCTGGTTAGAGTCTGCCGAATAACAATCACGGGAAATCACAACCAGATGTCCACTTCGAAACAAAATGGCCAACTTCAGGGAATGAAATCCGGGAACCCTAAAACAGTTCCACCAGTATACGCACCCCTTTCAAATATGACATATGACTGTTTGCACTCGTGCATATTTGCTGTTGTGCATTCCTGCACTGTATGTTGAATTAGCACTCTGCTAATAAGGCGCTCATGAATGGCAGGGGAACAATCGATAACACTCTGAGAGTTAATGGCCGCCGTTTCATTCCATCAGCTACCTCCGCGTGTATATAATATTTCCTTGTTGTTGTATATCAGCTTCTTTTGCTGACACTCCTGTTTCCACAGAATACACTCTGCTGATGTGTCAAGAGCTCAGATTGGACCCGCCCACCGCGTACCACGCTGTCGAATTACTTCAGAGGTAAGAAAGGGCGTCAATTTTTGCTGTGTCGTACGGATTAAACAAGGGTGGCAAAAGAACTCATTCACATGTTGTAGTCAAGTAGAAGTACAGATGTTAAAAAAAAAAAAAAAGTAGACGTACTGATTCTATTTCAGTAAAAATTAAAAAAAATTACAGACTCTGACATGTACTTCAGTTCCAAAGTAAACATGATTTTTTACTGCAGTAGAGGAGATATCTGTTTTTAAATAAAATTAAGTAAAGTAAAAAAAGTCAAAGAAAATGTAATCAGAATAGTAAATACTCAAGTAACGTACTGATATCTGAAGTGCAGTAATACTTCTATGGACGAGTACTGAGAGCAGGTATCGGTATCGGGCCAATACTGGCTTTATTTCAAAGTATCGCGTACCGATACCAGCCACTTATAATTAAGGCAAAACAAAATGTGACATCAAGTAAGTCCTCCCCGCCAGTAGTCGGCGCTACCCTGTGGCAGTTTGACACATTGGTGAATCATCATGTGTGTCTGAAAGAAAGGTCTTTGTTCACAATATTCTGTCATTGTGTTAATCAAAATGTATCAAAAGTATGGTATCCATACTCTGTATTGGTATCAGTGAGTAATCAAGAGTGACAACTCATAATGGTATCGGTCTAAAAAAAAGTGGTATCGAATATACCTAGTTCCTTCCCATTATCGGGATTAAAAGGCTTTGTTTATGAATCTCAGGTTCATGGTTATGCACATTACGAACTTGCTGACGCCTGGAGGCGCGAGCCCGCTCGAGACGAGGGCCCGCGAGGACGCCGCGTTCCAGCAGCTGCAAGGGAAGTTCGCCTTGATCGTATTTTCCTGCGTGCAGCTGGCCAGCAAGTTGTCACTGCACAGCCAAGTAAGACAGGAAGTGACTTACCACCTTGATCACACCTAAACATATCCTAACGCCAATCTTTTTCCAGATCGTCGACATCAACATGGGCGTGCGCTTTCTGCGCTCGGTCGGCCTCGACTTCTCCAAGGAGGCCGTCCTGGAATCGGAACTGACGGTCCTAAAGGGCCTCGAATTCCAACTGGACTATCCCAACCCTCTCACCTATGTGGAAATCCTTCTGGAGGTGCTTGGTAGGGCTGGACAATATGGCTTTAGAATACAATCTCAGTCTTTTCAATAAAAAAATGTCAAGTTCCCATTTGAATAATCCCCCCCGCCCCTCATTTATAGAAAAAGCAAATGACAATGGTACTGTTCAAAACAAAATTTGCTTTCCCCTTCTGGGAATTGCTGTGCTTCCTTTTGAAAAAATGTCCCCTTTGTCAGAACGTATTGTAAACACGACCCTTAAGGAATTAACAGTTTAAACGTTCAAAAATGTCAAACCGCATGGCTAGACTGGTCCATATTGAAGAGTAAAAGCACTGCTCTTGGTTTTCGCGGTGTAGGGCAGTGGAGAGACAACAGTGGCATGGCTCTTACTTACCCATATTTGGCCCCCGTTGCTAAGTGACCGAACAGGAAGTTGCCAGGTGCCGTTTCCCGTTGGTTTGGATGTGAAGTATCGGCTGCCGTGTGAAAAGGCCTTACCACAAAACCCCCTCCAGGTCTCTCACACTCTTTTTCTATAATTTAGAGTCGGAAAAGTCGCTAAGTCTGCAAAACTGGCTGTGCTTTTGCATAGTAGCTTCTCTTGTATTGCAGCCAGGTTGTTAGTGCAAGCAGTGTACGTAAGTGAGGATGCAATTTAAACTTTGGAAGCCTACAAAAATGTATTTAAAAAAAACAACAACAACTCCTGAGCAATCAACTCCAATTAATCGCTCCAGCCTTAGTGCTCGGTAAAAAAACCCAGTTTTTGTCCCAGGTCTGAACTTGACCCTCATCCGCAGGCCACAACGAGCCGAGCGCCCCCGTGGAGCGCCTGCACCACCTGTGCCGCCACGTGCTCCAGTTTGTCAGCCTGCAGCGCAACACTCTCTACAACGCCTTGCTGGCCATCACCACGCAGACCCGCAATCCCACCGCAGAGCAGAGGTACGGTAACACCTCTTTTCTAGAATGTTCTACGGACTGCCCAGATCATGCTTGTAATGTAATTATTCTTCCATCCATCCATCCATCCATTTTCTGAGCCGCTTCTCCTCACTAGGGTCGCGGGCGTGCTGGAGCCTATCCCAGCTGTCATCGGGCAGGAGGCGGGGTACACCCTGAACTGGTTGCCAGCCAATCGCAGGGCACATACAAACAAACAACCATTCGCACTCACAGTCATGCCTACGGGTAATTTAGAGTCTCCAATTCATGCATGTTTTTGGGATGTGGGAGGAAACCGGAGTGCCCGGAGAAAACCCACGCAGGCACGGGGAGAACATGCAAACTCCACACAGGCGGGGCCAGGGATTGTACCTGGGTCCTCAGAACTGTGAGGCTGACGCTCTAACCAGTCGTCCACCGTACCGCCCACTATTATTCCCCCAAATAAGATCTTCCTTGATCTGTGTGCCACCCCTTTACAAAGTTTCATTGAAATCCTTACAAATTTGATTTGATTACTGTCAACTATTGACTTGAGTTACAAATGTTAAGGCTGCATGACGCCCTGTGAACGCCAGAGAGAAGTTTGTGGCGGTAACAGAAGACTGCATGCTCCTGGGCGTGGGCGTCATCGCCGCTGCCGCCTTCATCCTCCACGTCAAAGACTGGGAGCAGGTGAAAGAACGCCGCCTCTTTGAAATCCCTCTCGAATTGGGAGTCGCATTCGAGCGCCGCCGTGTCTGTCGCTCATTGGTTGAGTTTGTGGTGCAGGTGGTGAAAGAACTGAGCCACATCACGGGAATCTCCACCGCCAGCATCGGCGACTTCACCCGCGTCACGCTCATGCTCATCGTTGGAACCCCCGCAGATGGCCAGTGATGTTTAATGGTCTCTTCTGCTCACTTCAGTCACGAAAATAAATTTCTCCTCATGTACATGTTCATCTTCAGTGTTTGTGTGTGTGTGTGTGTGCGTGTGTTTTGTTGTATGCTGCAATGTCACTTGTCATTAGTCAGTCCATAGGTCGATGATTAGAAGCAACAACAGTGATTGGTTGGTTCCAGTGCTTCCTTCTCATCAGTCAGTCTGCTCTATGTATCCAGCATTGGCGGTAAAAGCAATGATTGGTTGATTATTTTAGTTACTCTTCATTGGTCAGTCTACTCGACAGTCATTTGACACTGCAGCAGTGATTGGTCACAACAGTGTCAAAACATCCACCAATCACTTGTGGCATGTCTTAATAATTGACATGTAGACTGACTAATGAAGCGTAAGTAATGTAACCAACCAATCACTGCTGTTGTGTCCAATGACTGTTCAGTAGACTGACGAATGAAGAGTAAGTAACCTAATCAATCAAGCACTCGTGCTCTGTTTAATTATTGACATGTAGACTGACCAAAGGTAAGTAAGCGCTGCAACCAATCAATCTCTATTGTTACTTAGAATGATTGACATGTAAACTGACCAATGAAGGTTAAGGACTAACACTACCAATCACTACCAATGCAGTAAAAGTGATCTAATTCTTGATAAAGAAATTGGTTTGTTTCATGCAGCACCAATGATTGGTTGGTTATGCCACGTACTCGTTAAGATTCTGGGACAAGTAAGCACTCAAGTTCCATATTTCATTGATTAAGTGCTGCATCCCAGTACTTTTGCCTGTACAGAATATCAAAGCTGATACTTCGTAAAAGGAACATCATCTTAAATAAATGTTCCGCAGTCTCCCTAGTGACTTGAAGGCCTCCAGGTGCTCTCTCCACTGTGGCGAATCATTGAAGTGGCAGCCCGCTCCAGCTGCCGGTCACACTGGAGGTTAGTTTGAAGACAACACGGCGAACCTTGAGCGCCATTAGTTCCAGCGTAGCGCCGCAGGTGGCATGACGTTCCCTTCAGGAGGAGAATCATGTGAACGCTACTGCTCTACTTGCAGCATTTGCGTAGCAAAATGCATTCAAATGATTTTGAAACCTGTCTATGGTGCACTGAACCTGTTTATCAACCCCTCAAATATGCAACAATATGTGTAAAGATGACGTTACAGTGCTCCTTTTTGCTATTAATGTTGTCGTTTGCATCATACAGTCAGCTGTGTCTAATATTTTGGTTACTTTATCAAGCTACATGGGAGAGAGGGTCTGCAAGCTGCAATATTGTATTGCTGTGCAATAAAAATACACACCTTTTGTGTGAAGTTGACAGGTGATTAAGTGAAGGCTATGATAATTAGATAGACAGCCCTTAAGCACCCTTTCACCTAATTTTTGTCCACGTGGCATCGTTTCCATGGAGATGTAAGCTCGTGCCTGACATGTTTGACCACCGCGAACATTTAACGTGATATTACAGAGACAAACGTCCACGGGGAGTCACCTTTTGACGAGGGCCGACTTGCAAAGTGAGTGAACAAACTCGCCCCTGGCGACTGTTGCTATGCGTGCTGTTGCTGTACATTTAAATAGTTGCAATTACGGTATGTCTAAATTCTATTTTTAATCAGGCATTAAAACAGGTGCACCTATTTCGTTCAATCTTGTTCATTTCCATAATTGACAACAAACGTTTTTACATTAATCACAGGAGAAGAGTTGATTAGTATGGTAACCATGGCGACCTGTGCCCGCCTCCTTCATGAGCAATTCGGTTTCCAGGGGCCTCCCTCGGGTATTTCTCATTACCTTCTGCAGGGAGAGGGAGCCTTTTAAAAACAAATATGTTCTGTGTGGAGTTTAAAAACACACACACATAGTGTTATGGCTTCAGACTAAAGGTTATATTTAGCTACATCGCAGACGAGCTGACCTGTGTGATGGATGTTGTAAACTAGCAATTACCGTCGGTCCCAAAAGTTGCTATAAAGTTCCATTTTTAAAATTTTGTTCCAGGTATCATTCAGAGAGACATGTAAGGCCATCAGAATTTTGACAGTTTAGCCTTTGCAGTTTTTGTAAGCATATCATTCCCTTAAAAGGGGCAGCGTTTTAAAATTGCGCCTGGCTGAAGTTTTTCTGTCCCCAACTGCAGCTCTGCGCCAGTTTGATAAGCTTTAGGGCCGTCACACTGCTACAATTCAGTATAAATCAGGTTGTCCATCTGAAGTCGGTATGGGTAAAGCTTTATCACGCCCCCAAAGCATCTGCTAAATCAAGCTTATATTGATGCTGAGTTACAGTGCAGCCCTCCAGAGAGACTTTTCATAACTTGCACTTGTGGTGGGCCTTCAGCTGCATGGTTTGTCAAGAACAGATCCTGTTTGGAGAAACTTGCCATGGATATTTGAGTATTTTACAACGCTGCTCCAGTGTTATAATGTGTCGAATAATACCTGAAACGAAGTGGAAAAAAGGAAGGGTATCGTGACTTTTGGGACACCCCTTATATACACTAGTCCAATGGAAAAACGGACTATTTTGGGGATTTTTAACATTTCTTCCCCCCTCATCCCCCCCAAAAAACAACAACAACATTTTCCTTAAAGGTATACAAAATAACAAAATAGCTGTTCCTTTCTTTTTCCAGCCAAATAATGTTTGATAAGATGCCTTTATGTTGCTTTATAGCGAACAACAACAAACCATAATGACCTTTATTGTTAGTTTTTAATTACAATTTATAGAATATAACATATACCTGGGGTGGGCAAACGTTTGTGCTCAAGCGCAACATTTGATTTTCAAAACAAACAGATGGACGAGGGGTTGTTACTATTTACTAATATTTTTATTTGATTATTAGCATACCCGTGACCCTCGTGAGGATAAACAGTTCAGGAAATGAATGGACAATAAATCAATTCACAAATTAATGAGGAAGGAATAAAATGTATAAATGTATAATTACTTTAAATTGAATGTATCATTTAATTATTTAATAACATTTAAAAAGGTTGAATGTACTACATAAGTAAACTTTTATTTTACAAATACTTTTTTATTTATAATAATTCAATGAAAAAAAATATTGACAAAAATCCATAGATACCTTTTAATATTAGGAAAACAAAAAATCAATGCAACAAATACTGATAGACTGTTGCTGTCTGTTGTCAAAATAGTCCACATAAATGTATTGTGTTTACCTATGCTCCTGAATATAATTTATTGCTTTTTAATCAGAATGCAAGAGGGGGAAAAAAATCAATTTACTCTTCTCAAACTATCTACATTTCATTTTCCGTCTTGTACCTTTGACCCACTCTGCTTTAAATTCATACCATCCGTCCATTGACTTGTGTGTGTGTGTGTGTTGGTATATGTTAATCACACGCGCTTCTGCTGCGTCTAGGTTCTAAGCGTGCCTGATGGCTCTCTAATCATATTGACCGAGGAAGAGGAGCAAGAGGCCCGTGACCGGTGGCGACCATCTATCATCTCACACGTCAAAGGCCCGTCTCAAGACGGATGAGGAGAATTGAATTGTGATTGACATCCGCCGGTGCTTCCCTTTAATAACGATGAAGGACTGAGGTACGAGTGCCTGCTTGCATTATGCATAATTCACCACACGAGATCCACTTTACACCCCCACCATGTTGGAGCCCCAGCTTGTCTTTTGTGGCCTTTCAGCATCAAGTGGCTGGCCAGAAGAAAGCCTGCAAATCCTAGAAAGTAGAATCTTGAAGGAGACATATTATGCATTTTTTTTTTTTCATAGTTTACAACTGTTCCCGGGCATCTTAACATGCCTGCGGCATGCTTTCATCAAAAATACCCCAAGGATCAAGATTTATAGACATTTTTTACAGCCTATTTCTTGCTATGGTAAAATTGGCTCGTTTTAGGGGCGAATCTGTCTCGTGTAGTGAGCCAGCCCTCATCTCACCCCATATACTGCTGGGCCAATGGCGTGCCAACCAGTGGGCTGCGAGTTCCTGTCGGCTGCTTGCTTGTACGAGCAGAAGCAGAGCCCAGAGTGTGGAAAAGAAGCCAGCGCCCAAGACACTGAAAGCATGTTTGTGGTGCATGGACACATCACTAAACATGATTGATCCTACAGTTGGGAAATTCACTTGATACAGCAGCGACCGATAATATACAATATAATCCAAAGAACAACCATCGTCAAAATAAACCAGATTAGAAGATTTTTTTGTTTAATGCAGCCCTATGGGGGGCACAAGCCAGTGCAAACTGTAGGCCGGTCCCAAGCCCGGATAAATGCAGAGGGTTACGTCAGGAAGAGCATCCGGTTTAAAACATCTTGTGCAGACGATGTAATCTGAAGGAGGTTACCGACTGTAAGGTTGTGGTAGGGGAGAGTGTGGCTCGACAGCATAGGATGGGGGTGTGTAAGATGACTCTGGTGGTGGGGAGGAAGATTAGGAAGACAAAGGCAGAGCAGAGAACCATGTGGTGGAAGCTGAAATAGAACGAGTGTTGTGCAGCTTTTAAGGAAGAGGTGAGACAGGCTCTCGGTGGACAGTAGGAGCTTCCAGAAGGCTGGACCACTGCAGCCAAGTGCGTGAGAAGATGCCTGAGGAATGGACGAAAAGTGTGCTGGTGCCCATTTTTAAGAACAAAGGTGATGTGCAGCTGTGGGAACTATAGAGGAATAAAGTTGATAAGCCACACAATGAAGTTATGGGAAAGAGTAGTGGAGGCTAGACTCAGGACAGAAGTGAGTATTTGCGAGCAACAGTATGGTTTCATGCCTAGAAAGAGTACCACAGATGGATTATTTGCCTTGAGGATGTTGACGGAAAAGTACAGAGAAGGTCAGAAGGAGCTACATTGTGTCTTTGTAGATCTAGAGAAAGCCTATGACAGAGTACCCAGAGAGGAACTGTGGTACTGCATGCAGAGGTCTGGAGTGGAAGAGAAGTATGTTAGAATAATACAGGACATGTACGAGGGCAGCAGAAAAGCAGTGAGGTGTGCTGTAGGTGAGACAGACGAATTTAAGGTGGAGGTGGGACTGCATCAGGGATCAGCCCTGAGCCCCTTCCTGTTTGCAGTGGTGATGGATAGGCTGACAGATGAGGTTAGACCGGAATCCCCGTGGACCATGATGTTTGCAGATGACATAGTGATCTGCAGTGAAAGCAGGGAGCAGGTGGAGGAAGAGTTAGAAAGATGGAAGCATGCACTGGAAAGCAGAGGAATGAGGATTAGCCGAAGTAATAATAAGAATAATTATTCTTATATATGTGCATGAATGAGAGGGGTGGTGGGAGAAGAGATAGCAAGGGTGGAGGACTTGAAATACTTGGGGTCAACCATCCAGAGCAATGGTGAGTGTGATCAGGAAGTGAAGAAACCGGTCCAAGCAGGTTGGAACGGGTGGAGGAAGGTGTCAGTCAGGTGTGTTATGTGACAGAAGAGTCTCTGCTAGGATGAAGGGCAAAGTTTATAAGACAGTGGTGAGGCCAGCCATGATGTACGGATTAGAGACAGTGGCACTGAAGAGACAACAGGAAGCAGAGCTGGAGGTGGCGGAAATGAAGATGTTGAGGTTCGCTCTCGGAGTGACCAGGTTGGATAAAATTAGAAATGAGCTCATCAGAGGGACAGCCAAGGTTCGATGTTTTGGAGACAAAGTTAGAGAAAGCAGACTTCGATGGTTTGGACACGTCAGAAATAGTGAGTATATTGGTAGAAGGATGATGAGGATGGAGCTGCCAGGCAAGAGAAGACCAAAGAGAAGGTTGATGGATGTCGTGAGGGAAGACATGCTGGCAGTTGGTGTTCGAGAGGAGGATGCAGGAGAGAGGCTTACATGGAAAAGGATGACGCGCTGTGGCGACCCCTAATGGGACAAGCCCAAAGGAAAAGAAGAAGAAGATTGTTTTTTTTTTAATTGACAAACAGGATCAAGTTTAGAAAATCAGCAACATTGTATAAGATGTACTGCAACTTGTGTTTTAATGTACAGAAATTATTGCGCATGAGTGACATTTGAAAGCGTTTTGTGTGTCTGTGTGCGTGTGTGTTTGCGCATGTGTTGTATAGTTATTTAGTGCAATTGAACAGCCTGATTGCCTGTGGGCAAAAATGGCCTGCAGTAGCGCTCTTGCCTGCACTTAGGGTGTAAAAGTCCGGCACTGAAGGAGCTGCTCAGGGATTCTACAGTGTAATGCAGAGGGTGGGAAGTGTTGTCCATGATGGATGTCTATTTGGCCGACATCCTTCTGTCCGCCACCTCCTCGATGCAATCCAGTTGGCAGCCCAGGACGGAGCTAGCTTTCTTAACCTCTCATTTAAATCTCTTTCTGTGTCTGTACACAATACCTCCTCCCCAGCAATTAGGCTGCCTGGTGATGAAATTCTGCCACCACGAATGATAATGCAATGAAATTTCAATGGGCGCTCACTTTAAGTGCGTGTGTGGGATTATGGTTGATTTAGGCAGCCGTGGCCCAATGGTAAAGATCATTGCCTGCCACCGTGGGGGACCTAGGTTCAAGACCCTGATGGGACCATCCGCCAACATTCCCCAGACTCATGTCTGTGGTGTCCTTGAGCAAGACACTGATACCCTGAAATGCTCCCCGGGCGCTTCAGCTGCCCCCTGCTCCAGTGTGTTCCTACTAACATGTGTATGTGTTCACTGTGATGGGTTAAAGGCAGAGAACAAATTGCATGCATGCATGTTCATGACAATAAAAGATGATTCTTCTTCTAACATGAACGTACCAGTGAGAGCCAGGGCTTTGATTGTCAATCTTACAAAAGCTGGTCGTGCCATTGGGGTTTATGGAACAGGACGAGGGCTGGCGCTTAGCAAGAGACAGATCCGCCCCTAAACTGAGCCATTTCACCATGGCAAGAAATATATTTAACAACATATGTAACTCTTGATTTTTGAGATATTTGGCAAAAGCATGCTACAAACAGCTGGAATCTGATTCAAAATGTAGGGGGGGAAATGAACTTCTCCTTAGAATGTGTTTTATTTTGAAATTGTCGTTTTTCGGTCTTGTTTTGAAAGACGCCACCGGAAGTAGAGCGTGACAGCTGCTGCGGTGTTGACACGTCGAAAGGAGGAGGAGGCAAGTCGTCGCACCGTGTTGTTGCGGCGCTGCGTGGCACTGCTCGCCCGGGACTGCCTGTGATTAACTACCCCCACCACCACCACCAGTAGCAGTAGCAGCACGTACGGCGCACATGGCCCGAGTCCTGGTTCCGTCAGCGGTGCTGAGCTAGCAGCTACGAGCCGGCCGGAGAGGCGAGCTCGACCACCGACAAGCACTCACCGCCCTCTCCCCGCTTCAACCTACCTCCCATGGGTGTCGCTGCCGGGAGCGTCCCGACTCGTCGTCCGGTGCGGCAAACTACCGCAGAGTCGCTCGGCTCGGGCCGCCGGGGAGATCGTGTGTCGGCTGGGAAGCGGAACGAGAGGACGCGGCTGCCGATGTGATGCCAGACTCGGACTGCAAGACAAAGGTCCGAGGGTAGGAAAAGCCTCCAGGTAAGCAAGACACACACACACACACACACACACGCACACACACACACACATTAAATACTCCAAATGCCTGTGCATGTTTTTATAATAGAATACAACAGAGTAGAATATTGCTTGTATAATCAAATAAGCCTGTTCAATACCGAACACTACCCACCACCAATAATGAATGGTGTTTTTAAATGAGGACGCATGTCCTTTGTAGATAATAACAATCACATTTTTATTTAGTGTGCACAAGGCAACGTGTTCTTTTATATTGGGTCCCTCCGCAATGTATTGTTGTTGTTGTGCACACACACAAACAATTAGTGTTATACTGACTTGACAATCAGTGTGGTCTTGTGTGGGATTTCTTCCTCCCATAGTCCAAAGATGAACCGAACATGCGTGTTAAGTTCATTGAAGGAATTGTCAAAAGGTGTGAATATGAGTGTGAATAGTTGTTTATATGTGCCCTTTGATTGGCTGCTGACCAGTCCAGGTTGTACCCCATCTCTCACCCAGTCAGCTGCAAAAGGCTCCAGATCACCCACCACCCTAATGGGAACATGCACGATAGAAGATGGATGGAATCTAAAGTGGTAGCACAGTTCACTAGTGGTTGGCACGTCTGCCTCACAGTTCTGAGGTCATGGGTTAGAATCTTGACTCTGCCCCCCCCCCCCCCCCCCCCCCCCGTAAAGGTAGAACGTGGAAGCTTGGAAGCTGTTGTTACTTGTTGAGTGGCTGGAGGCCAACAAACTATTATGTGACATCTGCTCCGTCCTCACAGACGTGTTTTAATAGGATGTTGCAACAAAGGCCCGCTAATCAGTTTAATAAAAGCCCGCTGCATCCCGGACGCTCATTTTCTTAACGAGATTGCGTTGGCTGCAGTGGAGGTTTTACGACAAGAATGTATTTTGCGAGCCCCCTCGGCTATGTTAAAACCGCCGTCAGAAAAAGTAGGTCTACGCCAGCAAAGGTGTCAGCCAGGCAGATAAAAGACAGTCGGGCCTCAAAGCGTTCTCTGATCACATCATGTGTTGGTTTTACTTATCTTCTCATTCTCAACCCCCGCCATCTTTATACGTGCTTTTCCATTGTGCTGCTTTTCTCGTTTTTCTTCCTGTACCAGCTGGTCTGAAAGTTTTTATCTTGTCGGTCAGTCGCAGGGCGAGGACAAAGCCTCGTTTTCCACTAGATGAGCCAAAACTGTCCATCCACAAGGTTAAAAAAAAGAAATTACTCTCGATTTAGTTTATGCTATCCTTCCGAAGCTGAAAAAATACCCATAATGTAGGGCTTCGCTATATGGCCTTTTTTCCACAAATGTTTCCCCCTTATAGCAAACCCAAAAGTCAATGGTATTATTCAGGACATATTTTGCCTTGTTTCCTCCCTCCTGAGATGTGCTTTATTTTTCATACCAAACAAGACAACCCCAGCATGAACAACATCAACTGCCACTGAAATAATTGAATTTTTTTTTTTTTTTCTTAACAGAAAATGTCTTGGAAATATGTCCCCTTTTTGAAAAGATGTATGTGAGTGCAATCCTTACATGATTCTGCTTATGTTGTGCGTTTCTTAGCTGAAACTGAACTCACTAGTCTGTTTTTTGAAAAATATTTGATAAATCGGTGGGAAAAGTTGCTAAACATAACAACCACATTGCAAAGTTGGCAACTGTTTTGTAAACGAGCTCCTCTCTGTTCGCAGCCATGTAGTTAGAGTAAGCATTGCACGTCAACAGAAAGGCACTTTGAACCAGGGAAGTTGCTAACATAAAGGAAATATCATCGTGACAATTAAACGAAAATAAAATCGCGTAATCGCTCAGCCATACCATATAGGTAATTCAACTCAAATCACTGACTATAAGGGTATAATACAGACAAAAGTCATAAACAAATATCACTCAGTCCACATACATAATTTTTATTGAAAAAAAACTGTTGATTGGACACTTTGCTGACATGACAACAGCCCTAAAAATTCGAACATTTGAAAATGGCTCTCAAAGTGGAATGTTAGTGTTAGCTGTTTACGACATCGCTAATGTGTATGGCAGAGTTCCGTAAGTTCCGTTCTTCCGTAAGTTCCGTAACTGACTAAAGTCGTCCTTCTCGTATCACACGTATGCCTTCGAAGCGTATTTAAAAGAAGGCTACATCTAAATGGCGTGTCATTTTAAGTGACATTGACACCTGGTGGCATGGCATGCATATTACACCGTTTTCTTGTGCAGGTCTGTAAACGGGGACAAAGTTGTTGTCGTATAAACAGACAGTTTGTGTTTCACATCGTGTTGTCTTCTAAACAAAGGGCCCACTTTTCTTTTGCCAACTGTTGTTTTGTTCCATTTAATAGTCTCAAAATGTCGTCAGAAGCAAAATTAGCATACAGAAGTCTCAATGAAACAGGAAGTGTCAACTCCATGTTCAGGACTTTGCTATCCAGCCGATATTTCCTCTTTTGACAATTTATTGAACCCATTCTACTCAAAGTGCAGTTTCTATTCCCAAATGTGCTGTCCATTTACAAGTGACACCTGCCGCTTTATAACAGTTGCTCCCTTCAGCATCAGTCTAAACAAGGGCTGGACAAATTTACGGGTTCAAGGCCCACATTTGTTTTTTAAAACTGACAGATGGGCCGTTTGAAGATGAGGTAAATATGTAAAATAGTTGATCTATGAATACAACTGGTGTATCATTTATTTTATTTTAATGAAGCCAAGTTTATTTTTTAAATTAATGCCCTTAATCTCAAAATAGTCTCAAAGGGCTTCACAGAGAGCCTCCTTTTTGTGTCTTTGGCACAGCCAACATTTTCCAGACAAATCCATGAGTTGTTTAATGTTTGCAAAAAAAAATATATAAAATAAAAAAGGAACAAATAAGTGAGATCTTTCTGCCCCCTCATTTAGACCCTCATGCCATTTCCGGGTCTTATAAATTTAACATTCTCTTAAAATTCGTATAATTAAAAGAAGACAAAAACGGGGTGTTGAACTTTATTTTTTTTAATTTTTAGAATATTTTTTCTATGGCTTGAAACTTTTTTTGTCTCTTCAATAGACAAATGTAACAAAAAGAAAAAGAAAAATGTGTGGATTGCCTTGTGAAAGCGCCGATGCAATCAGGAGTGGACGAGGCCGAGTGTGTACTCGAGAGAAATCCAATTAGGGCGCTTCATTGGTGGACAACATTTGGAAATGTGTGGACGGATTAATAATCACACTTTAAAAAGTTTTAACCACTTCCATGTTTTTCATGCTACTTGAGCTCTCTTTGAAGTATCATTAAAAAAAACAACAACTTTGTGTTTCTAATATTGTGACCTAATTAATCAGAATATTAGAAACCGCTCTCAGTATGTAATGCATTTCTACACAACTGATTCCTAAAGAAGCCTTAAAGAAGAAACGTGATGTGAGGAATGTGCTTTTTATTTGTATTTTTTTCAGTTTTTAAACTATTTTTCACATCCATGTTGTTGTCTGTTTCTCATCAGAGGGTCTATTTTAAGAGCAGCCTGCTCGATCACAGCGCACCGCTGTTTCCGCCTTCTTCAATACCAGTGCGAACAAAGAGACGAAATGTCTTAGATGCAGAGGCCTACTTGAGGTTTTCGGAACAGTACATGCTCCTCACTGTCAAAAATGTTACCTTAAAGGACTTCAATCTCCTTATGTGACTCTAATAATTAAGCGACATGACGTCAAAGTGGCTTTGAGCTTATCATCCACACATTCAAAATGTTGTAGTCGGGTGTAACAAAGCAAAGCAAAGTCCAACTACAATCACAACCTTTATATTGCATGGAAAAAAGGCACGGTGTTCATATTCAAGGTTGTCGTTCATACAGAAAAGGTTGGCTCCAACTACCAACTTATTCCACTACTATCTGGCCTTTGGTTGTCAGCAAATGAATATGCTATGAAATCATTCTGTAACTAAAGACTGGAAATACATTAAAGGAAATAATGCAACAAAACTTACACATCGACACAGAATATATATATATTTTATGACAACACTTCCAAAGTAACCCACACAAAAGTCAATTGAACCGTCATTTAATATTTTAATATCATGAAAAACAACTCCAACTTGTCTGGTAAAAATATTGTTAGAAATACGCTATACATTATTCAATGAAAGCAGCCAGATGCATTCAAGAATTGCACGATGAAATGAATTAGTGACCTACATAAGCCAGAGGATGATACTTCCTGAATGAAAGATGGAAAAATGCAAAGCAGCCCTTCTGTTGTGCAAAAAATACACTTAGGCAATATAAGATTCTTAACAATATAATACACCCCATCACAGCTCTATAAAATATGCCTGAAAGTGGATTGTAAATGCATTAAATACAGTGTTAGTGAAGGACCTCGACGATAACCAAATCAAAGCTATCTGGGCATCACGAAGCAAGTAATGATTACCACGAATGTAGCCATTCTACATACACCACAAACGCGTGTATTGGGAAATCGGCATACCGTATTTTCACGACCATAAGGCGCACTTAAAAGTCTTACATTTTCTCCAAAATGGACGGGGCGGGGCGCCTTATAATGCACCGCGTCTTATGTGCGCACCGAGTTCCAAAATCTGTAAATGTTGTCGTGTGACTTTAATGAGCTCTCCGCTTGACTGACTGGGAGCATTTCCTGCCGACATGCTGCTTATATAGAGGAAGGCGTATGTGATTGAGGACTGCACACGGACGTAAAGGGGGAAGGGTGCGCGTGACAGGGGAGGCTAAAGGCACGCCCCCAGTAGGTATATAGTTCCGGTATGTGCATCGGTTTGGCTAAGGACCCCCGAAAATGACACCGACGAAGAGACACCCTTACGAAGCACAGTTTAAACTGCAAGCTATTAGTTACGCGGAGGAACATGGGAATCGAGCAGCCGCAGCCGCGAGAGAATTCAAGATTAACGAATCCATGGTTCGCAAGTGGAGGAAGCAGGAAAACGAGCTTCGCCAAGTCAAGAAGACAAAGCTGAGTTTCTGCGAAAAAAAAAAAAGAAAAACAAAACGCGGAAACAAGGCGAGGTGGCCCGAGTTGGAAGACTAACTCGAGCAATGGATTAATGAGCAAAGAACAGGCGGGAGAAGCGTCGCTACAGTCACCATTCGACTGAGTGCAATAACTCAGGCTTGGCGAACTGCTGGACATCCGTGTAAACAGGGCGTTCAAAGTGAAGTTGCGAGCGGCGTGGGAGCCATGGATGGCGAACACAGCTTTACTAAGACTAGGAGGCAGCGCCGGGCGAGTTACGCCACAATTTGTAAGTGGATTGTGGATGCTTGGCCTAACGTGTCTGCTTGCACTGTTGTACGAGCTTTCGTAAAAGCCGGCATCATTTCTGAGGAGCCGCTCGGCAACGAGACTGACTCCGACAATGACAAGAGGGAACCTGGCGTGTTTGATGGAGAAATTGCCCAGCTGTTCATTTCGGATACAGAACATGAGGACTTTCATGGATTTGTGGATGAGGATTGATAAAAAAATAACGTGAGTACATTGTTGAATACTTCAATAAAATACAACCGAACTCAGTTTTGCTCCCGCTGCCTTTTTAAAAACATTGTTTTTGCTTGCAACCGTATGTTTTAAGCTAGCGTATGCTTTACCATTCCTGCGCCCAATAATACGGTGCGCCTTATGTACGTGTTAAATACAGAAATAGACCCCGTAACTGAGACTGTGCCTTTTAATATTGGTCGTGAAAATACGGTAATTTCATTGTATCTCCAAAGAATGAAAATCTTTCTCTCCTCACAAAATTGTAGTAATGAATATCTGGATTGCTGAAATGACGCAAAGCCATAAAGAACAGATCGCTGATGCAATGGAATTGATTAGGCTGGAGAAAATTGCCTTTATATTGAAAAATGATGAGATCGACTATAACAAGGGCGCCATTAGAAATGTACTATAAATAATACATGTTGTTTTTTTCCCCCTCCCCTTTTCTTGACATAAGTGAGTTTGTGTCAATTCTGTGGCAGTGCTTTTTCTTTTTATTAGGCTCCAGCAGCCCTCGACCCTAGGTAGGATAAGCGGTAATGAAAATGGATGGATGGATAATATTAAAGTGTTGCCTTGAGATATGAGTTTCATTGGTTAAACAATTAAACAGTTTTTGCATCATGATTAATTAATTGCGACTCAGATTTAAAAAAAATATATGTAAAAAAAAAAAATTCCCCTCCCCCCACCGGGGAGCAGCATAATACAGTCATGCAGACCCAAACGAAGAGTTTAACTACGGTAAGGTATTCAATAAGCTGCAGTAGCATTAGTTGTTTTTCACAAAGTATAAAGAATATATGCAAGTGAGTATTGTTATTTTGTCTGTCTACATGTGTGGATGCACAATTTGTGTTCAAATATCCTTTGCTTGGAGTGTTATAACATCGCCACATTGATTGTGTTCGTTAGCTCATCTATGGCGTTTTGTATTGTTTGTTAGCTTTAAGCTAAGTGGACTTTTTAAGGCAAAGCTATGTGGTTGTTTTAATGACATAGCATGTAATTCTCTTTTTATGTTTATTTTGACAGTGAACTTCAACTCGGACAGTCATTAAATAGATCTGTTTTGAAGCATTGTTCACTTCTCAACTACTGCTTGCTTTGAAGGGGGTTGAGTTCACTGCCACAATACAGTGCTTGTATCTCAAATTTCTGCTGGCACGTCAAAGCAAAAAAAAACAGAAACTAAAAAATCAGCTGAACGATTGCTTATAATCAGGTCACTTGTATCTCAAGGCTTCACTGTATATATTTTTTTATAATTAACATGACAATGATTTCCCCAAAATCAAACATGCTAGACTTTTTATTTTGGCATTGTATGGCTATCGTAGGGCCAAATCATTGATTGTGGATTATGTCACATTACAAGAGTTTTTGTCGTTCCCGACGAAATCTGTCAGGCCCGATCTAAAAAATCGGCCGCGATAGGGCCAATAAGAGGGCTGAAATCTTGTAGTCTGATCCAGGAAGAGAAGAAGAGGATGTGACATGAGCTATGGGATGTTGAGCTACATTCACGTAGATCTCCAGATTGCATTATTCTGCTGCTCAGTGTCACACTGCTGTGGAAAAAGGACTTCAGAATATTTAGAGATTCTCCAATCCCCTTAAAGAAAGTAAAAACAATAAGTAATTTTGCTCAGTCATCCATTCATCCATCCATCCAGCCGCCCGCCCGCTGTACTGCTTATCTTGCCAAGGGGCGCGGGAGTGCTGGATCCTATCACAGTGAGCCAAGAGGCGGGTACGCCCTGAACTGGTCGCCAGCCAATCGCAGGGCACATATAAACCAACAACCATACATACTCACGTTCACAGCATCAATTAACCTAGCATGCATTTTTATGGAATATGGGAGGAAACCGGAATACCCTGAGAAAACCAACACTGAGAACATGCAAACGGCGCACAGGAAGGCCGCAGCCCAGATTTGAACCCCCGACCTCAGAACTGTGAGACCAATGAGCTAACCGGTTGGTCATCGGGGAAATTTAGCCCCCAATTGGACGGGGGAACCGTTGACTATTTTCTTATAATGGTACTAAGATGAACGAAGTGTTTCCTTTTCCGTTCAGACGGCAGACTTATTTATATGGGCCTGAATGAACCGCGCCCTCTGGTGGTGGTTTACAGTTAGGAATGCGGAATTACAGCGGAATGCCATTTGCCAGAGTCGGGAGGACTGCTGCCGGTTTAAGTAACATAAGTCAGCCTAGTAATTTTGAACTCCACCGAAGTTCTTGCTACCCGTCTCGCTACATTTAACATACCGAGACACCCCCCAAATAACACCCACCCAACCCCCATATTGTAGTCTTAATAAAACCGCGTTAATCCCTTTTTCTCCCGAGCAGTGTGAGCATTCTCTTTTACATTGTGTCCAATCACGGTGGGGGCGTCCTCCGGGGACACACACACGCTTAGCCTGTTAGGCAGCTGCTGGACTCGAGCCCAGCTGTCTCGTTGGTCTTGAAGGAGAACCTCCTGGCTGGAATGACGGCGATGATGTCAACAGTTTTGGAATGTTGAGCTACGTTCGACTTTTGTACCACACAATAATCACACACCCGTCAACATCAGTCGCTGCTAGCGGATTGCCATTGAAGTGTACAGCAGTGGTTTCCAGACCAGGGGTGTCCAAACTTTCTTTTCCATGGGCCACATATAGAAAAAGCAAAAGAAGCAGGGGCCACATTGACATTCTTCACGTTTAATTTATTAAACACAAAACAATCCATCCAGCAATGACTATTAGTGTATATTATATAGAGTATATTGTAGTTAATTTGCTACATCAAAGATTTACAGTGGTAAGGCATTTGCATTTTCAGATTTTTTTTGGGTGTGGCCCAGCGACCTGTATCTCACTAGAGCAATCTGTAGTAAGATGATAATCTTTAAGAAATGTTAATTTAAGGATCAGTAAAGAGGTTTGCAGTTTTGAAACCGTTATCCAGATTTGGCTTGGCTGGACTCAATCCCTATTCCCCTGTGAATAGTGACGGTTCACTGTTTACAAAACTAATTTATCATTTGTAGTAGTCGTAGTCGTTGTCAGGGGTAGGGTTGTCACGCTGACCCCTTCCCCACTTTTTTTGTAATTATTAAAAAAAAAATTGTAAATTAACATTGCACGGTGGTTACAATGTTATTTTTAGTCTAGGCCATGGGCAGTGGGCCACAAATAGCCCGTGGGCCAGACTTGAGACACCCTTGAAATAGAGTTAGGGCCTACTTCAAGGCCCCGTGTGCCGTCGAGGCTCAGCGACTTGACCCACCTACGCGCACACTGGTGCTCTGTGGCGTCTAAATGGACGCTCTGTTCCTCGTCCTCCTGTGTACATGTGCGCAGCGGGAGACCTCGGCTCGGCAGTGTGAAACGCCATTTGCAGGTTAACTCGGTTGTAATTTACCAGCCGTGTTTCGGCTTGAGGACAAGCAACGTCGTCGTTATGATCACAGCTGCTTCCCTCAGCTTTGTGTGCAGAGGAGGGCATGGTGGGCGGCGGTACTAAATGGAATAATTCCACGTGTGGGCCACCACGGTAGTCAGTGATACTGTCCCGGCTTTTAAAGGGAAGTCCTGTGTTTAGCTTGACCTTGTTCTTCTGCACACAACAAGATGATATGATAGCTACCTAGCGCTCAGCTGCTGTTTGTTAACCCTCAGCTGCATACATTGTCACAACATTAGTGTGGGGTAGCTGTGAGGAGATCTGTGTTTCATTATCTCTGCAGAGAAGATTATGCATTCTTCACTTTTTTTGGTTAGTTACCAGGGTTAAACAGTTTTTTAGCATTAGCATCGGCCTGAGTTTGGGCACTTGAATCAAGTCATGTGATTCGAGTCTCCAACTCTTACCCACCTCAGATTTAAGCCATCAATTTAAGGATTTAAGGACTCGCTCACTAAAACTTGTAAAGACTCAAGTTAGATTTGAACTATATCACTTTTTTGTGTACTGCGGCAAAGCTGACAACCCACCAGTATGGTTACCATCTTCCATTGGGCCATTGATAGTGTGGTGGTTCAAATAGCTGACTTTTGTGCAGCTGCCACAGGATCAGATTCTTGCATGCAGGACCTTATTTTTTCGCTCTCATGAAGCTACGTGGCACCGTGCATCTGCGCGCCAGGGCCGACTGAGGTGGTTTCTCTGAGCCGCCGGTGCACACTACATAAAAAAGCAACAATCATGCAGATCAAAGACACACAAACAAATGTCAGATGACTGACCGCAGCAGCGCTGCAGCTGCACAGGGCCGCACTCCTCTGCACAGCCCCAGAGTCGTCAACCTCCGCCAGTGAAACAATTCGTTGTCAATAAATGTTAAGCAATCTGTTGGCATGTTAGCAAACTGACATAGGTTTTCATTGAATTTGCTTTTAAAGCGCGGCATATGTAAGAAAGTGGCCTTTTTGCAGGGTCCATACTGGCCTGAGGCATAAGTGAACTCAGCAGCTGCTTGGCCCCCTGGCCCCTAACTCTGCTTATGGTCCCATAAAGATTTGGGCCAGCACTTCATACAATGTTGCAGCCGTGTTCTGAACAAGTAAAATGTCTGTTAAACATTTTTCAGGAGTGCCATTCACTGCTGGAGATTATAAAACAGTTGCACTGTTCACACTGCTCATCCAAGCGAACTTTTTCCCCCCCGTCGTTTTCACCACGTCGCTGTCCTGTGTGAAAAGGTACCGCTACGTAATAGTGGCGGTCGATGTCGACTTATGAATTTACCGGCTTCCGACCTAGTATTGGCAATGCCTCATTGTATTGAAAGCAATTGTTGTTGTCGCATTGAAGTCGCTACGCATGTAATTATCCGTTAATATAATAATAACTTTAGGACTCTTGACACATCAGATGGTTAAATCCTCGAAATTCTTTCCCCTTAATGACTGGCACATATTTTCCTCTGAACCTCCAGGAGGGGAAGCGCATCTGATGTAACAGTCTCCAAGGGGCTAGAAAGATGGCGCCCTAGCCGCACCTCAAGGTCAAGGTCGGCCGGTTTCGCAGTGGGTAACCCCTAGGGGGAGGTCTGCGCTCTCTAACAGGCTAATGAGCGTCTAATTGATATCCAGCTGGAAAACGCCATGGCCGCTTAATGCCGCTTGCGAGTAAAGCCTATTCTATGCTCTTTGAGTTGAGCCGGCGTGACATGGGAGGACCTAGAGCATGAATTTTTAACACCGCATGCCCCTGTAGGTAATGACTAACAATCACACTGGCGGCTTAGGGTACTTGTTTTTTTTTTTCCCCAAAGATGACACTTTTGTGTTTATTTCTGTCTGCCCAGCTCTTATCTCCCAGACTACAAGAAACCGAAAGAGTGCTAGCGTCGCGACGGCCTAGCGACATTCCCCACGACACCTTGCTCTTTATGAGTTGTAATGAAATGGGCTCAAAGGACGAGGTTAATCCGAGGTGGCGCACTCAAGCCGTATCACATTCGCCACGCCAGGAACGCCGACGTGGCCCCGTGGGGACGGCTTTCTGACGTTTAATCAACAGCAAATGAGATCAAACGAGCGGTCAAAAGTAGCAGTAGATGCAAAAGCACCCTCTGTGCCACTACGGCCTTGTAGGGTATTTTTCAGATGCAACTACCAATCAAGACTTTATGAAATCTGGCGTGCCTGTTCATCGTAACATTTTGTTTTGAAGATAAAGATGAAGGGATTGAACCGATTAGTCGATAGGTCGACTTGACCACTCAGAAATGACGGGTAGAGCTTCAGACACTTCACGGAAAGCAACAGGTGAGGATGGCGCTGGTTCTGTGCAGAAATCTAGAAGCAGTACCTCAAGCATGTAGAAATATTTTACTAAAAATGAGACTGGTAGCATGGTCAGTTGCAAAACATACAAGCCTATCCTCAAATATAAACACAAGTGCTATACATCCCATCTGAAAAAGCAGCCTAAATCGAGTTCAGCAAACACCGTTCTGTCATTCTAAATGGCAAATGGACTGCACTTGTATAGCGCTTTATCTACACTGTCACAGTGAAAAGAGAATATACTGTAGCGTCTGTTAAGACGATGAATCGAGGACAGGAGCAGTGGTCGATCAACAAACTCTTTACTGTCAAAATTAACGGTTGATGTCGGCTATGAGTATGCCAAAAAACAACAACATCCAGCTAATGTTTCGCTCAAGGCTTTATGTTGGCCTGCCCCCCGACTCACTCGTCCATCACAAATCAGTCTTGGACACCTTCGCTGCCTTGCTGACTGTCGGAGCTTGTAGAGCTTTGGCAAGAATACACACAACAGTTATTAGAATGGTTGCAACAATACATTATTGCTAAGCATTCCTTCCCCAGGTGATGTAAAAAAAAAAAAATACAAATCATAGTACTGAAGTGATTAGGGGCCGTGTTGCTTGGATTGAAGTTGGGGTTATGTGGGTTCCAGCTGTCTGGGGGTCACTGATGGTGTCTGAATGTGATTGGACGAGTGGGTCGGGGGTTGAAGCGACTGCACCCAGAGACGGTGGGAAGCATATATCTATGGCAAGGAGAGTGAGCTTTTATTTGGAAGCTAAGAGTTGCGCGGATAGATAGTCGACAAGTGAAAAAATAGAAATGACTATGTCAACCTCGACTCTACTATTATCACCTTAGCGTCGACTTCAAAAATTCGGAAGTCGTTTAACCCCTAGAATTGCCACATTTTTCAACGATTTTGACCATTTCAGGAGGTTGCACCTGAACAAACTCCATCTCAGGAATTCACCTGATCATCACCAGAATAAAACATTCTACATAGAGACAGATGTGTGATACTTAATTGTGAAAGATGTCACAAAATCCGTCATGCATGTTCATCATAACATTTTGACATGAAGGTGCTCTTATTCAAGGATTTTGACTATTTCCAGAGGTTGTAACCTGATGAAACAGCTCTAAGAGAATTTACCTGACAGCCACAAAACTCATCTGTGAAAGCTGAGTTTTCATGATTTGTCAACTGTGTCTGGTTGGCACAAAATCCGTCACCCATGTTCATCACAAAAGGACTGATGCAAATGAAAAGAGAATCTAGGCTTTCACAGCGTAGGTTCCGGTTGACCCATGAGGCTTCCATGACGTGGAGAATCGTCCTTGCTAAATGTTACACGTCTTTTTGGGGCTTCTGCCGTATTTCATTTTATTTTTTTGAACTTTAAACCTGTCAACTATCTGCTCTGGCTGGCTGAACATCTTGTGCTCATTTGCATAATGAGACCTTCACAATGATGTGTTTGAGCCAAGAAGGATGAAAATGCAGCAAATATTTGTTAAGAGAGGACCGTCTTTTACGAAAAGAAGTCGATGTTATTTAAATATATTTACCATTCAGTTGCCGATCCCACAATGGCTTCATTGAATTCTCTACTCAGGAACCAGAGGGTGTTTATTTAGACTCCAACCAGCGGGTAGCACTTAATTACTGGACTCAATGTGGAATTCACCTAGAGAGCAACACGGTTGCGCACTCTTGAGGAAATACAATAATTGTATTGCGGACTTCTTTGTGCTGTGTTGACAATCGACTTCCTCACTGCATCCACACTTACACCCCTTAAATTGTTCACTCTTTTTTTTTTTTTTTTATATTGCAGCCATTTGCAAAAATCATTTAAGTTCATTTTTTTCCACATTAATGTTCACACAGCACCCCATATTGACAGAAAAATAACGGAATTGTTGACATTTTTGCAGATTTATTAAAAAAGAAAAACTGAAATATGACACAGCCGTAAGTATTCAGACCCTTTGCTCAGTATTTAGTAGAAGCACCCTTTTGAGCTAATACAGCCATGAGTCTTTTTGGGAATGATGCAACAAGTTATTCACACCTGTATTTGGGGATCATCTGCTGTTCCTCCTTACAGATCCTCTCCAGTTCTGTCAGGTTGGATGGTGAATGTTGGTGGGCAGCCATTTTCAGGTCTTTCCAGAGATGCTCAATTGGGTTTAAGTCGGGGCTCTGGCTGGGCCATTCAAAAACAGTCACGGAGTTGTTCTGAAGCCACTCCCTCTGTATTTAGCTATGTGCTTAGGGTCATTGTCTTTTTAGAAGGTGAACCTTTCGGCCCAGTCTGAGGTTCTGAGGACTCTGGAGAAGGTTTTTGTCCAGGATATCCCTGTAATTGGCCGCATTCACCCTTTTTTTTTGATTGCAACCATTCTCCCTGTACCTGCAGCGGAAAAACACCCCCACAGCATGATGCTGGGACTGTATTGGACAGTTGATGAGCAGTGCCTGGTTTTCTCCACACATGGCACTTAGAATTAAGGCCAACAATTTCTATCTTGGTCTCATCTGACCAAAGAATCTTATTTATCACCATCTTTGAGTCCTTCAGGTGTTTTTGTAGCAAACTCCATGCGGGCTTTCATGTGTCTTGCACTGAGGAGAGGCTTCCGTCGGGCCACTCACTCTGCTTTAAAGCCCCGACTAGTGGAGGGCTGCAGTGATGGTTGACATTCTAGAACTTTCTCCCATCTCCCGACTGCATCTCTGGAGCTCAGCCACAGTGATCTTTGGGTTCTTATTTTCCTCTCTCACCAAAGCTTTTCTTACCCAATTGCTCAGTTTGGACGGAGGGCCAGCTCAAAGAAGGGTTCTGATTTGTCCCAAACGTCTTCCATTTCAGGATTATGGAGGCCACTGTGCTCTTAGGAACCTTAAGTGCAGCAGTTTTTTGTTTTTTTTGTAACCTTGGCCAGATCAGTGCCTTGCCACAATTCTGTCTCTGAGCTCTTCAGCCAGTTCCTTTGACCTCATGATTCTCATTTGCTCTGACATGCACTGTGAGCTGGAAGGCCTTATATAGACAGGTGTGTGGCTTTCCTAATTATAATTCCTAATAATGTTCCCAATCAGTCTAATCAAACACAGCTGGACTCTAATAAAGGTGTAGAACCATTTTAAGGATGATCAAAAGAAACAGCACCCGAGTTAAATATATGAGTGTCACAGCCAAGGGTCTGAATACTTATGGCTGTGGGATATTTCTGTTTTTCTTTTTTATGTCAACAATATAGAATAATATAAATCAATATTGGGTGCTGTGTGTACATAAATGAGGCAAAAAATGAACTTAAATGATTTTAACAAATGGC
Organism: Phyllopteryx taeniolatus; assembly: GCF_024500385.1. NCBI lineage: Eukaryota > Metazoa > Chordata > Actinopteri > Syngnathiformes > Syngnathidae > Phyllopteryx > Phyllopteryx taeniolatus. The sequence goes on along the minus strand of NC_084520.1, from coordinate 9,590,790 downwards.
TGCAATATAACCGAGTGAAAAATTTAAGGTGTATGTGTCAATTGGTGGAAGTGAACTGCGCTGACACTGAATGCGATTTGGTAAATTTCACTCCTGCAAAATGTTCCTCCCCAAATCCATCAAGACAGTGTTGAAGACGTGCGAAATAATCACCAAATGGCCAATCGGGAATCTTAATGAAATTATTGATTGGAGATATCGCACAAGCCTCTTATCGCATGATTGAAAAGCTGTGCTGAGATTTCAGTCGCTCTCCCATTAGCAGCTCACCAACTGACAACATAATGACATTGCTCGGATCCCCTTAAACCCAGACTGCATCTTTTTAGGTCCAGTCATCCTTGATGGGGTTGACAAGCGTTTACTGTGCCACCTGTTTGTAAGACCCTCTCACAGCCAATGTTGTGAGTTGTCCACCTACCAACGCTTCCAATCAGCATTGGTTTGCATGCTCATGGTGGCTCAACTCTCAAGATTTAAATGGAGCTATTGTTGGTCATTTAGAGCCGCAAACCATTGGTGCATCTTGTTAAGGTCTTAATATAAGTGTACAGCGTATCCCATGTATTTGTGTGTCACTAGTCATAAATACTGTATACCTGTTGGATTTATCTTACCCAACATTATAAAAAATAGACACAAAAGGAATGAAGACTCTGGTTTCTTTTTCTCATGAGGAGGGCGTATGGGAGATTGTTCAGATCACAGCCTCTCAACACGCTCTAAACAATCCCCCCCCCTCGCTCCTGTATTTATTTGAAATTGGAGGGATTTACAAATCAGAATGTTTCTAAGCAATAAGACACAACACAAAATATTTGATAATAAGAGGGTTTTTCCCAGACATAGTATTCTAAGTAATAAGACACAACACAAAACATTGGACCAACACCTGTCACGTCCCCGACCACATCCGATCACGTCCTTGGTCCAGGCGCCCTTCCATCGGATGATGCTGAGTCTTCTTTTTGAAGGCGAGACATCTAAAATCGTCCATAATACTAATGCAAGCTAAGCAAATAAATGATAACTTCTAGAATATATTTAACAATACCTAACCTATTCACATTTTGTTCTGTGGAACATAAAATGGACTAAGATGCTGCAAGATGGCACCAAGCCCCGTCTAATAGGAAAGAGCGTACATTGGTGTCAAGAAGTGATACATCTCAACTAAGAGACAAGCTTTGTATGTCATTAAGGAGCAACTGTAAGTTTGGCCTGGGTTGTTAGCAGAAGAAGTTACGAAAGTCTTTGCCCCAAGTGCATGTACATGTACACTTCAGGTGCAGTGAAATGAAATCATCTGTAAGTCATTTATTTTTAAGGGTAATGTAAGATGAGTTTGACATTAAATGAAACTGTTTGGGCATTCTAGTTTGCGGTATATTTACTGTTAAAGATATTAATTTAGGCAATTCTAATAATTTTTTTGGGTGGACGTCACTTACTTGTGATTTTTCACAATCCGTGGCAGGGCTCCGCCCCTATTACCGTATCTGTACAAGATCTTAGCATAACTATGGACATGAGCCATAAATAGCATGTACCTGTCATTTCCTAGTTCTGCTGGACTTCAGCATGTCTCCCGAGTCTACCCTACAAAATTGATCTTTACCCCCGTGCATTCAGGAGAGCGCAACCGGCCCTGCGGGATAATTTGACCATCTAGCAAAGTCCTTTGTCATCAACGAGTCGAAGCATGCGTTTTCATTGTGTTTTTGGTGGAGCCTGGTGTATACGCCGCGTTTGATGACTCTTGCCCGGCTTTAAAATTGGCTGGGAAATAAATCCCGCCTGATCTGTAGAGTCTGTCTGGTGCTGCTGCAATCATTCCGAGTAAACAGGCTAACGATATGGTGGTAGCTGTTGCATACAATGATGCTTACTATTCATGTTCTTCGGTGTGTTGTTGGGCATTTTAATCATGACAGGACGCACAAAAAAGTGTAAGGAGCCAGGCCAGAGGGAATTGGCTCAAATGAGCCCCAATCGGAAGCAGGTAACTGACACTGAGGCTTGATTATGACAAAAAGGGGGTGTGAGGGCCCCTTTATTGTTGCTTAAAATAAGTTGAAGGCAAATTCAGTTCAGTCACCTCGATCAGACTTGGCTGTGCTGAAATGGTACGGTCGTCATCCAAGGTTGCGCTTGGTTCATTACAACAAATTAACAAGATAGGCTTGAGTGTGCTTTGGGCTCAAAACAAAGGGAATGCTGGTCTGCAGAGGCTGTACAGTGGCACCGTGGCCTGCAATTTTTATTTGTGTGTTCAAATACATTTTCCCCATTGCAGTGAATGAAAATGCCATTAAACCAGTCCAGCCCCTCAAAAACCAACACAAAGAAAAAGCACTGTATTGTACAAAAACATTATAAAACAAAACATAGACTATTTTTGTAGTGGAATTATGAGCGTATTGTAGTCTTGTCAAGTTGGGTGTGCCTTTACGAGGTGTGGCCTAGTGAGTAACGTAAAGAGCTGGAGTCGGGTTGGGCGGTTAGTCTGCGTATGAGCATCAAGGCGTGAATTGTCACTGACAGCAGCTCCTTGCAGGTGTTTTCATTTTGGATTTGCAGGTTTGACTGTTAGTCCCGTTCAATGAACGGCTCAAAGTGTATCTGTACGAAAGGCTCTACTTGCCCAAATGTGAGGGCATTAAAGCTACTTTTTTTTTTTCCAACTTAAATCGACCGCCAGGGACGTGCTGTCACCTCACTTGCATCATGAAGAGTAAAATATGAACAATTAATGATTTATTAAAATTATTTTCGATTTTAGTTCTCTGGGCTGTGCTTTATATTGATTTTCTTTTTGAATCCATTAATGTCCATGATGTAATAGTCCAAATTGCTTTTGCATATTTCCTGTCTGTAGGCGATACAGTTCTAATTGGTGGATGACTCCTTGTAGTTAAGAGCCACTATCTAATTTACACGTGACCTGGACAAGCAAGCTCAGACCTTTCGTTCTCTGCACTGTCCGTTTTTCAGTGTGATTGGCGGCTGCTGGCGGGTGCGTGCGGTTGCATAAACATGACATCTCCTGCTCGCTGCCTTCCGGCGTCCTTGAAAGATGCGTGTGCTTGCCTTTGATGTGCTTACCTGGCGAGGCAGGAAATGCATTTAATAACTTCCTCTTGCCTCGGGTCCCTCAAGTCATGTCATCATTCTGCAAAAATGCTGCATCAGAGTGTGATGACCGAGCATCCCGCTTTTGTTATGGCTCTGATAGTACCTCCGAAGGGGGTGTATTGAGTTTAAACCATGTACAAAAACAGAGTTTTGTCAGACATCAACTATTGCTTCAACACAGCAGTGTGGGAAAAGTGAGTGTCAGGTCAATTTCACTCAACTGTCACGGCTTTCAGGCATTCCCTTTTAGCCTCTGATGCTGATAGGGAAAATTGGCAGGACCGCTTTGTCTCCTATATTCCATGTTTGCACAACAGCTGCCCAGAAGAAAGGTGGAATATGACTTTGGTTCACCAATTGACTCACCCTTTAGGGACCCCTACCTCAGTACTCAAACGGTAGAGGGTGCCAAAGTTGCTTTTAACATCGGAAACCGTGTGAAAAATGATTTATCCCGCTTGCTTATTACATTTAAAGCCTTTGCCGTGATATTTGTCACGCGTTGACCAATCAGACGCTCCAGGCTGTAAAGCTCTATGAGGAGGATGATGAGTGTTGTCAGGTTGGGGAAGGAGATCTGACGAAGTTGTTTGCTCCTCAGGGGAAGTGTGTGTGTGTGTAAATGATTGTTCAGTTGTGTGTTTTTGTAGTGTGTGTGTTGTTTTTTTTGTTAGCTCAGTCGTCCTTTAAGGTGGTAGGCGGACTGTTTTGTCTTGTATTGAAACTAAATGAGATGAAATGGTGCATTAGTTGCAAAGTACAGGATACAAACTGACGATTGTCATGATTTTTTTCCCAGGGTATTTTAGCTAACCTACCGTATTTTCCGGAGTATAAGTCACACCGGCCAAAAAATGCATAAAAAAGAAGGAAAAAACATTTAAGTCGCACTGGAGTATAAGTCGCATTTTTGGGGGGAAATGTATTTGATAAAATCCAACACCAAGAACAGACACTTCATTTTGAAAGGCAATTTAAAATAAAAAATAGAATAGAGAACAACAGGTGTACGGTATGCTAACGTATCACATTCAGCTAATGTTACATGTCTTTACCGCTAATGTTGAAATTAATAAATTTTCAGAGGTACAGAAGTAGTAGGTAGAGATACACAGGGCTCGAGCGCCCTCTTGCGGTTGTCAGTGTGAAAATAACGTGAAATTATATAATCATGTGTTAATAATTTCACATATAAATTGCTCCGGAGTATAAATCGCACCGCCGGCCAAACTATGAAAATAAACTGCGATTTATAGTCCGAAAAATACGCTAATCCTAAAAAGACGTCTGGCAGGCGTTTTGTAAGCTGGACACGGCACAGTCGCTGCTGCCGCGGAGTTTTATAATCCAAGTCGTACATGAAAGGGCTCTGACAGACTTTTTATGCTCGCTCGTCACATGAATAACTTTTTTTTTTTTTCAGTCCCGTCTCGGTTGAATGTCAAAAGCTTTAAGCGTGATGGGTAGAAGGCCTCGCTTGCTGTGTTAATGGATGAAAAACTCCCATTTGTGACATTTGACATTTTCATAAAGACAAGCTTATCATTTGGAGGATGTGGTGAGGTGAGTGCAAAAAAGAGAACTATAATAGTTTACAATGGCGTAGTTTACAATTCAACCAATCAGATTATTGGTCCGGTCCACCACCTCCTTGAGAGCTAACTTTGACAACTTGTTTTTTTGTTTGTTGCATTTTGTTTTTCAATGCGCTTCAGCATCATTATCCATCCATCCATTTTCTGAGCTGCTTCTCCTCACTAGGGTCACGGGCGTGCTGGAGCCTATCCCAGCTATCATCGGGCAGGAGGCGGGGTATACCCTGAACTGGTTGCCAGCCAATCGCAGGGCACATACAAACAAACAACCAGTCGCACTCACAGTCACACCTACGGGCAATTTAGAGTCTCCAATTCATGCATGTTTTTGGGGAAAACCCACGCAGGCACGGGGAGAACATGCAAACTCCACACAGGCGGGGCCGGGCATCGAACCCGGGTCCTCAGAACAGTGAGGCTGAAGCTCTAACCAGTCGCTCACCGTGCCGCCTTCAGCATCATTAATTAAGTCTATATAATTAAGTCCTTCAAAAATGAATAATGAATACAAAAATGGAAATGAATACATATCAGTTCCATAAGACTATTAGAAATTCAAATAAACACAAATACCATTAAATAAACGTAAATAAATAATGATGTAAAATTCTTAAAAATACAAATACAAATTAAAAAAAATCAAGACAAATAAGAATAGTTTAAAAAGGTAATGAAATCCATAAATTGGTCATTAAATTAATAATAATTCACAATGTTTTAAGTTATGTTATTTTGTTATTATTAAAATATAATTCAATAAATACAAAAGTCATTTGGTACAAATATCATTGAATACATAATATTTACAGGAAATTATTACAAATTAAAATGAGTAAAAATGCTATTAAATACATTAAAATGCCATTAGATACATAAAAATGTCACAAGAAATATCCTAATCAAAAATTCTATTAATTCTATTCTATTTAATAAATTTAAAATACTGCTAATTTAATAAAAGAGAAATTAATTAAAAAGAACATGATAGATAAATCAGTCATTTAATCAAAAATAGTTCACAATGTATTTAATTATTTCAAATCTATTTCATTGACTTCATGAAATTTTGGCACAAAAAAAAAAAACCCTCCATAGTACATCTCTTTGTTCCCTGCTTTATTTACTTGCAAAATGTCTTCCAGGTAAATTTAGGATTTGCATAATAGGACCCACGTTGCACTCCATAGAACACTTCTTCTCACTCATGCTCCCTTACCATCGCTCTGTTAAGTTTAATTACTGTGTAATGTAAACAGAAAACAGAGCCATCCTGTTAGAATCTGAGTGAATTCTTTCAAGTAGTCTCCTTTGGGAACGTCCATGCACGCATTTGTTTAAACGAGCTCGCTGCCGCCGCCTCGCCATTGGACAGATGGGCCCGTCAAAGTGTCGCATTCCTTTCCGCCACAATTCGCCATATCAAAGAACGACAAAAAGGTACAGCAGGGCTACCCTGAGGAGGCTCAACTACAGCGGAAACTCTGAAGTCCGACATAATCCGTTCTAGAGCTGCAACTAACGATAGTTTTAATAATCGATTAATCTGTTGATTTTTTCCCCCCCTCCAATTAATTGATGAATCAAATAAAAAAAAAAAAAAAAAACAACAACACTTTTTCCTTGGTAGGGTTGTACAGGTGAGGCAGGTGACCTTGGCAAAAAACACAGAGTGAAAAGTAGGTATACAGGTAGACTTAAAAAAAACAACAATCATTTTATTACATTTACACTTATTTCTCACGATTACATTTAGTAAACACTGTTTAATCTCATAAATGCTCAAAATGTCCTTTTTCAACATTGTAAGATTCCGCAGCCCTTTCCAGAACATTAAGACACACAGCACGAGTCAGTGTTTACCAACAATTGGGCTTTTTGTAGTCTGGAAGCACGTACCTTGCGTCAAATTTCCAACGGGTTGATAAATCATTGCACGAATACCGAAAAGCCCCCCCCCCCCCCCCCCCCCCCCTCATCTAAAATGGTTTATGATTGCCTATAGATTCCACAAGATGGCAGCTAAGCAGTAAAATGAAGCTCCTCAGATCACTTCGACAGTTGGCGCCAAAGTAATACTTTTATATGAGGCAGGGCTTAGACCTGTGCATAAAAACAGCAAATTTGTCAGTTTCTAAGGAAATATCGGAGGATAGGTCCCCCAAAAAAATCTGTGAATGGGAGAATGCACAAATTGTTAATAGGCGGGGGTACACTGTATCCCCCAAAAATGAATAAAATAGACTAATACAATTGATTAACCTCCTAGTCCTAGGGTATCGACACACTTGTTGTCCATCGCTGTTAGGTCTTTTGTTCTGCACCACAAGAAAAGGCCAAAAGACAGCTAAGACAGCTGATTTATTCATTAAGAGGTGTGTCCCTAATTTTGTGCACTAGATACTTCATCACTAGATACTTTGTTTCAGTATGTGATGGCTGCCAGAATGTAAACAGTCGCGCGTGTGTGTTTGTGCACGCACGCATGCGTGCGTGTGTGTGAGTCACTGTTTGGCTAACACGCTAATTAGCTCCTTTAGAGCTCTTCTGCTCTGTCAATCAAACATCTGCAGCGGTCTGAAGCACAAGAGCGAGTCGTTTACGATGTATTCTCACTCCAGCACGCCCACGCTACCCTTTTTAATCCCCCGTCACTGTCATGCATTGAGACCCCGGAGGTATTGCTGCCATTGCACGGCACAGTCATTGCACTCAGCTCATTGTTACGAAGCCATGCTGTAGAGTGAGCACATGCAATGAACGATAACACACTATGGGTTTCACACAATCGTTAGGGGTTTGAAGCAAAGGTTTTGTTTCAAATTGCCATTAGAACCTTGGGTTAGGGTTTCAAAGTGGGTTTAAAAGTCAGGTTTTAGAACTCGGTTAGGGTTTCAAACAAGGGTTAGTGTTTCAGAATGTTAATACAAGGCAAGATTACGGTTTCAAACAAGGGTCAGGTTTTAAAGACAGTCTTTTTAGTTTCAAAATAGGATTTTAAAACTGCTATAAGGTTTCAAAGCCTGGATTAGTGTTTCAAATTAAGTTTTTTTTAGCCTGGTTTAGGGTTTGAAGGCTGGGTGTGGGTTTCAAAATAGGGTTTTAAGTCAAGGTTAGGGTTTCAAACCATAGCGTATCAAGCCAAGGTTAGGGTTTCAGAGTACGGTTGCAAGGGTTTCAAACAAGGGTTCCGGTTTCAAATACGGGTTTCAAACCAATGTTTTTGTTTCGACCCATTGTTATGGTTTCAAAGTAGGGTTTGAAGTAGAGGGACAGCAAATAATTGGTTAGTCGACAACTAATCGATCGTCAAATGAATTGACCACTATTGATCGTAGATTAATTGTTTATTCCTTGTTTAAAAAAATAATGAAAGTGAATTAAAAGAAAGGAGACCGATTATCTTTGTGATGAAAATGAGACATTTGCAAACATCTGGTTTTTACTTCGGAAAACAATGCTGAACATTTTTGCATATTTTCTGATGTTAGGGTCACAGAAACGGAATCATAATCCATTTATGCTTGTGCTTAAGCACTGTCAATTTGAAATAATATCCTGTTTTTGAATAATGGGATGTCAATCAAAAAAAAGTTTTTTTTAGAATCCAATTCATCAATTAAAAAAATAATCGATTGATTATTAAAATAATTGTTAGTCACAGCCCTAGTTTGAAATCAGGGTTAGGTTTTCAAACCAGTTTTGGGGTTACAAGTAGGACTGCAACTCATGATTATTGTAAAAAATCAATTTATCTGTTGACTATTTTTTTGATTGATCAGTTATTCGGATAAAACAAACTTTTATTTCCATCCCTTTATTCAAAATACAGGGCATTTTTTCACGTTGACAGTGCAGAAACTGCACAAACGAATTGATTATTACTCAGTTACTGGTTTGATTGGTAACAGCTGTCAGGAAATCGGCAAAGATGTTGATGATTGTTTTCCAAAGTAAAAGCGGATGTTTTCAAATGTCTTATTTTGAGTCAACACAAAAATCAGTCTGCTTTCATGGAGGACTACAGAAATCTCAAGAATATTTACTGGTAAGAGGCTGAAATTCTGTGGATTTGGACCAGTTTAAGTTAAGCAAGGTCTCTAAACGATTAATTGATTATCAAAACAATTGTCGATGAATTTAATTAATTTAATTTGATCGATTACTTGTCAATTAATTGATTGTTGCACCTCCTAGTTTTGAGCGTGACTTTGGGTTCCGAAGTAGGCTTGCATGTAGTGTAGTAGGCCCACTTTGACTTTGAAAGTGACTTGAGCTCCATTTTGCCCATGACTGAAATTCCCTTTATGTGACGTGCGCATGATTAAAGCACGAGCGTCGAGAGGACGCTTGCAGGTCCCAAACCGCACCTCCTCCGTCTTTTTAATTCTCACATTCATTCAGTCCCTTTTTAAACGTCTTCATGTTAATGTGTGCCAGCTTTGATTACCTGCCATGAGCGGGGTGACCTTCCCTCCCCATTTCATGAGGGCTCCTCCTTCTCTTCTCCTCTTCCTCCTCTTCCTGAATCACTGCCCTGTTTGTTCTGAGCGGTACGAGGGCGGCCCGGCCACGCTAAATTCATGCAAATGAGCGTACGTGACGGAGACCTTGGCGGTTATAGGCGACGTTTTCAATTAGGTTTCCGTTTGTCGTCCCAGTGCTGCTTTCGCCGTACTCCCCGAGTGGCCAGCAGGTGTAGCAATGAGAGCTCGCCGTGCAGAGAGTGGATTTACGAGCGGGATTAATCACACAATCATGTTTAACCTCACCAAGCGGAAATTCAATACCTGATCCAAATTTTATTCTGCTGTAGTCAGGCTTGAATCTTTTCTTCGTTTTTTAAAAATGGAATCATTACAATTTCATTTTAGTACAGTCACACGAATCCGAGAACTGTGATAAAGTTTTAATACGGGTTTAAAGTAGGGTTAGAGGATGACAGAGGTTTAAGGCTGGATTAGGGTTTAAAAATGTGGCTCAAATTGTGGTTAGGGTTTGAAGTTTGGGTTTTAAGCCTGCGTTAAGATTGGAAACAAGCTTTAGGGTTTCAATCTTGGGTTAGGGGTTCAAATTTGGATTTGAAGTTAGGTTTAGTGTTTCAAATAAAGGTTTCAAACCAGAGTTATGGTTTCAATCCAGGGTTTGGTTTTCAAAGTCAGGTTTGAAATCAGGGTAATGATTCCAAAGTACGCCTTCAAGCCAGGTTTATAGTTTCACATAAGGGTTGGGGTTTCAAATGAAGGTTTCAAAACAATGTTTGGGGATTTAAGCATGGGTAAGTGTTTCTAAGGCGATGTTCACACTGCAGGTCAGTTCCAATTTCCTTGCCCAATGTGACATGTATCTGATTTTTTTATGTCAATGTGTACAGTACAATTCCATTTTTTTCATATGTGGATATAAATTGGCAAAACAGCCAGTGGCGAAAAAAAGATACTTTACAACTGATAAATATAACAAAATGTTGGCGCCGGTTGTACAAAATCCTTGAAATTGCTACAAATGCATCATGATGAGACCTCCTCCACAACATTTACTTGTGTAAAGACGCCGCCTAGCAGTTGTGTGCATGCGTGTGACGTTGTGAAAGCATTCCGTCCACAGTACAAGTCTCATTTGTCTTTTGTAATGTGAATGACTACAAAAGAGATTGGATTGAACAAAAAATGCAAATTGACCGTCATGCGAACGTAGCCAAAGTCGCGTTTCAAGCCAAGATCAGGGTTTTAAAATAGGGTAAAGATTTGAAACAAAGGTTAGGATTCCAAAGTACGGCTTCAAGCCAGGTTTAAGGTTTCAAAACAGTGTTTGGGTTTCAAGGTTAGGGTTTCAAAGTAGGATTTCAAATCTGAGTTAGTTAGGGTTTCTTCAAGTTAGCATTTTCTTTTTTTTTTTTGATGTACTGTTGTGTGTGCGTGTGCATGCGCAGCACACATCTGCTAGCACACACACCTCGGAAGAACCTGAAACCTTTCCCAAAAGCGGTTTTCCGTGTGTTGGTCACAGATGGCCCTCTGACATTGATTCTCATGCGTCAGCACACTTAAAAAAAATGTTTTTTTTAAGAAACATTGTTCTATTGCTGCACTTTTACCAATAATAAAATGTGTGTGAAGCTGACATATTCACGTCTACTCGTAAAGAGACAAACAAACGAGCTTGTGCGTAACCCCCCCCCCCAAAAAAAAAAAACGCTGCAACTGCAGCTCGCAGAGTATTTAGAGGCAGAAAGCCATGTTTAATAATTCAGCACGATATTAAATTACGCACATTATTACTAGTGCTCTTCTTTGTGTGTGTGTGTGTGATTTTAATGGAGTGTCAAGCATGTTCTTTGAGAAAAGTTAGTTGAAATGATTGACTATGTTTTTATTTTAGGGCTGTATTGTTATGTCATGTAGTAATTATTCATTTCAGCAAGCACTTAACTCAAACATTACATAGCTCCAAACTCTTAGCTTGGCTACAAACCAGAAAACTGCAGTACTTAGTTAAAGCAGGGCTCAAAGCCTGCGATAGGGTTCCAACAAGTGTTGGGGTTTCAATTTAGGTTTTCAAGCCTGGTTTACAGTTTGAAACAAGGGTTAGGGTTTTAAAGTAAGATTTCAAGCCAGTGTTAGGGATGGCGTTAGGGTATCAAACATGGGTAAGGTTTTCAAAGTCAGGCTTTTAAAGCTAATTTTAGGGTTTCAAACTAAGGTAAGGCTTTGAAACAAGGGTTAGAGTTTAAAAGTAGGGTTTTAAAGCAGGGTTAGGGATCACATTTGGGTTTCAAGCCCTGGTTAGGGTTTCAAAGAAGCCAAAGTTGGGGTTTTTAAGTCAGTGTTAGGGTTTCAAGTAAGGTTAAGGGTTTCAAATCAGGGTTTAAAGCCAAGTTAGTGTTTCAAGTGAGGGTTAGGATTTAAAAATTGGGTTTCAAGTCCAAGACTCAAAATATCTTTTTTTTTCCTTTGAGGAGCAGTTTTGCTAATCAATGACTTCCTTTGAGGAGCAACTTTCTAATCTTATTTCGAGCCTTGAAGCCAGGGTTCAGGTTTCAAGTTAGGGTTTCAAGCCTAAGGTAGGGTTTGAACTAAGGGTTTGGGTTTCAAGCTAGGGTTTAGGAATAAATTAGGGATTCAACTCGAGGTTAGGGTTTCAAGTCAAGTTTAGGGTTTGAAAGTTGGGTTTCTAGTTGTGGTGAGGATTTCAAGCCTGGGTAGGGGATCACATTACGGGTTCAAGCCCAAGTGAGGGTATCAAGCCAAGGTCTGGGTTTCAAGTCACGGTTACGATTTCAAATGAAAGTTTTAGTTAAATGGAAAGTACAGTAAAATGTATTATTTTTGTAATTGATCGGTGCAACACATCTTGTATGATTTCCTACTAAATTCCTATGACATAAAGACTTGTTCACAGTCACTTTAAGAAAGTCCTTGTATTCTCCATTCATGAAAATATGATTATGAAAAAACACAAGGCGGTAACTCGGTGAACGTATTCCCTCTGGAATGGTGTCTTGGCTAACTCCTGATTGAATCTGCATTGGTTCCTCTCAGATGACTTTTAATTTGCAGGCCGTGAGGGTAACGGGAGATAAATCCAATGGGTGTGCCCTGCAAACGTGCCCTTTGCCATTAAAGAAGCTTTATTGATTGTAAATAAGCTTTGTAATTAATGGATGGGGCAGACGGGAGGAGCTTGGGGGAGGGCAACGGCCTGCTTGCACCTGCGGCAAGCTTGGATGCCTTTTGTTCTAGTCCGGCACACTTTGGATCTGATGCACACAATTACTGTATGACACTTGTACCTTGCATGATAGTGTTAAGTATTGCTCGAAATAATGCACAGTCAAAATAAACCGATGGGATGCTCGGTCACACAAGGGCATGTCAATACTGTAATACGATATTTCTACGCAAGTGATTCATTATAACCACATTCTTGCGCAAAAGACGAGTAGTCATAATTAATCAATGATTCGGATCCAAATTTGTCAGTGATCTGGTCAGTTACATCTGCGCAACGTACATGTAGCATAATTAATTTGATTTCTCTTCTGGCCAGTTATTCGTGATAACTTCCTCCTTGCACAATCAGAAAAGTGAAATAATCCGCAGTCAAAATCAGTCCACAGCATGGTTATTCCTGGAGGGACCAATTACAGGCATTTAATGTTATGTGATCATTCCTTGCAAGCTGTTCTTTAGCTTCTACCTTGCACTGTATGAATAAACACATGGACTAGAATTAATCCATGAAGTCAAAATGAATCCATGACATACCCGGTCACATGTATCCAATGTACTTGTCACATAATTAATATTTGATATAATATAATGTTATTCTCATAATTAATATTTGATATAATATGTTATAATATGTTATTCTTGATAACTGCCACTTTGCACAATAGAAATTGAGTGGCCCCCCGCTATTTGCGAGGGATAGGACCGGCCCAGACTGCGAATAGTGAAAATATGCGGGTAATTGATGCCCATTATAATTGCAATGAAATAAATGAATTAATTAATAAACCTTTCATTATTTTTTAAAACCCACAAAAATAATTGAATAAGCGGGAATAAACCGCCAGTAAGCATTTCTGGGTTGGTTGCACTGCAAAAATGAAAAAACAAAACAAAATGAATGAAAAAACAAAACAAAATGGAAAAAAAAATACAATTGAAGAATAATTGAACAAAAATCGACAAATTGGTGAATCCTCGAGTGCCGTCCACTGTAAATTGAAAAACTAGAAATGCACAGTCAAAATAAATCCACTGCACGGTTGGTCCTGTAGGGATCATACAATTACTGTAATGCCTTACAAGTAATTTTTGCCACTATGCATAATAGTAATAAATGACTAGAAATGCAGTCATCCACAAAATCATAATAAATCCATGACATACTCGATAACGCGTGCAAGGTATGTGTCTCAAAATTAACGCAATTTGTCCGCTCTGCAGTTATTCATGATAAATGCCACTTTGCACGATAGAAATAAAAGGAATGACAAGAAATAATCCACAGCGTCAAAATAAATCCACAGCACATTTGGTCTTGCAGGGGCCATAAAGTAACAGTAATGTGATTGTTCCTTGGAAATGATTCTTGATAACACCATCATGTACATTAAAATTATACCGAATGGCTAGAAATAATCCAGAGTAAAAAATAAATAAAACATTCGTGACACGCTTGGTACCACAGGGGTCACACAATTAGTGTAAAGTAATCGTTCTTTGCAAATTATTCTTAACTGCCACCTTTCACAATAAAACTAAATAGACAATGATTATTGCGATTGCTCCTCTCGTCAGTTATTCATGATAACCACTACCTTGCACAATAGAAATAAATGGAATGACTGGAAATAATCCACAGAGTCAAAATAAATCCACAACACAGTTGGTCCTTCAGGGGGCATACAATGATTGTAATGTGACCCTTCCTTGCAAGTTATTCTTGATAACCGCCAACTTGTAAAATAGAAATAAAGAGAACGATAGAGATAATCTACGGCATCAAAAAATAGTCCATGGCTGAATGCTGCCCCCAAGATGGCCCGCATCCGCTGACGCACTTCGGCCTCCCGAGCATGCTGCTTCTTGGCTTGCCTTCACGTGGCCGGAACGCCGGGTCAGAGAGAGTGGGAATGAGCACTCACACTCTGTCCTCCTCCTCCTCTTCTCTTTCTTTCTGTCTTTCCCTCTCTCTCTCTTCTCCATCTCTCTGGAATATAAAAAAGCTCCCGAGCATTTGTAACCATTAGCTGAGCAAATTCAAATGTCTCTGGACGTCGTTCCAGTGACTTTGCATGCATCAGTGCCTGCTCCGTGTTCTCCTCATCATGCATCATTCACGTAAACTCAACGCCGCTATTGTTCTGTGTGCGGATTAGTGCCTTGTTGCATACGCTGGCATTATCGCAGCTTCCAGTCACAACGTGTAACAATCTTCTTTGGATGAACTCATCGGTGTGAATTGTGGCTCCTCGATTGGTCACACCTCGAGGACCCACATTTATTTTTCTTTCAAAAGAGTCCTTCAACCCATTTTAATAAACCTAGCCCTATGCACACTGAGCTACGTGGCCGAACCTGACTAAACTGTCACAGGGTTCCGCATCTAGTTTTCATGACTGACCAGTCATGAGCCACTATTTTTTTTTAATCACGTGAACGCCGTCACAATGTTGCAGACGTTACAGCTAATCAAAAACGCACATGAACTGTCACAACTCACAAAAATATGTTTCCCAAGTTCAAAGCAAGACCCCGGCAGTTGCCACCACACAAATACAGTATATACAATGTGTGTGTGTGTGTGTGTGACACTTCAGTCAGTGAATGGGGCTATCTGTCATTCAAGATTTACTCCTTTTTCCTTGCCCGTTTCCTCTTCTTTGTGGTCATCCTGCTCTTCCTTGACAATCACACCATGTTTTTCATGGTTCCATAAAAACATCCATCCATCCATTTTCTGAGCCGCTTCTCCTCATTAGGGTCGCGGGCGTGCTGGAGCCTATCCCAGCTGTCATCGGGCAGGAGGCGGGGTACACCCTGAACTGGTTGCCAGCCAATCACAGGGCACATACAAACAAACAACCATTCGCACTCACAGTCACACCTATGGGCAATTTTAGAGTCTCCAATTAATGCATGTTTTTGGGATGTGGGAGGAAACCGGAGTGCCCGGAGAAAACCCACGCAGGCATGGGGAGAACATGCAAACTCCACACAGGCGGGGCCGAGGATTGAACCCGGTCCTCAGAACTGTGAGGCTGACGCTCTAACCAGTCGGCCACCGTGCCGCTCCATAAAAACATAATACAGTATTGCCACCTGTAATTTTTTCGCAATTCAGTCCCGTGGGCTGTGTGTGGCAGCCTTGCAGAAATATTATTTGTGCAACGTAACTGAGGACGAACATGATAAATGTGTCTAAAAAGCAATAAATAAAAATGAAATAAAGTAAAATCCACTAAAATGAATACAAAATAAATCAATTAAAATAAGTGTAAAATTAATAAATAATAAATCATAAAATAAATATTATTGTCAATATTTTAATTGGTGATTATCAACTGGTTCGTGAAAGCCAAGTCATACTGTGATACATACTAAATTCTTTAATTAGAATTCTATCCATTTTTCTGACTGGTGGTCTGCCCCACCCAGCACCCAATTTGTAAATAAGTAACAAATAGAAAAAAAAAGCAAAATTAAATATGAAAAATAAAAACTATATTAAAATGAAAGCCAAGCCCAAGTGGATTGAATATTTTAATTGAATTCATTTGATCATATTAACTTATTGACTCGGGGCCCACAACCAACCCAGAATTTTGGCTTCCAACCCACTAGTTGAAAATCACTGGTTGAAAATTGTCATATTCATGATGACTTATCAATTGGAATGCCTTGCTTAAGAATTAAAAATGGCTTGGTTAATCACAATAAATAAAAGTACAGAAATAAATTCTCCAAAAGTGCCAAAGTTATTGAAGAGCTAACTAGCATCCTGGGTAACCTCTCTCCATTTACTTTACACCAGTTATTCACACGATTGCATTATATTACAGTACATATGAATTCTTCTAGTTCTCTTTTTGTTGTATTCTCAGTTCTATGGCAACCCGTTTTGGCAACAAACTCTTAAGTGTGCCCCGCTACAGGCATGACAACTAAACAACACAATCACGTGTACATTCGACCAATACAACTGTATGTAATAAAAAAAACTAACAAAACAGTCATTCTTTTTCCCCTCTGACAGATTGTGGTGCAGTCCGGTCCGACGCATCCGGCCATCCCGCCATGTTCCGCAACAGCTTGAAGATGCTGCTGTCGGGGGGCAAGGCCAACCGCAAGAGTCGCAGCAGCGGTGAGTCAAACAGCTTTCCAGGCTTCTGACGTTGTTTCGCTCCGTCTGCTGCCAGAGCTTGGACAATTTCGGGAATCGGTGGTTAAGTTCTCACATCAAGTTCCTTTCTGGTTACCATGGGGACGGGGTGGACTTGTGGGTCTTAACCACCTGGCAGGACAATTAGAGCTTGTGGCATCGCTTGATTGGAAAATGAGAAAAGGGGTTGAAGGTGGACTTCTTTTGACGAGCACTTGCATGACTAATTAGTGTGCAGGAGCGACACCGGAGCCACACGAAGCGCTCATACATGGCCAAATTAGTTATGTATAATTGAGGAAAAAATAGGCATCATTTTTAATTAAAAAAAAAAAAAAAGTTCTTAGCTTGTTAGTTAGCACGCCACTTCCTGGTTTGAGGGGCATGATGTAAGTTGATATGGCTGGACGAAGTGTGCCATTTTGATTCCTGGTTGAAAGTGCCCCAGTATTTACGTTCTTCTTTGGCCGATGGGTCAACATGACACACATTTTTTTGTAGAAATCGAGATCACATACAAAACACTTGTTAACAAAAGTAGATAAAAAGAACGTAGAAAGTTGTTTGGGTGTTCACTTGTCAGTTGGTTTGTTAGTTTGCAGGCTTCTTCCAGGTACTTGAAGGATGAGTAGAGTGAGTAGAGTCCTGGTAGAGTGACCCAAAATCTTCTTTCTTCCTGGGCTCAGTTTCATGAAAATCAGAATTCCCCACTTGATTTATTAAAAAAAAAAAAATGTAGAGTACGGGTGACTACTTTTTTTTAAAGCTTTTTTTTAGCATGCAAGGTACTTTTACAATGCAAAACCTATTTATTTAGAAGTACAGCGAGTATTTGAACGATATAAGTTGGTGTACCTTACAATATGAACTGATATTGCACGTATTTTTGTTACTACATTCTTTCTCTGACTTAGACTGAATGGAATAAGCCAGGGATGCATAGCTCGGACAGTAGCTACTGCTGTTTTATTAAGTCTCGAAACAATGAGTCAGCCATTTCAACAAAGGCTTACAAACGCACGTCGATCGTGAAAAAGAAGTCCTCCTCCCATTCCTCATGGAAGTGGTAGGATTTTGGGTTCTCACTTGGTCCAGCTTCCCCACTCATTTTTATACCCTTTCTTAAGTTCAGTACAAATAAATGAGGATAGCTGGGCAACTTGGTAGCTTGTTTGAATTTTGAAGCTGCTAGTTGTCCTGTTCATCAATCAAGTGATTGATTGATCTCATAGGAAGGCTAATGTCAATTTGTCTTTATGCCATGCGATCTACCCACACTACCATTGTGATCTTGATCAATGTAATGGGCACCCCTGATGTAGAATGTCCTCTTTTAGTTTGCCTGTTGGTTCGTTTGTGAGTTAGCAGGATAATTCCTGTTTCTTGGAGGATGACATAAGATGTTATGACTACAATTCCTGGTTGACTGACCCACAATCTTCTTTCTTCCTTGGCCGACCAGACACACATTTTCGTGGAAATCGGAATCAAATTGTGCCATTTAGACTCCTGGTAGACTGTGAGCCAGAATCTTGTTTCTTCCTTGGCCCACGGGTCAAGTCAAGTCAATATTTTGTGGAAACTCAAATGAGACCTCTACAAAGTGAAAAGACTTTGTAGAATGTCATTTTTGTGTTCGTTTGTCTATTCGTTAGGCTACTTCTGGGTTCATGGGGGATGACTTATGATGACGTGACTGGACCTTGGCCCATGGGTCAACTTGATAGAATATTTTGTCAATATCGGAATCAGACATCTGTCAAGGTGACACTGTTAGCAATTGAATTGCCACCTTTTGCGTCCTCCGACATGCCCAAACAAATACTCAAGTGAAAATGCTTCAGTCAGTTGTGTCGAATGTGTTGGAGGAGCTTGACAGGAGATGGCATTGCTCCCCTTCATTGCAGCCTGCTAATTGACGGCTCATTTTCCTCCGGAGGAGGAGGACAACGCTAATTAGAGATCAGCAAACATGCTCCGGTAGTGCTACCCACAGGTGGTAACTTGTGACGTGCTACATTTGCGCTATTATATTTACCTAATTAATCTGGGGATAAATTACTGGTATACTTGTCAGAGTAGTTTCCGTGCAACACTTTTTATTTTTATTTGAGTATTTTTGTTAAGCAACACTACTTCTATTCCGTGACACTGAGCTGCGTCCTTCTCGCTACTTTTATTTGAATCTGTTATTGCTTGCACGACGTATTTGTTTTGGGTAGTCAGAGAGACGTCTGCCTCGGCTGCTGTCACATGACTGTGTCACCAATCCACTGTAACCACTAGCGATATTTGACTCCATTTCACCAATCAAACGGAGTGAAGCAGTCACCTGACTGCACGTCTTTGCGGCACCGCCCACAGCGAAGAAAAGTTTTCAAAGTGACTCATTTATGTGAAACATTTCTCACAGTCAGAAGAGGCTGAACACCCGAGGCCTCACATTTATTGTTTCCCATATGGACTACGCAAAAGAACAAGTACTATATATGTCATGCGTTGTCATCTGTGTCTGCCTACGAACATATCAGCCTCAAAGAGCTCAATTTTGAATTTGAGAAAAAAAAAAAGAAATCAGAAGTTTCTCACCAGTTACGTACTCAGTACTTGAGTTTTTTTAGTGAGTGCTTTCTTACTCTTACTTTAGTAAATATTTGGAGGACTACCGGTACTTATTACTTGAGTCATATTATTCAAAAGCAACAGTACTATTACCCGAGTAAATTTTTTTGACTACACTACCCATTTCTGGTGCCAGCACAACATGCTTGTATTTTGCAGCCGTTTCTAATATTTTGGACTTACACAACAGGGTCTGAATACTCGAAAGGTACGATGTAAAACCACAGCAATCATCTCTACGGCAGTGTCACATGATCCGACCCAATGGATCAAATCCAGCGAGCGACAGATTGGCTCCTGCTGATACACAGACGCTGCGCTTCCTTCCTGTGCCACCCGACATAGGAAGGAGCGCTATGAATGGGGGGAATGTGGCCCAGTGGCCAGGAATGAATGGGCGACATATCATTGATGTCTAGTAACAAGTATATATCTCCAAATGTTCAGATATTTGGGGGTATATAGGAAAAGCTGTTTGGAGATGTATGCAAAAACATTTCAGGAAAATCTCAGTGAAAACTCGAACTAAATCGAACACGTTCCGTTGTGTGATGATGGTTAGGGTTGGGAATCGAGAACTGATTGGAACCGGTTCTCCCGGAATCGTTCAAATTTTTTAAATTTGCTTCCCAGTTTCGATGCCTACAGTCCGCCCACCCCGAAGAAGAAGTGGTGAAAACCAACAAATAAGTGGTGAAAACCAACGAAGAGCAACGCGCACCAAGATGTGCTTGTTCCCAACGGCGGCGAACAAAAGTGTCTTAACTTTGTTAAAAATTAATGACCAGTCGTCTCAGTGCAACTTGGAATAAGATTATATTGTGCATAGGAAGCTTTCACAATGTGTAGCGTCTGACGTACTCCGAGCCGCAGCCGACACCGCGCGCAGCTTCAGTGAAGTCACCTCTCAGTCAGTTGGGTGAATGAAACATTCAAACACGTCTGTGCCAACATTGAGACAGCTATCAAGGTAAACGGTTGGTTGCACTTTTGCACTGATGGTTTTTAACGTTTATTTTAGACTTCAAACCCACGTAAGTTACAATGACAAACAAAAAGCTTAACATTGGGCTAAAATTTCACCTTAGCAACTCTACATCACAATGAATTGGGACAAAATTCATATAAACGTCTCACAGTATCACAAACACTTAACCTTGTGCCTCATCGGTGGGTAGGGAAAAGAATCAGCAGTTTATAGCTTTTGGTTTCATCCATTAAAAAAAAAAATGTAAATAAAAAAAATAAAAAATAAAAAATAAAAATATATATATATATATATATATATATATATATATCTCACCGGTGCCGTGTGAAGTTACTTTTCGTGCCAAAACGCTGAGTTCCGATGCCTACCCTTCAAAATAAAAGGCTTCAAGCTTAAAACAGGAAGTCAAGTTAAAACTTGCACATATAAACCATTTGACATGATGAAACGGTCCCAAATAACGATTTTAACAATGCTATATTTAACTTTTAGCTGAAACATTAATTAATGAATATTAAGTCAGTTGGGTTAGTTCCACACTCATTGCCTTTTAGTTCATAGGTTTGATATTGATACTGGTTATAAAGAACCCCGAGTCAAATGTTCATTTTAGTCTATGCTGCGGCCTGCTAAGAAAATTGATGTTCACAATTTGGACACCCTTTATTTAAACCATGCAAACATTTTTGACCCAGCCCCCTAAAAAAAATCTGAATCGGGAATCGTTTGGAACGGGAATCGAAATAAGCAATCGGAATCGGACTCAATAAGGAGCATTATAGAATGGTTGGCTTGGTAAATTTCATACTTCTCTATCAGAAGTGTGTACTTTTTGAAGTAGGTATGTCGTCCGGCATCATCTCTTGTTTGGAGTTATCCAGGAAATGGATATGTACCCTGATTCTTTTCCCGTTGTCACCATGTCACACAAGTCTTTTGCGAAAGGGAAGTGTGCTCGCTCCATTTTCACCAGGAGCATGTGGGCAGGATGGCGCGTGGGTACAAAAGATGAAGAAGAAGAAGAAGAAGCTGCAGCGTCCGTCTCCTCCTCTTCCTCCTCCGCGCTCTCATCGCAGCGTCATCGCCCCGCTGGTGTCGGCGTTTCCTGTTGTCCCACTTTGGGCCTTCGGCATTAAAATCTTAACACTTTTATTCTCCTCTAGGAGATTCTGAACTAATACATGGCTAAAGTTGTCATATTAAATGAAGAGTGTTTAATGTTTAAATTGCACTGTAACACAAAAGTGTGAAAGTTGTCTACTTTCCCAGTGGCAGCGAGCTGTAACACTTCAAACAAGACTTTTCATGGTTGTATGTAGGGCTGGGCTACATTGATTTTATTGATTTAAATCCAGTTTATTTGTCTGGATGATTTTAATTCTCGCTTGGAAACCAACAACAAGAGGCTAATCATTTTCAGGTTGTTTTCCGTATGACAAAAACCTGACTGAAATTGCTAAAGACACGGCGCCCATTTATACTTTGCAAAATTTGTGAATTATGGACCTGAGAAACTTTTTGGACCCAAGGTATGTGTGTGTGTATGTGTTCAAGCTTCAAATAATATGCAGAGGTCACCTTGCCTCACCTGTACAACTCTACATGACAAAAGACTGTGAGAGAGCTGGAGGGCGGGCGGCATTACTCTTGCATATGTACCAGCCATACAGTTTGACAGCTCCTTTTATGTTAAATTGTTTAGCATTTACATTGTTGATTTATTAAGGATCGTGTTAACATGTGTTTTGAAAAAACGGATGTTTTACCAAGAGGAAGTGGTTATTCTCACATTATCTGTAAAAAAAAAAAAAAAAAAAAAAGTTTATTTTGAAGTTGAGGCAAGTAAACGTTGGGGGAAGCAGATTCAAAGTGTGTTTGGTAGCAGGAGAGATGAAGCAAATCCTCGACGGGGATAAAAGAAAAACTTGTCAGTTAATGTGGAGCGGTGCATGCCAAACAAAAATACCCCCAAGTCCTACGTCAAATATTATTATAACATTATTATCAGAAGATAATGCTGGTAGCGCTGGAAGCTAACACAAACCTGTGCTAGCACTGCAGCTCTACTTATCTTTTGGCTTTTGACATGATAGTGCTTTGGAAGTCGCACAAGTGGTTCTTTCACTCTGGAATTATTATTATGTCATTGGCTGAAACACTCAGTATGGGGGTGGTTATTATGTTAATAAGCCCTACTGTTACCAAACAGTGGAGCTAATTACGTACTTTCAGAAATAGGTCAAAAATGTACTTGGTTGTTTAATTTCACACTTGAAGTTTGGACAAGCATTCCATAGACCCAATTTTTGTGTCTACAAACAGAAATTAAAGCGACACAGAGCTGTTGATGAACGAGTGAAGGAATTTAGCTACTGGTGGAAGAAGCAGAGGGTGAGGGTGAGGAGGAGGAGAAGGAGGAGGAGGAGGAGGACGAGGACGAGGAGGAAGAGGGAGAGCGAGCTTGTTTCCGTCTGCATGTGTTTGTGCGTGTGAGCTGAAGCGCGACTCGTTGAGTGGATGCGTCCTGACACCTGGCGCTCCCTCACTCGCCTCGCTCACACTCTCCGGGCTTGTCTGGTCCGTCCTCCGCCTCCTCCCTTTATCTTTTGTCCTCCCCCTCTCTCTCTCTCTCTCTCTCACTCTCTCTCTCTCGCTCTCTCCATTCGTTATTCCGCCTCGGTTCTCTACCAGCGTCCGCTCCTTTTGTGTCGGGATCTCGCCTCGCTATGGTGCAGGATTTTTACGGCTCGGGGGGACGAAGCGCTCGGCTGACAAAGGTGAGCCCTGGGGGTCTGGTTGTCGGGATGGATGGATGAATGAACGAATGGATGGAGGGATGGAGCAAGCGCTCATCTGTTGATCATTTCTCAGGATTTATTGGCAGCAGATCTGAGCTCCTGTCACACGTCACACACATTGCATCTTAATGTGAAACTGTATTTGAGTGGATTTTATTTTGTTAAGAAACATCTTCATCCTGTCTGTTTCTCGCTCTCTCTCTCTCACTTTGACCGTAGTGCCACACCTTCGTGCTCACGGTCTGGAGTGCTATTTTCAAAAAGAAATGAATATTTTTCCTGTTCATGCAACATGTTGTTGTCCAGTACATATCTCTTCAGAATTTGTGTCATGTTTTTTTGTACAAAAAAAGATTTTATTTTATCATCTTGTAAACTATTTGTTTTCAATCTTAAAAGGGAAAGAAATCTAATTAAATATTGATTTTGCACAAAAATAATGGAACATATATTTAGTTTTTTAAATGTATTTGAGTTCATTTAACAATATTTAAATATTAAAAAAAATGTTTTGGGGTATTGTCACTGTAGAAAAGCTAACTTTATTTATAAGAACTATATTTTAGTCGTTTGTGTAATAAAACAAAATCACTAAATTCGTTTTTTAATTTGAAAGCAATTTTTGTGTTCATACTTTTTCATTACCATTAGTTTGTCCTTCAGTGCAATATATATACAGTGATGCCTTGTGAAACGCGTTTAATAGCTTAATTTGTTAATTAATTAGTTTTTTGTGTTTCTTTTAAATAAGTAAAAATAGCACTCTGACTCTACAATATTGTACTATAAAAACCTACGGTAATAACAATAAATCCAATGTAAAGAATTGTGCTTTATTATTTTATGCTGTAATGCAACTGGTGTGCCAACCTTGCCCATCAGGAGGCAGTATAATAGTCTATGTGTGTTGCTCCACCAATTGTGTTCTAATAGCTGTTGCTTCAAGGGTTCTAAAACCGTGACTATCGATGCTAACCGTTAGCATGTCAATGACGTTTTCCTTTCATATGTTAGCATTAACCTAGCGGACCATTCAGAATGTTTGTTTTAAATACACAATGTATGATTGTCTTTGTTTGATGTTTATGTTGACAGTAAACTTCACCTGGGAGTGGCATTAAAAAGCTTGAAGCCTCTTTTTTGATGAAATGTTCAAACTCCAGCGTATTGTGAAGTGAGTTGAATTCGGTTCACTGCCACCATACAGCGCTCGTAGGTCAAGTTTGTGCTCGCAAGTGGCGCTACATAGTGCCGCAGTAGGTAAACGATGCTCTTAAGAACTCAAAGAGAATTGTGCAAATTCCAAACACAATAATAAAACAAACAAACTAGAAACACAATAATAAACATGATGTTGGCAGACTCTTCTCACCGCCTTTCCCTACCGCCCACTCAGACATTTGCGGAGAACAAAAGGAGCAGGCGATCAGGCTAATGAGTCCAACTTAGCCTTCTTGTTACGTTTGCGTCTCCATTCATCTTCCTCCTCCTCCGCATCTTCTTTTTTTCTTCCGCTCTCATCCCATCTGACTCCCTCTCGTTTTCCTTATTTGTCAAATCCCACTCTCACCACTACGCCCCCGTCGTCATCCGCTTAAGATCGCCGTCATCATCGCACGCTGATTTCCTTGCGCATTATCGAGAGAGATTTTTTGATTTGGAAGTGAGGAAACGATTGAAATCATGATTCAAACAGCAAAAAGAGACATTGTCGAATAATTTGTACTTCCTGGTTCACAGAACATGACATAGCAAAATGGGACTGTGCCACATTTGATTTGGGGCAAGGAGTAATGATCCAATAATGACTCATGCAAAAAGAGAAATTGTGAAATTATTACGGAATAATTTGCTTTGCCTGGGTATAGAGCTTGGTATAAAACGACAGGTAAGTGGGGAGCAATTCCAATCATGACTCAAAAAAGCAAAAAAAAAAAAGAAATTGTGTTATTATGTAATCACAGGCCTCATTTTTTATTAGGGACGGGGGAACGATCCCAATCATGATGAGTCAAACAACAAAAAGCAAGAAATATCTTGTAACAAAAGTGGTGGGGAAACGGTAACACGTTAAGAATAGGCAGACAATTCTGGGGTGGGTGGAATGAAGATATTAGCTGTTTTTTCATTTAGTCTTGGAGATCAAAAGTGGAACTTGCACAGCTAAAGAACCACTTTTGACTTGGCTGCAGAAGCAGTCATGTCAAAGCCAAAAGGTAAGCAGAGCTGCAGTATTGGCGCAGATTAGGATGAGCTTCTGTTAGGCTAAATTGTGGACGTAGGGGGTTATTTACGTTTGGTGGCGTTATGCACCACACCGCTACACTAACTGCCATTTGGTGGCTTGGTGATGAAATATTGCATCCATTGGTGATAATGCAATGGAATCTCCATGGTTCGAAAAACACTTTAGCTTCTTATACACGATATGAACGGGAATTGTCTGTACTGACTCTCCAGTAGGCCTGAGCCGAAAATGAACCCCGAACCTCAGAACTGTGAGGCAGACAGACGAACCACTAGACTTACTGTACTGCCCTGCATTTAGTCCTCCCTGTCGCAGCAACAATGAGAGAAAAGTGACCAAAAGGATCCGTCCTTGTTTTTTTTCCTCGCGCTTGCATTTCCTTCCTTCTATTTTTGCCGCGTGTGATGTAACAACACAGTGATGTGCTAGAAGCCTTGCCAGCTTCTATTCATTTTTTTATTTTTATTATTTTCTTTTCAAAACCAAGACCACCCACTTGTGACACAGCTTCCCTCAGCCTTCCGTGGTAGTGTGGGAGGTTTTTTTTCCTAATCCAACACATTTTAGACGTACTGTCCTTTAATACCTCAATCCAATGGTGCCTCTGAGCTTCTAGCTGTATGTCATTCATCAATCAATACATCCATTCCTCTATATGTTGAAAAAATACAAATGTAGCAGACAAAAATACAAACATAAATATTAGAAAAAAATATATATATGAAATAAAAATATTGGAAGTAGTACAAAAATACAGACCAGACCCCAAAGATATTTTGTCAAATACACAAATATTAGATTTTTAAAAAATATAAAAAAAATACAGATGAAAAATATTTAAACAATGTTATACCCCCAAAACTATTGCATGTAAATACACAAATATTAAACAAAATTATTATGAAAAAAATATTAATTACAAAAAAGTAAAAAATTATCTAATGGAAAAATAAAATAATATTAGACCAAAATGGAAAAAAAACAATTTGAGCAAATATGACAAAAATACAAAGATTAGTCAAAAATACCCAAATATTTTATTAACATCCCAGATATTACACAATGAAAATATTAGGTGAAAAATACCCAAATATTAGTAAAATCATAAAACCAAATATTAGGCCCCCTAACAATACTCTATTGATGAAAAATGCACAAATACTAAAAGAGAAATACATTTTAACGCTGAAATAATATAAAAATATAAAAATTTTGATACAAAAATACCAAAATATTAAACAATTGTCTTTATTAAACCTTTATTTAATCAGGTGAAAGGTTGAGATTTAAAATCTTTTTCAAAAGCGACGTAGCCAAGAGGCAGCAGACATTTTTTACAGTACATAACACAACAACATTCATACAGTAAATAAAAACAAGGAATAGAAAATAACCGCAATATTAAAATGTATGGCATCTGATTTAAAAACAGCGACAAAGCCCAATGCCTTTGAGTCCTGTGGTTCTAACAATGTTGGATGAAAAATACATAAATTAGGAGCAAAAATATAAAAGAAAATATTAGATCCCCCAAATATTAGCTGTAAATACACAAACATTCAGTTAAAATGTTTTAAAAATACAATGCAATATTCGTTACAATAAATGAAAAATATCTGATGGAAAAATATTCATTAGACAAATGCATAAAGTATTGGACAAAAATACAAATATATGACACAAAAATGCAAATATTAGACACAAATACTAGCTGAAAAATCCCAAAGTATAGACGTGTGTGTGTGTGTGTGTGTGTGTGTGTGTGTGTGTGTATGTATATATATATATATATATATATATATATATATATATATATATATATATATATATATATATATAGTATCAGAATAAAAACAAATATATTTGGTAAAATACAAAAAAAAGATAAAAATGCACAAATATTAGTTAAAAAAAATATAAACTAAAATAGTAGACCAAAAACAGTATTAGTTGAAAATACACTGTTCACTATTATTTTATGAAGAATTCACCACTACTTATGCATAAAAATAAAAATAAAAATTTCTGCAAAACTACAAATATTAGTCAAAAAGAAATAAAAACACAAAAACATTCGACAAAAATAGTAAAAGAACAAGAAATATGTCAATATTACACCAACATTAGGAGTAATGACTACAATATTTAGAAAGAAATAAAAATTGTTAGCTGAAAAATACAAAAATATTAGGGAAAAAACAATGATATTAGGAATAAATATGTAAATATTAGACTTGGATTCATCGTTCCACGTCATTTCGACTTCTCCCATAATGACTCTTTGTCCGTGTGAAATAGTCCCAATGCATGGCGATGCCGTCACCGCTGTAAAGAAAAGCCAGCAAACGCGATTGTACTGTTATGTCGGCGGCGTAGGAGGCGGACAGAGGGCAGATTGTGTCACTCTGACTTGGCTTGTGTTCTTCTCGAGAGGCCGCCACGTTTTGTCTTGTGTCCTGCGGTGGCATGAAGACGTGTCTCTGTCCTTGCACAGTCAGAGGTCCTGCTCCTCCTCCTCTTTTATCTCCCCCCTGAAAGAGGCCACTTGTCTGCGTGTCACAACATCCTATTGTGATTACGAAACAGCGCAATCTGCGGCGAAGAATGGACGCTTTCTCTCTCTCCAATAAATATGCAACAAAGATACGATTCTCCAGCCTGTAAGGATTTGAACAAGGGAAGAAAAGCGGTAACGATGTATAATCCTGTTGCCACTGTTTCACATCTCTTAGAGACGGAATTGGAAAATAGGAATTGGTTCAATAATGTGATGGTAATAATAATAGTAATACCTAACTACCGGTATAGCTATAAATCTTTACGTACCTGTGACTAGAGACAACAGGAGGCAGAACTGGAGGTGGTGGAAATGAAGATGTTTAGGTTCTCTTTAGGGGTGACCAGGTTGGACATGATTAGAAATGAGCTCATCAGAGAGTCACAGTGAAGGTTAGATGTTTTGAAGATGAAATTAGAGAGAGCAGACTTTGGTTTGGCCACGGCCAGTGGAGAGAGAATGAGTATATATGGCTAGAAGGATGATGAGGAGGGAGCTGCCAGGCAAGAGAGCTAGAGGAAGACCTAAGAGAAGGTTGATACAGTAGATGTGTAGCGAAGGGAAGACATTAGGGCTTTGGTGTTGGAGAGGAGGATGCAGAAGATGGGCCTAATGGAAAAGGATGACATGCTTTGGCGACCTTTATCAAGACTAGCTCAAAGAAAAACATGTACCTGTGGCTAAAAGCTGAGAGTGTAGAGTCTCTTTCACCAAAAGGGCTCTCGAGTGCAGTCAATGAATGAGGCGATTATTGCCAACAGCCTCGCAAATATCCACACACTCTCCGATTGTCCAGTTTGTCTGCGTCGTTCGGTGTGCCCCTAACCCTAATCCCCTCACCTTAAACCTACCATAAATTTAAAGATCCTGTATAGTGAAGTCTTTTTTTTTTTTGTCTAAATACATGAGACATGTTTGAAGATAACTGCTGAAAATGTGCAAAGACTTGAGAGCTCTGTAGTACTGAATTGTGGAGATATAATGTTAAACTGTTTTCCACCATTTCAGTTTTCTGGATTTTTTTCAGTGTGACAAAAACCGCACCCAGTTGATGCACTTGGGCATTTGGCATCAGTCACCCCTTCCCCACTGTATAAGAACTTGAGCTGCCCAGTCACATAGTTGGGAGACCAGAATGAGTCCCACTTCCCCCACTATATAATTTCTACAGCTACAGCATACATTTAGCAAGCTAACTATGCATACGCCTTGAAAATGCATCTTCCCTGGATGCCGCTACTTAGAGAACAGCCGATTTGTTTAATCATTCAGATTTGGCAGGGTTGTTAACTACCATCTTCTTTGTAGTGTCTCAAATTTAATCGTTTATTTTGACATTACATGGCCTTTATCTCTGCTTCAATCCTGTATGTCTGCCCCAACCCTAACCTTACTTTAGCACTAACCGCCAATTTAACCCGAGCCCTAAACCTAACGTAAACCATGCCCTAACCCCTCCCCCTTAACTCCCTAACCCTATAACCCCATCATACCTGAAACATAATTTCTCCATCCTAACCCCAAACTCTACCTAACCCCCAACTCTGACCCTATAATCCCCTAATCCCTCATTTTAACCCTACCCTAGCCCTGAACCCCATAACCAGACTTTAGTGCTGCTACATTTATGCCTGTAGTTTAAAAAAACAAAAACAAAAAAACAAAAAAAATATAAACTGCACTCGAGCGTTCATGTAACTTCTTGACTCATTGACGGTGATGTTTTTTTTGTAGCGCAGCGCGTTGGTGTCAATCTCATGCTGACCCAGTTCCCACACAATCGCCCTTGCCCCCTCGGGCTGTTGGAATCTGTCCATCGACCAACTTGATCTTTCCACCAGAGAGGCCTAATTCTGTGCTGTTGACCAAAACTCCGCCACCGTCTTTGCTTTAATGATGTAGCTACGTACCTGGTGCTTTCCGACTTTTCCCACATGACATGCATACTATCCGGTCTAGTGTTGTACGAACGCAGTGGGCCATGTTCTTCCGGGTCTACCGGCTTCTCGTAGCCTAGTCGTGTAGTTCGTCTTAGGCCGTTTATGATTCTGATGTATGATTTTGTTTACAGGTTGCGATGGATCAATTTGAAACCATATCATATCAGTCACACGAATGTGTTTACATGTATCCCGAAAGATCCAGTTTATTTATATTTCCTATTACAGCAAAGTATGGCCTGTGGGCCACATACGTCTATTATTTTTCCTCCTTTGTTTTGGTGCTGATCGGGTTGTTGTTTTTTACACCCCACTGACAGCTGCTCCATGTCGGCCTGGTATGCACACTCATACTGATGAGCCCCACCGCAGTGGTATCATCGGCAAACTTGATGATGTTGTTTCTGGGGTGAGTGGGGGTGCAGTCGTGGGTGTAGAGAAGGGGGCTCAGCACACAGGAGAGCCGGTGCTGAGGCTGATGGCTGTGGAGGCATGAGAGCCTACTCTGACTTCTGGGGGCGGTTTGTTTGGAAGTCTTTAATCCAGAGGCAGGTGGATTGAGATACACCATATTGTCAAAAGGATTCGCTCACCTGCCTCGATACACACACAAATTTAAGTGACATCCCATTCCTAATCTATAGGATTCAGTACGACATTGGTCCACCCTTTGCAGCTTTCACAGCTTCAATTCTTCTGAGAAGGCTGTCCGCAAGGTTTAGTAGTGTGTTTATAGGAGTTTTTGACCATTCTTCCAGAAGCGCATTTGTGAGGTTACACACTGATGTTGGACGAGAAGGCCTAGCTCTCAGTCTCTGCTCTAATTCATCCTAAAGGTATTTGATCGGGTTGAGGTCAGGACGCTGTGTAGGCCAATCAAGTTCATCCACACCAGACTGTCATCCGTGTCTTTATGGACTTTGCTTTGTGCACAGTCATGTTGGGAGCATGAAATTGTCCAAAATCTCCTGGTATGCTTGAAGCATTCAGAGTTCCTTTCACTGGAACTAAGGGGCCAAGCTCAGCTCCTGAAAACTAACCCCACACCTATAGTCGCCCCTCCACCAAACTTTACACTTGGCACAATGCAGTCAGACTATTTTCCTGGCAACCGTCAAACCCAGAATCGTCCATCAGATTGCCAGATGGAGAAGCGTGATTCGTCACTCCAGAGAACGAGTCTCCACTGCTCTAGAGTCCAGTGGCGACGTGCTTTACAACATCGCATTGCATTTGGTGATGTATGGCTTGGATGCAGCTGCTCGGCCATGGAAACCCATTCCATGAAGCTCTCTGCGCACTCGTCTTGAGCTAATCTGAAGGCCACATAAAGTTTGGAGGTCTATATCGGCTGAGTTGCTGTCGTTCCCAAATGCCTCCACGTTCATACAGTGTAATACATCTGACAGTTGAAATTTGGACTTGTTGCACAGGTGGCATCCTATCTCAGTTCCACGCTGGAATTCACTGAGCTCCTGAGAGCGACCCATTCTTTGACAAATGTTTGTAAAAACAGCCTGCATTGCTAGGTGCTTGAGTTTATACACCTGTTGCCATGGAAAGAGATTGGAACACCTGATTCCGATTATTTGGATTGGTGAACGAATACTTTTGGCAGTATAGCTGTGATGCTGCTGCTGTGTAATGCTCCAGATCTGTATGTTCGAACACATCCCAGTTTGTTTGTTTGTCCTGCATTATTCTGAATGTATTAATTAACTGGTAAAATATTTATTTCAAATACATTCTAATTAAAAAAAATGGCAGTAATTATTAAAAGAAACAATTTTACAGTCGTCTTTCGGTGACTCTTCATTAGGGGCAGTAAGTATTGCGTATTGTATTGTGTTTTGTACATTGTTTTTTTTTTTCTGATGATGATGGGGAGTCCGTTTATGGCTTGTGGAAAAGAATTTCTCTGCAGGGACAATATAGTCGCAATGCGCCACCAAATCCAGCAGATGGCACTTTATTTTGCAAAGTAATGCTGATAGCTTTGGTTTTTTTGGGAGTCATTTCTTTGGTGTGTGTATCTGTCAACATATGTCAGTTTTGTGTCCATTACCCTATGCAGCTTGAGACCTATGAACTCTGCTCAGCAAAATGCGACCGCAAAAGCAATTTTTGTTGCTTGCTACGATTTAATTTGGGATGATTGTGCTTCATCATAACAAACAATCCTGGGATGAGACCAGCTACACTCCCGCCCGCCTCTTTCAAGCTCCGTCCACTGTGGTTAATTCCGGCTGCGTGCTCCCTCGGGCGTCATTGATCCTCCTATAGTCAACTGTACGTGGATCCGAGCTGGGAGTTGCCCACTGTTTCTCTGGTGTTATCAGTATCAGGCTTTAGATGATGGCGAGCAGGAGGAAGAGCAGAAAACGGAGCTTGGCAGCATGCCCCACCTTCGCCACTGTCAAGGGCCACTTGGGCCCCGGCAGGAAGGGCGTGGAGGGCCTGTGCGTGAGCAGCCTGCTGGGGGTTCTGAGGTCCCACTTGTGGATGGTCGGGGACGGGCGTGCGACCCGGCTGCTGCTGGGCCCCCACGTCGTTCCTGCGTCACGCCAGCATCACCGTGCTCATTCCCTCTCCTATTCTTTGTGCTCGTCCTTCACAGATGGCGGGAGCGAGGAGCTGGCAGACCCCCGCTCGCCCGGTCTAGACCCTCACCTGAGCCACTTTGGCCAAGGTAAGCACACCTTTGAGAGCCATGAATAAAATAGGATTAAAGTATATTTATACAGAAGTGAATGTGAACCACAGCAACAAGGAACAGCATTGTATGTATGTAATTAAAAAAAAAAAAAAAAAAAAAAAACGGTTAGCTTTAGCTCTCTAATCTTTACTTTTATAATAGGTGATGATATTACACGAGAAGTGAACTTTAACAATAAAGTTCTCAATCCCCGTTCGCTATTCATGTTGACAGTAACGAAGGACTGCAGAATTAGAATTGGATCGTTACTCCTTGCATTATTCTGAAATAAAGATGTATTTGTCTAACAAATGAAAAATCCGATTTTTGAAAACTCTAATGAACCGGAAAGATGCGCATTTTGGCTGCCACTTCTCCCTTCAGAAAAGTTTTTCTTTTGAGTTTAAAACGTCTTAGTTTAACCAGGATCCGTTGCTGTACCGTTGCCAAAAATAAAACCTGCGTTGGTTTTACACCCATCTCGGTGCCATAAAATGCATAAATCCACACTGGCTGGGACCATCTGCCTCCTTTCTAGCCAACTAGCTAGCTAGCCGACTACCTCTCATCAATCATCTGCCACGCTGTGTTGAATCTTGCACAACTTTCTCCCATTCAATCTGCCGCGTTTGCCGTCTGCCATGAACATCTGTGCAGCTCCTCGGGCACGGCTATCAAACGCCTCCTTCTGCGGAGGTCATCGTCTTGGTGGATGGCTACGGCTATTGGCATCTATGATCCATGATCAACTGCAGTACTGTAAAACTGCGCACACGGGCAGAAACTATGCGGAGCAAGTGGAAATGGCGTCGGCCATGAAGACAGGCTAAAAATCTAAATATTTTGTATTTATTTTTCTAAGTAAATGCAGCGTGGCAGCAGGTGCCACTCTTGTAAGACTAAAGTAGTATGGTATTCTAAGGTTTGTTCTGTCTTAAAGTTCTGATTCGATGATAGCTTTTCCATGCACATTCAAATCCCAATTCGAAGTCATCACCCATTCGTGAACAACTCTAATGAACAGTCAATAACAGTAGTCAGCAGAGTTGCACGTAGCCAAAGTAAATGTGCATTTTTAGATTGAGTTGAAGATAGTTTACCTGAGGAAATCCTGACCTTCTTCTAATGCTCCTTTGAAGTGAAAGTACTATAGACGTTTATCATCAAAAACAATAGTCAGCAGCGTTGAATGTAGCAAAAATGTGTCAATAAAGTTGACTTTATAGCCAAAATCTTTATGCCAGTTGAAGATGACGAAGTTACATGACAAAATTGATATTCTTCGAATTTGCCTTTGGAGTGCTGCAGAGGTTAAATCTGTTTGTAGTGTAAACCGTGGCCAAAATCTTTACGCCTACAGAAGTGGTCGTACTGCAGATGTTTATCAGCAGTAAGAGTAGTTAACAGTGTTATGTGTTTAAAAAAAAATACTAGTGAAGATGATGAGAGAATTTGCCTTTGAAGTAGGTGAACTGGAGAGTTTATCAGCAGCCGGGAGGAAATGTTTTCCGTAATTACCTCACCCCCCACCCTCCTCCCAATGTTTTTTTCTTTCCGTCCTTGTGCGTGTTGGAACATGTCGACCAGTGTGGGCGTTTGTGTTTGTTTGGAGTCACGCAGCAGCCTAAACGTGTCATTATCACATCACATCACATTGCAGACTAAAATATATGTATTTTTTATAATTATTTTTCACAATTATTTCTTCTCCTATTAGCAGTCATCATAACGATCACATTAGCAGTGGTCTGATAAAGTCTTGGGCTCTTATTAGATGCTATAATGATGGTATATAACTATCTTGATTCTCACCAAAATGGAATGGGTTTTTCATTCACACATGTTCCGCTAAGCTACATAAAAGGTTTATGTTCCCTATCATGGCAAAACAACAAAGCTATAACTATGCGTTTTTAAAATATATATATAATATATATATCACGGTTCGGTTTTATCATGGAAAGCTGACTGTTTTGCAGGAAGGTTCACAGTACGAAAAACCTCTCTTTTTTTCATGCTCTTCTTCTTCTTGACTCTTGCCGAGCCCTTCTCAATGGGTTTTCGTAGTTTCTGACCGTTTGCCCACAGGATTTTGTGAAAAAGACAGCTTCAAATCATACAACCCCAATTCCAATGAAGTTGGGACGTTCGTTGTGTTAAACATAAATAAAAACAGAATACAATGATTTGCAAATCATGTTCAACCTATATTTATTTGAATACACTACAAAAACAAGATAGTTAATGTTCAAACTGATAAACTTTATTGTTTTTAGCAAATAATCATTAACTTAGAATTTTATGGCTGCAACACGTTTCAAAAAAGCTGGGACAGGTGGCAAAAAAGACTGAGAAAGTTGAGGAATGCTCATCAAACACCTGTTTGGAACATCCCACAGGTAAACAGGCTAATTGGGAACAGGTGGATGCCATGATTGGGAATAAAAGGAGCTTCCCTGAATTGCTCAGTCTCAACCACAAGCAAAGATGGCGCGAGGTTCACCTCTTTGTCAACAAGTGCGTGAGAAAAGAGTCGAACAGTTTAAGGACAATGTTCCTCAACGTACAATCGCAAGGAATTTAGGGATTTCATCATCTATGCTCCATAATATCATCAAAAGGTTCAGAGAATCTGGAGAATTCAATGCAATTAAGCGGCAAGGCCGAAAACCAACACTGAATGCCCGTGACCTTCGATCCCTCAGGCGGCACTGCATCAAAAACCGACATCAATGTGTAAAGGATATCACCACATGGGCTCAGGAACACTTCAGAAAACCAATGTCAGTAAATACAGTTTGGCCCTACATCCGTAAGTGCAACTTGAAACTCTACTATGCAAAACAAAAGCCATTTATCAACAACACCCGCCGGCTTCTCTGGGCATGACCTCATCTACGAGTGTTCTGTGGTCTGACGAGTCCACATTTCAAATTGTTTTTTGAAATTGTGGACGTCGTGCCCTCCGGGCCAAAGAGGAAAAGAACCATCCAGACTGTTATAGACGCAAAGTTCAAAAGCCAGCATCTATGATTGTATGGGGCTGTGTTAGTGCCAATGGCATAGGCAACTTACACATCTGTGAAGGCACCATTAATGCTGAAAGGTACATACAGGTTTTGGAGAAAGATATGCTGCCATCTAAGCAAAGTCTTTTCCATGGACGCCCCTGCTTATTTCAACAAGACAATGCAAAACCGCATTCTGCATGTGATACAACAGCGTGGCTTCCTAGTAAAAGAGTGCGGGTACAAGACTGGCCTGCCTGCAGTCCAGACCTGTCTCCCATTGAAAATGTGTGGCGCATTATGAAGCGTAAAATATGACAATGAAGACCCCGGACTGTTGAACAGCAGAAGCTGTACATCAGGGAAGAATGGGAAAGAATTCCACCTCCAAAGCTTCAACAATTAGTGTCCTCAGTTCCCAAACGTTTATTGAATGTTGTTAAAAGAAAAGGTGATGTAACATGGTGGTAAACATGACCCTGTCCCAGCTTTTTGGAACGTGTTGCAGTCATACAATTCTAAGTTAATGATTCTTTGCTAAAAACAATAAAGTTTATCAGTTTGAACATTAAATATCTTGTCTTTGTTGTGTAGTCAATTAAATATAGGTCGAACATGATTTGCAAATCATAGTATTCTGTATTTATTTGTTTAACACAACGTCCCAACTTCATTGGAATTGGGGTTATATATTACTGTGCCCCTCTATACCCCTCCATCCAATGTTTGTTCATTTATGCTACCTCCAAAACAGTATTATTGCTGCAGCAATATATACTCACAATAACCAAACTGTCCATTGAGAAATTGTCTTTTCAATAGTTTAACAGTATTTACTCTATTGGCATTTTAAAAAATTTATAACATTAGAAATTGGATACTGCCTACAAACTGATTTATTTGCTTGAGTCCAAAAATTCAAGTCATAAACGCAGGAGCGCTCCTAAAGGCATAATAATCCTTAGTTTCTTTTCCATGGCTGAGTGATATTGTAGAATGATTTATTTTTCTGAGCAGCCTCTGTAATATATCATTTCAAACGTGGACATTTAATTTGAAGAGAGGGAAGTATGTCAGATTTATTTTTGCATTTGTATGGAGTAGGCCTATTTGATCATTGGGACTACTGTAATGTATTGGCAGAGGTTGTAATGGGGAGTTGCAATCGTTATTCTCTCTCTATGTGATGGTCTGTCACCCACGATTTTCGACTTGAGATAAACACTCACTAGTATACCAATAAAGAGTGCTGCTGTTACAATATGCTTAAATAATTTGACGGATCATCTCTTCGAGGGGGAGCGGTGGTGGCGGCGGCCGGCGGAGGGCCGGCCAGTGGGGCTTCCCGGAATATACGGGAAATAATATACGGATACATTAAATTTGAATATAAGTACAACCAACATTCTTTTTTTTTTTAATGAAATGCTCGCTCGTGGTACTGGTTGTATAATTATTTTCAGTTCTCCAGTTGTATAAAAGTGTGTGTGTGTTCAGTGCGAGGTGAGGCAAGGTCGTGTGCACGTGCATCCCGCCATCCTGCCCTCTCTTCTGGGTCAGTCGTGTTCACGTAGTCGATATGGACGCGCGGCGGGTCCACGAAACATGCAGCTTCAAGGCTGAGGTGCTGCCAGAGTGCCGACTAGAACTCTCCACATCCATCCATCCATCCAGCCATCCATCGTTTTATTCACAATTAAGAAACACAAAATCTGTCATTTTGGTAACACAAGGAAATGAATCAAAATATCGGATTAAACAAGGACCCATGATTAACTTTTGGAACGTCCAAAACGTTCATTATTATCTCCACCTTTTGCTTGGTGTTGGCTTGTTGTTTTATTTTTTTTAAAATTAGGATTATGATGACAAACCATTAAAAACTACTTTTTTATTTTTTATTTAAATTTTTTTTTTTTTTTTTACATTTTGGTGAATGTCTGGTTAAAAGTGCTTGACATTCTGGAGGAACAAAGTGTGACTTTTCATCAATTGTCTCCACTTATTTTTGGCTTCAAATCAACTTTTTTTTCTCGTAATATGAATGAGGGGGGAAAAAGTGTTGATTCATGCTTATTGTGGCTCTCCTGTCCCGTAGGTGGAAGCTTAGACGGCGACTGCGTCTTCGAGGTGGACTACTACGCTGCCTTGCCGCCGCCGCCACCACCACCACCGCTCTCCATGGCCGAGGGCGTCCAGCACATTCGCATCATGGAGGGCGTGACGCGCTCGCTGCCCTCGTCGCCACTGCTCGGCCACCAGGCTCTCGGCGCCCGGCTGCAGGCCGTCAAGAAGCTCACAGGTGAGATGGCGGAAAATGACTTGGCACTTTTTTGTTATTTTAAATGAGGAAGCAGTGGGGGATGCTGTGTGCTTGCTGTCAGATTGGATTTGGTTTTGATTGTGGGATTTCATAGTCTGCCACTAGGGTGCACCAGATCATGGAAGCTTTGACGCCACACATGCTGGATGCTGATTTCCCCCTTGAGCCAAACGCCGTTATTTAACCCTCCTGTTATCTGTGTTATCTGTGGGTCGAATTGACCATAAAAATCTTTTGTTTTTTTTAAATGTACACACTTTCGTCCCCACTTTCTAAAAATGTTGATTAGTGCAAAAATGTTAACTTATTCTACTGGCCTCACTTTAGTTCTTTTCTTATTTTTAAATATACTACCCAAGAAACTACTTCAGCCCCCTTTTTAATTTTTTTTTTAACCCCACCTGTCTTCGTATGGGTCAAATTGGCCAATGAAAATCCGTTTATAATTTTGTAATTTACAAACATGAATTTTTTTTTTCATTTAACCCTCCTCTCAATCAGATTGACCCGTTAAAAAACATATTTAAACCCCTTTCTATCCTTTTTTCATACCTGTTATTTTGACCCTCCTGCTATATTGCGGGTCCAATTAAGCTTTAAAATTGTAGATTTCTGCATACGGAAATGTTTAAGTAACGTACAAAATTTTGAGGATAAAACTTGAGAAAATGCCCCCTTTCCTTAGCTCTCTTATTATACTGTGGGCCTAATTGACACCTGAATATCACAATTTTTTTTTAGAATGTACAAAGTTTTTTATCCCCCTTTTGTCTTTGTTCCCGTTATATTGTAGGTCAAACCCACCCATAAAAATTTAAAAATTATGCACCAATTTTTTTCACCCATATTTTCTTTACTTAGTTTAACTCCGTTCGTTATATGATGAGTAAAACTGACCTGTAAAAAAAAAATATATATATTTTTTAAATTTTAGTTAATTTACCGGTAACCCTCCTGTCCACATCAATCCATTTATTTTCTATGCCGCTTATCCTCGCTTTCTGGTCAAATTGACAGGTAAAAATCAAGATTTGTTGTCTATGCACAAAAATATAACTGCTTCTGTCTGCCAAATTTCTGTTCTTTTCTTTTGATTTTACTATTGCGGGTCAAGTTGACCCGTGAAGGTCTTGATGAAAAGAAAAATTGAATGTAAAAAATTTGGTATGATCCAATCTTTTAGTTCCTGTTATATTGTGGGTTAAATTGACCCTTGAAATTTTTATTTATTTTTTATTATGTGGAAACGCTTTATTCCCCCCCCTATTTAGTTTAGTTAGGCTTCATATATATATATATATATATATATATATATATATATATATATATTATATTATATATATTTTTTTAATATATGTTGTGACTTGGCTTTTTGATTTTTTTATTTCAAAGATTTTTGAAGTTGCCTTTTGGCCACGATGATGGTGATTAAACATCAAAGCAGCAGGTCACATTGATCCACGCGCACAGTTTTCAGGGTAAATAGGTTCATTTTCAAATACATTTTCTTCCCTATCATAGATTAGGAATTAAGATGGGGAGATCTGGCCTTTTTTTGGTTGCACGTCTCCTGGCAGATGAAGCCTAATTTTGGGACTCTTTGATCAGAGCGAGGAGTTTGGATGTGCTTCTGTTGTTGTGTTGTGTAATTAAAGAGGTGCGTCATCGCCTTCTTTCATGACGGGTAACAGCAGAGTTTCAGTGCTTTGTATTTTTGGCTGTGCAGAGTTTGTCACCTTTTGATGTGTCATCTTAACTGTGTCTTAGTTTGTGTTGGCAACAAACAGGGAGTGCTTTCTCTTTTTTTTTTGGTTGCTTTTTTGGTGGGGGGTTTAGCAATGTTTTAGCAAACTTCCAACAGATATCTGTAGAATTGATCAAAGGTGTGTGGTGTGCATGATGCAATCTGTTTGACGAAGGTACTGGGGCACCTTTCACCTATAGGAAGTGAAGAAAATGTGGTGTTCACTTGAGCTTCATTTGCCCTTTGTTCCTCATCTACACAGCAAACACATTTCATTCTGTCACTCCGGGCTGTGTCACCCTTTAATTAATTCAACTCAGTGCCACGTCCCGCACAGCGTGACGGTGCCAAACTCTTCGTGCATGTGTGCACTGACGTCAAAGACCGCAATTCACCCATCACCCCCTCTCTGTTATTTCGTTAAAGTTGTGGATGCTTAAAGAAGTGCTTTTTGGATTACTGTGACTTTAGTACAAGTAGGGTTGGGAATCGAGAACCGATTCCGTTTCTCCCGGAATCATTCAAATTTCGGTTCCCAGTTTCGATGCCTACAGTCTGCCCACCCCGAAGAAGAAGTGGCGAAAACCAACGAGGAAGAGCGTGCACGAAGACGTGCTTGTGCCTAATGGCTGCAGGGGCGAACAAAAGTGTGTCTTAACTTTGTTAAAATCAATGACCAGTCACCTCAGTGCAACACTTGGAATAAGATTATATTGTGCAAAGGAGGGTGGCTCGTGAACGACCGGGTAGGACATCTGCCTCACAGTTCCGAGGACCGGGGTTCAATCCCCGGCCCCGCCTGTGTGGCGTTTGCATGTTCTCCCCGTGCCTGCGTGGGTTTTCTCCGGGTACTCCGGTTTCCTCCCACATCCCAAAAACATGCGGGGTAGGTTTTTGAAGACTCTAAAATTGCCCGTAGGTGTGAATGTGAGTGTGAATAGTTGTTTGTTTATATGTGCCCTGCGATTGGCTGGCGACCAGTTCAGGGTGCACCCCGCCTCTCGCCCGGATAGGCTCCAGCACGCCCGCGATCCTAGTGAGGAGAAGCGGAACGTAAGATGAATGAATGAATGTGCAAAGGAGGCTTTCACGATGTGTAGCGTATGACGTGCTCCAAGCCTCAGCACACACCGCGCGGAGCTTCAGTGAAGTCAACTCTCAGTCAATTGGGTGAGTTTGAGACAGCTAACAAGGTAAACAGTTGGTTGCACTTTTGCACTGATGGTTTTTAGCGTTTATTTTTGTCTTCAAACCAACAAAATTCACATAAACATCTCTCAGTATCACAAACACTAAGCTTGTGCCTCATCAGTGGGTAGGGAAAGGAATCAGTGTTTTATAGCATTTGGTTCCAGCCATTAAAAAAAAAAAAATAATAATAATAATAAAAATACAAAAAAATCACCAGTGCTGTGTGAAGTTACTTCTTGTGCCGCAATGTTGTTTTCCGGTGCGTACCTTTCAAAATAAAAGGCTACAAGCTTAAAACAGGAAGTCAAGTTAAAACTTACACATAAACCATTTGACGTGATGAAACAGTACCAAATAACTATTTTAACAATGCTATATTTAACTGTTACCTGAAACATTAATTAATGAATATTAGGTCAATTGGGTTAATTCCACACACATTGCCTTTTAGTTCATATTGATATTGATACTGGATATAAAGAACCCCGAGTCAAATGTTCATTTTAGTCTATGCAGCGGACTGCTAAGAAAATAGATGTTCACAATTTGCACACCCTTTATTTAAACCATGCAAACGTTTTTGACCCAGCCCCCTAAAAGAATCGGAATAGAGAAACTTTTGGAACCGGAATCGAAATAAGGAGCCGGAATCGCTCAAATTCAAACAATGACCAACCAAGTACAAGTTAGACTGTTTGAACTCTAGGGAAGAATAGTGGAAATTTTCGTTGCAGAAAGGTTGATTTAAGGCTCAGGTGCTGCCCGAGCTCCGACAAGATCTGTTAATACTGTGGTTGAAAATAAATGTCTACAATATTTTTTTGTAAATTTTTTTTTTTTTTTTTTTTCACCAAAATACGTTTTCATTGTATGTAATCCGAATGTATTCGGCACTTATGCAGCACCTCATCCTTGAATCAACCTGTATTTTTTCCCCCACCTTCTTTTAAAAAAAAAAAAAATAATAATAATGATTAAAAAAAAAATTAAAAAGAACAACAAATTTGGGCAAACCTGCCATTCATCCACACTAACAACAATTCTAATTCTTGAATCAACCTGGATTTAGTTTAAATGAGTTGATATTTTTCCCCACCTTAGTTTTTTTTCAATTTATTTCCAAAAACACTGAAAAACTACAAAATTTGGAAGAGCACACTTTTCATCCGCAGTAGCGCTGATTCTAGTCGGCACTCAGGCAGCACCTCAGCCTTGACTCAACCTGGATTTGTTTTAAATTACATATTGTTGAAAAGCCACATAATTGATAACATTGTAAGAATGATCAGTAGTCAGAAAGAAACCTTCATTTGTATATACTTGTAACTTAATACTTTAATTTCTTTTACAGTAGAATTTAATCGATGTATGATGTGCAGACAGGGCCAGAGCTTTAATGTGTCACCGGATGGGTTCCAGATCTAATCAGATTGGAACTGAACCTACAAAATGCAGCCACTAAAGCCCCGTAACTGATTCTAGTGTTGTGCTTTCTGTGGCTCCCACTTTGTGACATCATATGTTCTCACTGACTTTCATAGATCCCCCACATTGGCTATTTTTAGTCTGCAACAATGCCTCATTATAAGAGCGGGGCTGTAATCACTGATGTTTCGTTGGTTCTGGCGCAAACTCCTCACTGTATTGATGGATCGGCTTAATTTATTGATCGACTGTCAATAGAAATGATTCAAAGGGAATCATTTCAACGTTCTCAGTGGAGCTTTCCTGGAGAATTTCTCAAAAGGGCAATACACTAGCCGCTTCGATCAATGCAAAATTTGGTTGGCTTGTCTATCGTGATAGGACACAAGAAAATGTGTCAAGGACCTGTTCCCTAAAATGAACAGCAAGGCGTCGATTTTCGAGGACCCAGACATACCCTGAAATGAAGAAGTCAGCTATTTGGTTCAAAAGAGACGATTTTGTCCAATGCCCAAATTGTTGTCTTGAAAAAATAAATAAATGAATTGCTAAATAAATAAATAAATCGCTAAATAAATAAATAAATTGCTATCTCCACCAAATTGATCGAGCAACATGAACCTTTGTGGGTTTGTCAAGTCAAAACGAGATGCATCAAAAATTCTCAAGGACTTGTGCCCTAAAATTAACAGAAAGTCGTCTATTTGGAATAAAAGTGATTATTTTGTTAAGGCCACAAGTTGCAGCCTTTTATAAAAAAAAAAAAAAAAAAAGTTTACAACCCAACACCAACTTCAGCGATCAATTCAAAATTTGGTGGGCTTGTCGGTCACAATGAGATGCATTAAAAAATGAAAGGATCTGTGATTAAAATGAACACAAAGTCGTTTATTTGGGATGAAAGTGACAATTTTGTCCATTCCCCAAGTTGCAGTCTTCCCACCAACTTCATTGATCAACTCGAAATTTGGTGGGCTTGTCCATCACGGCAGGAAGCGTGAAAACGGGTAACAGGTAATCAGCCATTTTGGTTAAAAGCTGCATTTTTATTTATTTTTCCCAGTCCCGAGGCTTGTTTACTTTAACTGACTCCTTCAAGCCCAAACAAGCCCAAATCAGAATCAGGGATACTAGACAGATAAACAGGCCATGATGAATTGTAAAGGATTTTAGCCCACGCCGTACGAACTGGGCTGAGCCTTTGATGATTCGCCATGCGACAGTAAATCCAAACAACGTGCCACCGAAAGGTCAGAGCTTATCATCCAGTATTCCAAGATTATTTCCCTCGCCATTGGCTCTTTTATGAGAAGCGATTTTGTGGATTATTCCAAATTTGTCACGCACACAGCCTGCTGGTGACTATAGCGTCAGCCGCCCCTCGCGAGCTTCACGCTGCATGTCGTTGACAACGACAACACACACTCGCCGTCGTGTCACACCGCAGGGTTAAACTACAAATGCGTCTATTATTATGTGTGCGCTCATAGCTGTACTGTGCATTAAGGAGACTGACCGACATTCGCAAACTCATATGACATTTATGAGCCT
This sequence comes from Phyllopteryx taeniolatus, assembly GCF_024500385.1. Taxonomy (NCBI): domain Eukaryota; kingdom Metazoa; phylum Chordata; class Actinopteri; order Syngnathiformes; family Syngnathidae; genus Phyllopteryx; species Phyllopteryx taeniolatus. The sequence goes on along the minus strand of NC_084520.1, from coordinate 9,547,081 downwards.
CACCGTTCAGTGTAAAAACTCTCTCTGTAGAAAGAAGCGTGACTGACGAGGATGATTATAATAGAAAAAAAAACCTACTGCTTTTGACACAAAATGACCGTAAAAGATGGCTGCACTTTCAAGGGTAAAACAAGGGCATGCAGGAGCTGACGGGGAGTCCCTCGCGGTGGCTTTTCATTAAAAACCCAACAAAATCATCCCCTTCAGCGTGTCCGTCAAAACTGTGCGCCTTTTAATAAGAACGCTCTACTCCCCTGCTAGTTTTTTTTTTTTGATTATGCCCTTTTTTTCTAGCTCTCCATTCCTACCCTTTTTCCTCCCCCTCCTTTTCTGCTCGCTGGTTGCCATGACAACAGCAGCACTGCGCCATTCATCCATCGGCAGGACCCGGGCTCGTGTTCCTGCTCCGTACTGAACGACACTAAAGGCGCCAGATGCGGCGGACAGAGGTGCTCGCTTTCTTCAGGCTGCCGCATCGCTCCTTATTTTCCCGGGAGGGTGAAGGTTACTTGGTAGGCTGGGGTGTCACCTCTGTGGTACCCTCCCACCAGCAGCACCATCAACGCCCCCCACCACCCCACGGAGACGCAACCGCCTTCTTTTCCTCACTCCTCCCCTCGCCGCCGTATCGCTTGCTCGAGTGCAGCATTGGCGTCCAAAACCTGAGGAGATCCCACTCCCGCCCCACCCTTCCCTGAGATAGGAGGACCCTCTCGCTTGACTTTTCTCTCCCACTCCGGAAGGACCTCCAACTCGCCCAGCCTCCGGGAATGCGGGATCGTTCCTGTTGAGAATGGTGAGCAACCGCCGCGCCCTCGTACCCTGTTCGCACGTTGTCAGGGTCGCCGGCGCAAGTCATGTGACGCTGGGCTGACGGGAAGCGATTTGATGCACTTGCCGGTGGGGCCCTAATGACGCTAACGTAGGCTGTGGAGGAGCTGTGAATCAAGCGGTGTGATCAAGTGTTTTTTTTTGCTGTATTCATGCATCAGCGTGGGTGAGCATTCAATTGTCTTTGAGTGTGTGTGTGTGTGTGTCTAAGCACAAACTGTGGGTGGCTAATGATGCACTTTTCCAAGCATAGCATCAGACTATGTACCATATGCATGCATAAATACCTTAAAGTTGTCAGGTGGGAGGGAGGTGGAAGAGTATTGGGGGGTGTGGATGCCCACTTTCTCCAGCTCTGTTGTTGCAGGCTGCTCCCCTCCCTACCCTCTCCCCAGGGGGGCCGACGAGCTACTGTTGAGCGAATGGAACAAAATGTTACAATAACAGCAGCCAAACGTCATCTGCCTCTGCCGGTTGGCATCGACTCCTGATTGGCTGATGACGACCAGTTCTGGAAGGCGTTTGTGTCCCAAATTGTCAAATAGAGTTGCATTTGCATAGGCGCCTATGGCTGTGTCCGCTCAGGTAATTTTTGTCTCCAATATTATAATTCATATCTCCAATTGTATATGAAAATCAAGAAGGATGGCATTTAACAGCGGTCAAGAGCAAGCGAAAGCCAAAACAGACCTCTTAGCCAATCTGAAACTTGAAGATAGCCATAATCAGGAATAATTGAGGGGAGCTGTGTTCCATACCACTGTGAAGTTGTAATTTTAAACTTCTCACTAAGAATAGTTGGGATTAGCCATCTTTTAGTATCTGATCGCTGTCTACTAAACAACAACTGTCTCACTTTGTCCAAAAATATATCCACATGCACAAACGCCAATCAGAAACGTGGAGTCAGGCATTCCTGGAAAAAGGCAGAGTAACAATAACCATAAAGGATCGACTAGTAGGGAACTCTACACTAGTAGGAGTGTAGAAACAGCTACACTAGGTGTAGACTGACAAGCTGCATTCCAGATGGGATACAATCATACGTAAAAATCACCAGGAAAACGTATTTAAGAGCTGTTGAGTGCAAGCCAAAGTCAAATTACATGTCTTAGCCATTCACAAACGTTAAGAAAGCCATTGCCAGGAATAGGCACAATAACAATAATCGCAAACAAAAAAAGACAATAGGTAAAAACTTTTAGAGCCATCAAGTGCAAGCCAACGCAAAACTGATCCCTAAGCCAACCAGAAGCATGAGGAAAGTCATTTCCAGAGAAGGCACAGTAACAATAATTATGTATTTCTTTTGAAGTTCATGCTTGAAAATCGTCAACCTGGGTGGAGTTTTCCGGAAAGACTGTCTTCAGTCACTGTAAATGCAGTCTGCACATGGCTCAATAGCCAAAATACACCTTTTTCAGACCTCTGTCTCATGCTGTTATCTAAGTTTCATATTGTACTATTTTTCACCGGTGCTCTTCAGTAGTACCCCTGTGACTTTGAATCGCCCCTCTATCTACTCTATCCATCCAAATAAAGTTAATACTCGTTACCTTGGTGTTTAGCAGCCCCTGCAGTGTGCTAATAATAACCCTGAGAGAGGTTTGCTTACAAAACAGAGGAGTATGTTACGTGCTCCACCAAGAGCTGCGCTGGGTGTACGTGTATGTGTGTGCGCGCTCGTCCAAGCGTGTCCGAGGCTTTCAGGCCTCCACAATGACACCGGCACCACCATTAGCATTCAGTGCGGCTCTTGTCTGCCGCTGCCACATTTGCGCTGGCATTTCAGCGGCTGCATCCATCTGGTTGGCGGCTCAACCTTCGCCCCGCTAACCCGCCGCGGCTTCGGGGCGTTTGCTTCTTAATCGGCCCTGCTTTTGCTCACTTGTCTTCTTGAGTTCTTTTCCAGTGACAAGAAGGGCGTGGTCCTCAGGTTTCGTCAGCCCCGAAGGGGGATAAACTTGGCCTGGGCGGCGCCAACTTTTATGCCAGCTGGGGGTCATGACAGCCTCGCTATTATTAGGTGTTCGTATCATGTGTAGTCCTTGAGAAGTACGCGTCTGTCACTTCCTGAAAAATCAGTGAATCGGTGAATCAATAGACACGGTCACCATGTCATAAGTTTAACCAACATGCTGTTTTTTTTTGTGGGAATTTAGTAAGAAATTAAATTTAATTTTACATATCTAGATGGAACAAAACTTCTATATTTGGACCACAAAAACAATGTTTCTACTTTGTTACTTGCTATTTCAACTTACCATGTAGGTATGTACAACGCCAATTCCAATGAAGTTTGGACATTGTGTTAAACATAAATAAAAACAGAATACAATGATTTGCAAATCATGTTCGACCTATATTTAATTGAATACACTACAAAGACAAAATATTTAATGTTCAAACTGATAAACTTTATTGTTTTTATCAAATAATCATTAACTTAGAATTTTATGGCTGCAATACATTTCAAAAAAGCTGGGACAGGGTCATGTTTACCACTGTGTTACATCACCTTTTCTTTTAACATTCAATAAACGTTTGGGAACTGACGACACAAATTGTTGAAGCTTTGTAGGTGGAATTCTTTCCCATTCTTGCTTGATGTACAGCTTCAGCTGTTCAACAGTCTTGGGTCTCCGTTGTCATATTTTACGCTTCTGGACTGCCGGCAGGCCGGTCTAGTACCCGCACTCTTTTACTACGAAGCCACGCTGATATAACAGGTGCAGAATGTGGTTTGGCATTGTCTTGCTGAAATAAGCAGGGGCGTCCATGAAAAAGACGTTGCTTGGATGGCAGCATATGTTTCTCCAAAACCTGTATGTACCTTTTAGCATTAATGGTGCCTTCAGAAATGTTTAAGTTACCCATGCCATTGGCACTAACACAGCCCCATACCATCACAGATGCTGGCTTTTGAACTTTGCGTCCACAACAGTCTGGATGGTTATTTTCCTCTTCGTCCAGAATTTCCAAAAACAATTTGAAATGTGGACTTGTCGGACCACAGAACACTTTTCCACTTTGCATCTGAGATGAGCTCGGGCCCAGAGAAGCCGGTGGCATTTCTGGGTGTTGTTGATAAATGGCTTTTGGTTTGTATAGTAGAGTTTCAAGTTGCACTTACGGATGTGGCGCCGAACTGTATTTACTGACATTGGTTTTATGAAGTGTTCCTGAGCCCATGTGGTGATATCCTTTTCACATTGATGTTGGTTTTTGATGCAGTGCTGCCTGAGGAATCGAAGGTCCATCCATCCATTTTCTGAGCCGCTTCTCCTCACTAGGGTCGCGGGCGTGGTAGAGCCTATCCCAGCTGTCATCGGGCAGGAGGCGGGGTACACCCTGAACTGGTTGCCAGCCAATCGCAGAGCACATACAAACAAACAAGCATTCGCACTCACAGTCACACCTATAGGCAATCAAAGAGGTGAACCTCGCCCCATCGTTGCTTGTGGTTGACTGAGCAATTCAGGGAAGCTCCTTTTATAACCAATCATGGCACCCACCTGTTCACAATTAGCCTATTCACCTGTGGGATGTTCCAAACAGGTGTTTGATGAGCATTCCTCAACTGTCTCAGTCTTTTTTGCCACCTGTCCCAGCTTTTTTTAAAACGTGTTGCAGCCATAAAATTCTACGTTAATGATTAAATGCTAAAAACAATAAAGTTTATCAGTTTGAACATTAAACAGCTTGTCTTTGTAGTGTATTCAATTAAATATAGGTTGAACATGATTTGCATCATTGTATTCTGTTTTTATTAATGTTTAACACAACGTCCCAACTTCATTGGAATTGGGGTTGTAGTTTTTGCATGAAATTGTACAAACTTCTTGTTAGTTTTGATATATACCACAGCATAGTTGGCCCATAGTGTTCTGTCAAGTGATGGTCAGGCAAGATAGGTCTGTTACTTTTAACAGCCAAACGAAATCCTTCAACGACATATTCACATTCCTCGCTTTGCTCATTTGCCGATGGAGCGTTGGTCTCATTAGATGCCACGCTGGCCTCGTAATAATCAAACTTTTTTTATAATGAGCCTTCTTAGCAAATATGCGCCGCCCTTCCGTCTTCTTAAAATTCTGCCTGAGCTTCACCTTGCTCGGATAATCCTCCCAAGGCGGTGATGATTGATACACACACACATACAGGTGCGCGCGCACACACACACAGGCTAATACAAACATAGCGAACGGCAGTCTGGCTAATGGACTTTCACTTGCTGCCGCAACATCTGCTCTGCATTGTTGTTATGTGCCATCTGAGCCCCACTGTCAGTGCAACATGCTGTCTTATGAATACATGTTTGTACTTATATACTTGTACATACAGTATTTACGTCTTACCTTACGTACAGTAAATACAGTATGTACATACGTTTGTATTTCTGTAGTTAACTCAAAAAGTATGTCATACCACTAGGCTATAGACTTCTCCAAGAGTTAATGGGAGTCAGCCAACCTAGAGTCCAATCAATGTGACAAGATGGGAGGTATTGTTTAAATCTGTGTCTCGGTCATGGCCATGCCTTCCACTTCCTGTCTTGTGCAGTAACGGCTATGCCGTAACGCCTGAGGAAACGAGATGATTTTCATTGGGCCAAATTGAATTAATGAGCGCGTCACGTCTCCTTCTAAAATATGAGCCCATTGGTTATTTATTTGCACGTTTACTATTACAGCGATGACATTTTGGCCCATGTGATCATGACTTCACTCCAGTGAAGCTGGATGCTTGTGGAACCCATTGTTGTTTGCTGTTGGCGTGCCGACCTGGGTGGCCTGCTAGCTTGGCATAAAGCTCCGCTGACAGCTGGCCCGATGTATATCCTTGTCTGTGTGTGTGTGTGTGTGTGTGTGTGTGTGTGTGTGTGTGTGTGCGTGCGTGTGTGTGTCTTGGCGGGGGTTGAGCGGCGGTGCAGACTGTATCCTGTTGCGATGGTAACCTTTTCCCTCCGCCACGTGCTCACGGCTCACTTCATTCGCAATGATTGTTTTCCACACCGTTGCTTGTACTTCACATTTTGTCATTTGATGCATCACAAAAATGTGTTTCATCACGTGCTACATATTGCAAATCAGTGGTTTTTTTTTTTCAGTGAATAGCTGGGACTAGGTTCCACAGCAATTATGTGAATATGTTAATAGGTGAATTTGTGAACAGTGACTCAAGAATATGTCTTACGATAGGAAATAAGTGGAAACAGCACAATATAACACGGAAGTGTGTGTGTGTATATATATATATATATATATATATATATATTTTTTTTTTTTTTTTTACAGTACTTTGCACTATTAGTGTCTCTGAAAATTGTAATGCTACTTTTAAATTGCTTTCAATTTCGAGAATGACATTTTACTTAAATACATTGATGGCCTTTAATAAGACAACAATGCCAAAACAACACAATACAAACAATAATAATCAAGACAGACCTATTTTCTTTTGATCTTTTGTACTAACACACTAAAAACAAATGTTACTGCCTGCTTTTAATGGTTTGATCAATTTAAATCAATGGCTTTTTTTTTTTAAACACCAAATATTCTTAAAACAATTTTAAAATGAAATAAAGAAAATCCTTTATGAGGTTGATGAGTAATGATCTACAGCTGTTGCATCCAATGGCTATTCAGCGGTAGTTTAGAAGCCATCATATGTACAGTCAGACCATGCGGGAAAGCGGGACTTTATTAGAAACCCAAGTCATGGTGAGAGAAATCATACGTGCCGATGGAATTAAGGGAATGCATCGCAACTCCCATTGTAACGAGTATTAAGTGTTCCCCCGCTATATCGGAGTTAATCGTTTTTGCCCCAGCTATGTTGCAGATTTTTTGGGGAGGGGTAAAACATTTTAAAAACGTGTTTAAATTATCTCGATATCGTCGCTTTTCACCTAGTCTCCTGTGATAAACGGGTTAACAATAAGTTACCAAGTTTAGTAATAATGTAGTCTCATTCACCATGTGCAGCACGTGTATTTACTTACCCACAATGTGGGTGTAGTTATTCATAAGCTCATTAGAGGAGTGGATTTAGACCACTGCTATCCGTCAACACTGTCAGCCATCCTCGGCTTGGCGAGCTATCACAACACAACGCTACCGCAGCCGCCAGATTTAAGTCGCCGGGAGCCGACACCGCGGAGAGGATTTACTCCGGGGGATAGATAGTCGCACCTCCAACCCTTTCACACAGGTGAAAATCCACGGGAGGAACAAACAAAACCGCTAATCTCCTGTTTACGGCGCACGCTGATGGTGCGCTTGGTCGATGGCGAAGGTGGATGTGCGATATGAGTCGCCGCTGGCTCTTCGCCGTGCCTGCAAGAGAGGAGCTTATCGGGATAAGTCCAAATCGAAGTGGATTGAGGCAAAGCTGTTTTGCGACCGCTTCCTGGTCATGTGCCACGACAGCCACTATGCACCAAAAACATCAAAGCAGTCATCGTTTTCTGGCTCTGAAACACCAGTTTCACCAGTCGTCTATCATGACCACACAAAAAGGCCTAAAAAAAAAAAACTCACGCATGAAATGGATGAAGGAAGTCAGTCATTTTGGTTTGAAGCAACCATTTTGAGCAAACTCAAGGGCTCGTACTTTGAACAGCCGTCCATTTCCTATAGCGTTTGTCGTGTGGGGTCACGGTTGAGCTGTAGCCTGACTTTAGGTGCCAGCCAATCAAAGGGCACATTGAGACAAAAAAAAACATTCAGCCTCAAATGTACACCTTTAAGATCTTCACTGTACTGATTGAACATGCGTGTTTTGGAATGTGGGAGGAAGCTGGAGTACCCGGAGGAGACCCACTGGGAGAACCTTCAAACTCCATACAGGAAGGCCGGAGCCGACATTTGAACCGTGAACCTCAAAACTGTGAGGCAGATGTGCTAACCACTAGTCACCCGTGTTGCCTCGTCAAGTGTTTTATAAATTCATTGACTCATTCAGTTTCATTAATTTAACAGTTGCATTTTTATTGGCACTAACAAGGCTTTAATCATTTATACCTTCTGTGCTTTCTTTTCTATATTTTTATAGCTACCCGAATAAGTCCAAACAAGAAAGTAACATGATACTTTATAAAAAAAAAAAAAAAAAAAAAGAGGTCTTTGTCTACCCATCAATATATTTTATATACAGTGGATTCTCGCATACTCTGCATCCACTGATTCACCTAACCTCAGATTTAAAAAAAAAAAAAAAAAAAAAAGAGGAAAAAAAACATTTTTAAAAACATTTTTGGTTTCTCTTCTTTTTTGGGGGGAACCAACTCCAAAAACGCTTATTGGTGGTATATTCCTGCTTATTCAAGAATTTGGGGTTTTAAAAAAAACAAAACAAAACTGTAGGTTAGTACTTTCTGACAAATTCAGGTTACGTCGCTGACAAAAAAATCAAGGACCCCATGTATTTTTCAAAAACTAAAATAAAAATTTGATTGAATTTTGGCTCCCAGTCCACCATTTGAGAGTACATCGATCCATCCATTAGGTATACAGCTTATCCTCATTAGGGTCATGGGTGCCGCGAAGAGAAATGGGCAAAACTGCTCAAAGATAGTTGTGCCAAGCTTATGGCATAATATTAAAAAAGACTTGAGGCTGTCATTTTTGCCAAAGTATTGATCGAAGGCTGGGAATTCCAAATATTTTCTAGAGCGCTTATCCTTACAAGGGTTGCAGATGAGCAGTAGCCTATTTCAGCTGACTTTTGGCAAGCTGTGACCTCGCAGGGGGCCAGCCAATCGTAGGGCACATATAGACAAACAACCATCCAGACCTATGGGCAATTCAGAGTCTTTGATTTATAACGTGCATGTTTTTGAAATATGGGAGGAAGCCAAAATACTCACGCAAGCACAGCCAGAACATGCAAACTCTGGGCAGGATGGCTGGAGCAGTGATTTGAACCCAAACCCAAATCAAGGCAGACGTGCTAACCACCCGCCACCATGCCTCTGCAGTTGAAATTCACTAGCGTTTTAGCATGCTTTTCAGTATTCATTCAAGGAAATAGGCAGTTTACCACAGCTTTAAGGTGCCCAGATGCCCTCGTGCCTTTCCCGCTTTCGAAATAAAAAGCCTAACCCATGAATGAGCCCGTTGCGAATGGTGCTGTGCTTGTTTGCCGCCCAGTTCGAGCAACTCATCTCATGTCTGTTTCGTCTTTATGCGCTCAGTCAAAGCCAGACATTTGGAGTAAACAAGCTTGTGAACACATTTTGAAGGCAGATGGCAGCGGCGGGCCGACGCATGCTTGCAAAAGTCGCCCTTGCTGACTCAACAATGATGCGGAACTTTAGTTTGCAGCCTCTTCTCGTGGCTGCATCACGTTGCTACATGGGACTTTGTTGAAGTTGTTGCTAGAGGTAGGCGACACATTGTGTTCATCCTATACGAAAACAAACCTGGTCTTCAATCATATCACTGATTTTTACTTTGGATTGATGTGTTGGAGTGCAGTGGTGTAAAAATCACAAAGTGAGATACACTGAACAATATATAGACTATATATAGACACCAACAGGAAGTTGTTCCCTGAGCATCATCCGGGCAATTCTTTTTGTCTATTTTTGAGGTCACACGTTGGAGCTGTAGCGCATCTGTTGGCTCTTTGATCAGGTTCTTTCACACCAAACTTATTGAATCATGCCTATCTGTATGCACCTTGCTTTGTGGGATCATAAAATAAAACACCCCCAAAATTTTCCAACATGTCTTGCTAAGATGAACATTTAAGATACAAAGGGTCTCATTCAACCTCTGATTGATTATTAATAAATGGTGGTGTTAAGGTGATGTTTATTTGTGTGGGTGAGCTTGAGCCGATTTGTACAATTGTTGCTTCATAAGCTTTCTGTCATTCCCTAGTTTCACCCTCCATCTCCCTAATTTATGTGTGTGTGTGTCTGTGTGTGTGCACGTTGTCTCTGTGTTTGTCTATGCTACCAGCCCCTCTGCGGAAAGCAAAGTTTGTGGCGAGCCCTCGCGTTCCGCAATCGGAGCTCGGCTCCCCCGACCCTGCTGGGAATTCCCACCTGGACAGATTGTGCCCAGGTAAGTTTATGGCCGTCCTACCCCGCCCATCCCGTTTTTCCGCATGCCGGCTTTGCTGTGTTGTGTGAACGGCAGCGGAGAGGGAAAGCTTAATGCTTCATGGTACGAACATTGTTAAAGAAAGATTCGTCCTCCTAATCCCACGCCGCTCCGCTTCCTGGAGTCAGTTTGGAGCCAGCGGTTGGTCTGTAATCCGCACTCCAGTCCGGTATCTGTCAAACGTTTCCGTCCAACCCAATCAACCCCCCTCCATCCTGCCTGCATCGCTAAAGCAGGTCACTCGAGGATATACTTAGATGTCTGCGTGGATGTAGACACGTGTGAAGCTCTAAGGTCTTCGCCAGTGCAATTCAGCAACAAAATGGTGGACTTGTCGGTGTGTCAGCCTCTCCTGTGGAGCCTGTGCCCTATGGGAGCTCCAGTAGGTGATCAAATTTCAGATTACTGTTCCAATTATAATTATTGTTAGGACAGTATTTAGCGTCTTCGAGAGTAGTAGTAGCTTTTCGACTTCTCATTTGGTGCGCTGTTATAGTGCAACAAGACTGATTTCTTAGAAATAATCTTCCTAATGTTTTTGTACATTTGTATTTCGTTTAGTTTGTAGTATTTGTGTACTTTTCAACTAATAGTATCCCAATTAGTTTAGGATATTTGTAGTTATTATTTTCAGATAGTATTTTTGTCATATATTTTGTATTTTTCATCTTATTTTTATAGAAATATTTATTTATGGTGTTTTTTTTCTTCTAATGTTTTCCCCCAATATTTTTTTTAAAGATTTGTAATCAACAAATGTTGTTTTATTTTTTCTTCAGTTATATAGTGGTATTTTTGTCTTTATTTCAAATATGTTTCCATTTTTCCCTCGTATTTTTCTTTAACATTTTGTGTATTTCCGTCTAATTTTCAAAGATTTTTGTGCAGTATATTTGTCGTAATATTTGGGGGTTTTTTTTCTAGGAAATTTATTTTTCAGATAGTATTATTTTTTTCGATTATTTCTTTTAATTATTTTATTTTATTTTAATATTTTACTCTAATACTTTCTTGAATATTTTTACATGATTCATCTGATTGTTTTTTATCTAATATTTTAGTCATAAGTGTGTATTTTTTGTCTAATATATTTGTATTTTTGTCTGTTATGCAGAATATTTTGTCTAGTATTTGTATATTTTTCCTATTTTCTAATATTTTTAAAAAAAAAAATTACTTTTGTTTTTTTGCATTATTTCTATAATTTTTTTTATCAAACGTATTTTTTTTGCTTAGTATTTTTGTATCTTTTAGTAATAGTACAACACTACCTAATCTTTTGACTATTGCCACTGCCATTCGCAAATCCCTGACATATTCCTTTTAACAATATTGTGATGATACTGATAAACGTGATAATTTTGCTCACTTTAATTGCGATGTCACGCAATTAATCCCTGATGCAGTTGATGTCTTCCAGTACCTTTGTTGTGCATTTATCCCAACCCCAAATTGAGTGGGCTCAGGCAAGTGCGCGTGCGAGTTACTAAAGATGCAACACTTGAAGATAGTCAATCAACAGCGCCGCTGATGCAAGGAGAGCACTTGATTCCAAATGACAGGGTGACTGGGTTGGTAGCAGAACTGCAGCGGCTTTTATTTCTTGGCCGGACAGATGGACATCTTAGCGCTTAACCAGCGTCTCCTGATACAAGTCACGGCAGGGTGTCGACTTAAACACCTGCTGTCATGCCAGCTCGTGTTACTTGTTTTATTTGTTGACTACCCGCTGGAGATTTGGGCCCCGTCAATGAATCAGCTGTTTTTCAAGCCCCTTTCACAGTGTTTCGGCAAAATCTGCATGGTAAGAGGCATAACAGGAGCCTGTGCCTTTCACACGGAAGCCAGCGAGGCGGAATATGAGTGCGATTGTGTGCTCTTCCATGCAGTGGCAAAGCGAAACTCATCCAGATCATATGATGTCAGCGTTCATGTAAAAATACTCAATTTACGGTTTTTACTGAATCAAATTGAGGCAGCGCTAGTAGCATTCTGAATATTCGCACGCGTCTGTGCAGAATAGTTTATTGGTGGCTGTCTCATAAAAGAAGCAGCAAGTGAATGCTGCGTAGGGCCACAATGGATCTGGCATTTATTAATCTTGACAGAGTAGGAAAGAAATTGACATTCAAAACACCATAATCTACTGTCATTTCAACATTACCTTTTCCTTTCCACTTTACTAACGTCTGCTTTACATCACAATAACGTTATGTGTCAACTGAATACACTTGTTTCACCACCATGTCTCCATGTATTTACCTGTTTGAAAATCCGACACACATGCAGTAGGAAAAAAAATAATCTGTCATTTGTGGCTGCTTCCAAATTTGCTATACAGGAAAACCATGATTTAATTGCTTTCAATGCAAGTAAATGGCAAGTATTAAACTTCCCATCCGTGAGTGGCTTTCTCCCATCTGTCACACAACCTACGGGAAATTTGAGGGTCGACTTCCACCCACACTTCTGTGTTGGTACCTTTCATACAGAACATCGGCAGAGAAAAAAAGCTGTGAAAAAGCATTTTTCATTGTTCTGTATAAACGACACTGACATAACGGGGTGGGACGCCGCCTGTGTGTAGGTTTAATCCGCAATGACAGGACTGGGGTGTGAAGTTTGACATCGGACACTCGAGTGTGGAGAAAAGAAAGTATATACAGGTATATATATATATATATATATATATATATATCTTTGGGATGAACTAGAACAAAGATTGGGGCCCGTTTCACACTGCCCGTCAAACCTTACTATTTCCCCGTGCTTTTCTGTTCTGTGTGAAAGTGGCAGCCACAGAATGCTTGGTTAGGCAATGTCCTGGCTTCTGAGGTAACAGCAGAGCCGTAACTGCATGTTGTAAGAATATTCGTGAGGATGTCATCTAATTATCTGATTGCGGCATGCTGGATCACTGCGTAAAAGCGTAAAGTCAGATGAATGCATGTTTTGTTTCAGCTCTCATGCGGCAGTTTGCCAGCTGATCTTAACATGAGTGTGAGTGACGCGAGCATTTACAAAAGAAATCAATCTCGAGGGTGTGATGCCATTTATTTGACAAGTAACAATACGAGAACACCTCACAGGGCTCCAGTAACCTTATCAATAGCCGCAAGTGGCTGGTATTGTTTTCACGCGTTAGTGTGTGTGCGTGTCTGTGTGTGCGCGTGTAATCATATCTAAATGTGGCTTGACAAAACTCACTTCGTGGAGCAGGAAAGTCCACTGTGGGAGTTTATGTTTAAGGAGTACAATACCTGTGATAAATACTGGTAATTCATTTGAACCCAAACAAAGATACCCTGGGATGAGTAGTAGTAAAAAAAAAAATGTTTTTTAAACATCATAAATGGCATCCACTTGATTCCCTGACGTCATTGGCTGGAAGACAAAGCACTGAGTCACCGCAACTTTTGCGGTTAACCATTTGTGAACAAAAGGCCAAGGCTGTGGAATGTACTGAGTTGAAAACTCGGCTCTTTGATAGCTTCCATCAACATCCGGAAGTTTTCTGGATCCGAGGGGACAAACTGTAATCATGCCTGTGAATAGGTACAGCGGGATTTTCAATGTTGCTGCGACGATCTAGAGGTAAAACACTATGGACATTATCGTATTTGGTGAGTAACTTGTCATTGGACTTGTAGATGCTAAATATGGTAGTAATATTAATAACTGCATCGCGGTTTATTATTTCATCTTTAGTAGATTCCTTTCATGGCTTTCCTTCACGTGTGAATGAAACCTTTGAGAAGATAACATCAGAGGAATGTGACATTCCCAGTTATCTTCCAGACTGCTGCTTTCTTTGTGTGCAGAATATTGGGATGCATTCCGCCTACGGGAAAAGTGGGAACGTGTTTTTCTGCTGTTCCTCGCGCATCCAAATTGTTTGTTCTTTGGCGTTGGTGTCCAGGTGAAAGCCAAGCAGTTTTCCCGCTATTAATCCGCTTTTCCCGGAATGCTCGGACGCGCATTCCTAGCTGTGCGGCGAAAGATAGTTGCCATGGCAACCATCAGTCTCCCCTTTTGCAGCTCAGGAATCCAGCGGGTGGGGATTGTGTGTGTGTGTGTAGTTGTGAGATGTTTTCATACACTCACGTTGGGTCATTAGAGAGCCTGGAGGCGTCACAGTGATGAGATGACATCCACTTGATTTGCTCAGAACTTTTCTCTATGATTTTCCTCACTAAGGGAACGTGTGTGTTTAAAATGCTATATGTACCGCTGACCATAGTGCCACATAAAGGAAGCACATCCTGTATCTGCTCATTAGTGAGCTAATTAGCAAATTGGTTCAGCACAAGCACAGACAGTTTGATGTGACAAACAACCATTTAAACACTACATTTTTGTCTATTACAAGACTTCCTTTGTACTGTTTTTACTTCTTCAAAAATGGGCACTGTTAACGAACTTCATGCAAATAAACAAAATTGCACTACTTCAAATGAAGCTATTCGCTCTTTGAGTTCGCAAACAACAAATGTTTAAGCCTTGGCAGAGGTCCTGTACGAAACTTTAGACATAAAAGGCTTGTTTCCTTCCTTTTTTTAACAATTAAAATCGGTTCCCATTTGTCACATGTAACTGCTGAGTACGGCCTATGTTACCATGACAACCGGGGGAGGAGCTAGGGCATTGCGACCAAGCAAGCGGCTACTCATAGTTGCCAATTTATCGAATACGCTGCTGTATTTCGAGAACTTTTCTGACCCTTCTAGCACATTTTTTTTCAAGTGATTAGCAACAAATGTAACGAGCGACCATACGAAAGGTGTGGGTGTCGAAACGTTATATTGCAAAAAGTGTGGGTGTTGAAAACACTTACAGGGAAAAAGTGTGGGGGTTGAAACAGCCACATCCCTCGTCGGTGCGACGAAATGTGTCAGTGTTGAAACCTTTCACTTGGAAAAGTGTGGCTGTGCGACGGCTCTGACCCCACTGTTACTTATAAGCCATTAAAAAGTACATTTTTCATATGTCCCCATTTAGCAAATTCTACTATTATCTCCCCCAAGGAGGTGACACTATCTTATGCGATGTATTTGTTTGTTTGCTAGTTAGCCAGATTAGACATAATATGGCATCAATCTAGATGCAAGTGTGAATTTGTGAAGAGTTTTTGCACTCCTTGGTGCTAATCCAAATTGCCAATGTTCGGCCTTGGTGGAGGTCTGGTTGATATTTTTCCCCTATCAGCTGGTAAATCTAATCTTTGTTTTTTCAAGAGGACGACAAACCCCATCGATTTCCGCATATTCTGTCAACTGTTTATCTTCACGCTGAAGAGAAATGTGAATTAAGATAATCTACTTAGTATCTAGATTGACATCCGTGATCCTGTCACACAAGATGTCTGACTTCACTGCAGTGTGTAAAAACACACCGTTGATTGGTGATTGTGCCTTTTGAGGAAATGGCTTCCCTCAGGTCTCCGACTGTCTAAAAACGCCTTATAGGTTGGATTTATAGCTTTGACGTTGGTTCTCTAACACCAAAAGATTGAAGCTGCTTGTGTATGTGTGGATATAGCAAGGGTGGTAAACTAGTTTTAGTGGCGGCCCACATCGTAGTTGTGGTTGCCCTAAGGGGGGCCGTTTATGATGGTGAAACCAAATACTGCATACTTATTGTCGCGAGGGATTTAACACTATGACAAAAAACATGGTTCTGTGCGTGCTGTACTTTCGTTTGTTCACATTCAGTACAATAAAAGTATCTTTTGTGTAAATAGGTTGATTTAATGATATTTGAAAAGAAATATACAAACAGCTTTTCTTTTTAGGAAAGTGCAACATCAATAGTTTGTCTTCTTTTTAGGAAAATGAAGGATGCAGATTAGTGCAACACTGACATTTTGAAGTGTGAATAATTGTGCTATAAAAACACTAATTATGGCATTTTTATCGTTTTGGCTCCATCTGAAGATCCAGCGTTAATTAAAAAAATTACATCATGACATCTGCTAGCCAGAAGCTGAGCTCCACTGTATTTGTTTACGAACTAATCGTGTGGCTATAGTGTGAGACGGTTAAAGTTCCTGTCCCCTATCTAATATGTTCTGTATGGGAACCCTCATAACCACCTCATCATGTTACATAATGGCTCCTGCATTTATTTGTTATCATGACTACTTTTGAACAAAAGTCTAGTACAAATTGTGGCAAGCCTTTGCAGGCCATATAGAATGACAGAAAGAGCAGGCTCTGGCCAGCGGGCCTTGAGTTTGTCAAAAAGTCTGGCCCTTTGCTGCACATCTTTTTATTGGCCTGTCACATATTCTAATAATAGAATTAAACACGGCCCCCGTCAACGTTAAACATTTTAATGAAAATTTCTCACGTTTTATAGTCGTTTAAATTATAAATAATTTTAATGTCACTATCAAACTAGTTTTATTTTTAAATGTTTTGTTGCATGTTAAACGATATCACAATATTAATTTTTTTTACTATTCCAAAATGTATCACTCAGTAAAACTAATAACTTTTTCTTTGTCACCGATAACACAAAGATGATATTTTGACTTTCTTACCTTTAATTATGTGTAACTGCTTAGCTTATGTTGACCTAGAGTGTACTGAATTGGTTTTAGCAGTTTCATAAACACAAATTGAAGTGGCCCCCCTCTACCTTCCATTTATCTGAATGTGGCCCTCTGAAAAAACTTTGGACATCCCTGATCTAGATGGACATGCATGATCCTATCAGACAAGCTATCTGACTACATCCCAGTGTGTAAAAACACACCGTTGCGATTGTGCCTCTTCTGAAAATGGTTTTCTCAAGCCTCTGATGGGCGAAAAAGGCGTTAACTTTTGGATTTATGGATTTGACGTTGTATTCTAACTACTTCAGATTAAAACTGCTTGCGTACGTGTAGATATAGCCTTAGTATAATGTCATGACAAGACATTATTCTGTCTTCTGTCTAACGGACGCTGCAGTTACCTGCCGGTCTGGTCCGACCTGCCCCACTGGAAAACGACGACAACAGAAGTGGCGACGCGAGCATCTCCGCCTTTTATCTGAACTCGGACCGTCCCGCTCGCTCATCCACTTAGAGCTGCTCGGTTCGGGAACACTCCAGGGAGCAAGCGTAACCTGGAGGTTCCTACTGCAGTTTATTGACCTCATATGATAGTAAGCTAATGGGGAAGGCTGCTGAAAATCAGCTACAGTAAGAGTGTTTTGTTTTTGTTTTTTTGTTTTTAATCAGAACTGCCTATTGTGTTGCAATTGTCTTTGTCAGCGTGCAGGAAGATGTTAGCATTACGCAGTAGCTATTCTAATATACTGCCAGAGTGTAGCATCACAGGACAGTTAGCATAGCATGTTGGCATGCTAAATTAAGACAGTAAGAGCAAATTATAAAGTGGTTTTGTAATTTTGCGGCATTTAGCGCAAAGAGTCTTCAAGTAATAACTAGCGTGGTATGTCAGACAATTTAATGCATGAATTAAGAGGGATAAGCGGAATATAATACTGTGCAACTCTTTTGCTAGTGCTGGGCGATTAATCGACTATATCGTTTATTTGTCAGGATGTTTTTTTAATCAAACATTTTTAATGGCTTTTGTAGTTCAAGCGCGTCCCACACTGATGTGCACTGCTTCCACAAACAACATGGCTGCAACAGAAAGGAGCTAGTTTACAGAAGCAGTCAGTTTTGCTAAATTATCATCTTTGTTTTTGACAAGCTTTAATAACTTTTTTTTTCCCAAAATGTGACTAGCAAGTTAAATGCAAACATGAGCGGAATCATATTTACATTGTTTTACATACACGAAAGGAGCCCTGTGGAAGACAATCCTGCAGTCACTCATGCTCAACATTGCCAAAGACATTGTTTATAAGTTCCAAAATAAATGATTTATCGACACAAACTTTTGACCTGAGGTATGTGCTTCCAAGCAGCAAATACTTGGCTGCGCTTGCCTTACTTCACATATACCACTTGACATGAGAAATGACCGTGACCGTCAGAGAGCCTAAGGGGGTGCGACATTACGCTTTATGATGTTAAATAGTTGAACATGTAAAATTTTAATGTATTAGTCGTGCTAAATGCATGTTATGACAAAAAGAAAAGAATCACCTAATTTTCCATTACTAATTTAATTACCGTAATCCTGTGAAAGTTGATTCTGGGGGGGAAAAAACTGAAAGATTGATATCAGGAGAAATAAAGCAAAAACCACCGGGGGGGGGAATCACATTTTGATTGATTTAATCTATCCATACATCCATTTTCTACCGAGTATTTTGGGTTACGGGTTGTCGCCCATTCATTTTTTTTGCTTTGTTGTGAGCCAAAATCTTAGTTAGAGCGAGCTTCTGATACACTGCCACTCAGGTGATGTGAATTTTCTTTTAACATAATTAAGGTACACTAATGCCCTCTCATGTGGGCAAGAAGAGCCTCAGTCCTCGATGCACTGTCAACCAGCTATTTAAACAGTCAAACACACAAATATAAAATGATAACACTCGCACGGAGCTTGTCGGACACAACTCACGCCCAGACACTCACATGCAGACTAACTGACTCTAGCTCCTGACGTTACTCACTAGGCCTCGCCCCTTAAAGGCGAACACAAATACTATGTACAAACAGTAATTACACAGAAAAACAGTTTATTTCATTACATTCTCATCATTATTTTAGATTTTTTTTTAAATACAATACAGCGCTATTTTTCTTCAAAATCAAGTAACAAAAAATGTGGTGTTTTCTGGGTGGCTGGGACAGATTAATGGCATTTCAATTCATTTCAATGGGGAAAGTAGAATTATATGAATATGAAAAGAAAATCCGCCCTGCACTGAATCTACAATAGGTGAAGCGCAATGTAGCGCGGTAACACTGTACAAGTAAACTGAGCTTGGACACGGAACAAATTAAACTCCCAAGTTAAGGTACCACTGTATACAAGGGGCGCTTGTGTTGATGTTGCTATTTTGAGGATGCAGATGTCAGTGTTTCGGTCAAAGATCCACACGTTTTGTTGTTGTTTTAGTTTTTTAATTTAAGGTGGAGCTTTTCTTTTCCCTCCTTACTGCAGAAAGCTTGTACAAACAGGACAGAGGGGCGTCACCTCACCCGCTTTGTCTGGCGTCGTCAAACAGGTGAGCGGCGTATCTTGTTACTTCGGGCGTGTTGTCCCGGAAGAGGAAGGTCTGTCAGCGAGTAGGCAAGAGTGAAGTTCGCTGCTCTGAAAAGGCTCGTGAATGAAGGCACTTTGGACTTTGTTTAAGACATCCAGGCAGCGAGCGCGGGATGGAGCCGCGGTGCGTCCAGGTGGACATGTTGCCTCTTATTTTTGTGGGGGCGGGGGGCCTGCGGGCTGCTGCTGTTTTGTTTTTTTCCACCTAACACTCATTCTCCCTCTCTTCTCTCCTTCCCGCCGCCTTTGCAGGGGAGTCGAGCCAGGAACTGGGCCCCCCTCCCACGGTGGATGAGGCCGCCAACACATTGATGACGCGCCTGGGCTTCCTTCTCGGAGACAAAGCGAGCGAGGGGCCAGCCGGTCCCCACTACAGCATGGAGGAGCCCGAGGCCAGACAGGTGAGAGGAAATAGCTCTTATTTTGAAAGGTCTACAGGCAGGATGCAAAACTCCATTCAAATCTCCCTTTGAATTGAGGTCATTGTTTGATGTTTTGTAGGGCTAACCACATGTAATGTTGTTTACATGACTGAACTAACTCGCCATAATTAGTATGATCATAGTCACTGTAACTTGGGATTCTTCAATGAAGATTTGAAACGATAACTATATTTTGCACAATAACTATCTGACATGATTTTTTTGATTGATGAATAACAATACATTAAATATTTAGGCATCAATGATCTGTATGTAAGTAGTGAGGAGAAGCGGCTCAGAAAATGGATGGATGGATGGATGTGGAAATGATGGCAGTTTTCTCAAAACTTGATAGTTGTTTGTTATCTATGTGGCCAAAGGAATACACTAATCCCTTATTGACGGACTAATAAAAGCTTATTCTACGAACCCTAATTTTATTGAGTCACATTTTGCACAAGGACATGGAGAAAGAATGGCAATTTGATTTCAAAAGTCCACTTGATATTTGAAATAGTATGTCAAATTGTTGATGTGGTATCGATGTGGCCAAAGAATACCCTGAGTCTTTATTGCGGTCCTAATAAAGTCCTATTCTATGAACCCCATTTGTATGGAGTCACGTTTTTCTCCGGTACATATTGAAATTTGATTTCCAAAGTCCACTTGAGAGTTGAATGTGAACTCTAAATGGCGACGTTGTAGTATCGATGTGACTAAAGAATACAAGAAGCTGTTATTGTGGGACTCTGAAAAACACTTGTATGGAGTCACATTTTGCACAGGCACAAACAGAAATGATGGCTTTCAAACAAAAAATTCCACTTGATAGCTGAGCATGAAGTGTTGGTATGTTATCTATGTGCCCAAGGAATGGACTAATATTTTGAGGCTTATTTAATGAACCCCAATTGTATCGAGTCACATTTTGCACAGATACGTGTGTAACTCATAACTTTGTGTGATGGACCAACTGCTGCTTGAGGTGAGCGTTGCGGTAACGGCGGGGGTGTAGAAAGCGAGAGAGGTTGATTCAAGCGCCTCTTTTTTAAGAGACGTGACTCACGCCGGCCGCCCGCTGCACGCAGTGTACGCTCATCTTGTTTCTCCAGCCTGCCCCAAAGTACAATGCAAACATGTCAGGTACACTGCTTTGCTATGCAAAAACAATATGCACATGAACGTTTGTGCTATTAGCTGATTGCTAGTATTATAGTATCATTATGCTGTCATGCTAAATTAAACAGCTAGCAGGCTAACCATTCTTCTCATCTTTTACTTGGGTTGATGTTGTGATATTCGGCATATTAGCATATGGATGTTTTCATTTACCTCAAAGGTATGACAAGACAGCTAGCATAGCACAGAATGATATCATAATGCTAAATTAAGACAACAAGGTTGGTGATGGTGTCATTTTGGGCATAGGGATGGCATGTTAGCATTTAGGCCAAAACTCCACAGTTACCACAGAACAGTTAGCATTGCACGTCAACATGCAATGCTGTCATCAAGGGTTGTCCTTTTTGTTTTTGGGTTTGCTTTGCTTGTGTTTATGTTGTTTGATTTGGGGCATGTAGGCATAGGAATGTAACATTTTGCTCAAAGCTTTGCCACTACCATAGCATAGCTAGTGTGCCACGTCAATATTTTATCATACAAAATTGAGCATTTCAAATATTTTGCTTGTGCTAGTCTTGTGTTGAGTGAGCGTGTTGTTAGCATTTTGCTCAATTCTCTGCAGCTGCCATTGTGTATCATCACATTCACAGAACTGTTAGCATAGCACATCAATATGCTATCATGCTAAAAGCAGAACAAAGTAATTTTGGAAGCTGTCACATTATTCAACCATATTGGCATTATGCTGCTTGCTTTCTTATCACCTTTAGCATTTCACTCGCAATCTCTCATTGGACCTAGTACATACTTCAGTCACAATAAAATCAATAGTATACTTGTAGTGAAGCCCCAACTATTCACGGTTGGTTCTCGTTCTCTTTTCTGTGGAACCTTTCATTAGCTATTTGCTTGAAACTCACCTATTTGTGGAATTTGCCTTTTTGGGGCTTACTGTAATGCCCTAAATGCCAGAGGATGGCACCACACCCCTGCCTACTAGTAGTAATTGTTTTCAAGGAAATATATGGAAGTGATGCGTCTTAACTGTTTATGATCGTTGTATGTCAGGGAGGAACTAAGTCTAACCAGGCTTGTTAGGGGAAGTTACAGAGTCTTCACTTTGTGTATGTTTTTGCTTTGATGAGTGGCATTTTATTTTTATTTTTTATTTTTTTTAAAGGTAATGTTTTAAGATGAGTTTGAAATGATATTAAAGTGTATTAGGGTCAGAGTTTGTGGTATTTCTTCTAGTTTTCAATATTAATATAGGCTTTTTGGGGGACCAGGGATCAGTGATTCATAGGATTGCTCGGCCCAGGGCTTTACTCTTTCCAATTTTTAGCTGTTGGACTACAGTGTAAACAAATATAGAAGTTGCTTGGATGGTGAGAAATCGGACAATTTTGAGCATTTTTACTTCATAGTAGCTTGTGCGGATATATGTTGTGTACATCTATCACATCGAGTGTGTTACACAGTCAGGTGGATGTAGCCTTGAGCACCACTTCACCTTTCCTCTCCTCTCAATGGAGACCTCCACACACTTCACATACACGTACATGAATGTTTTATGCTCGGGAGCGTCTGTGAGGGCTCGCAGCAGCAGCAGCAACAGCAGCCGCTTTTTCTTAATATTTTTGGTCCCCTGTGGTGCGCAGTCTGCTAACCCAAGCTGACACACAGGGGACTCACTGCAGGGAGACAAACAATGAGTCTCTTCCTATGTTGTGTCAAAAAGGTTCCAGGACTGCTGTCACAAAAGATATATTTCAAATTCAAACAACGTTTTCCCCTTCAGAGTAATTTCACTGGAGCCTTCATGCACTCCTGGAAGTGTTCTTCCGGTTTTCTCCGCAGCTCAGTCTTTACAACCATCTTGATGTTGTCCACGTCTTCAAAACTTGGCCCCTTGATGACCGGAATATTAATGTGTGTGTTTTTGTCTTTTCGAGGGCCAAAACCAGCGCATCAGCCCATGCTCCACGCTGACCAGCAGCACAGCGTCGCCCCCCGCGGGCAGCCCCTGCTCTACACTGCCCGCCACCATGCCAGGCCAGGCGGGCACCAGGGAGTGCGCCTACGGCTCCGTCACCAGTCCCACCTCCACACTGGAGAGCCGGGACAGCGGAATCATTGGTGAGAGCGCCTCCAAATGTCTTGGAAATACATAAGAAGCAGGTATTGAGGTTACAAATTGGGGGTTTCATGCCTGGGTTAAGGTTTCTAATGTGGGTTTTGAATTTGGGCTTCAAGCTAGGGTTAGTGTCTGAAATTAGGTTTAAGGTTTCAAGTCTGGGTAAAGGTTTTAGATTAAAGTTTCAAATTAGGGATTGAAGCAAGGTTAGGAAGGTTTTAAATTTAGGGTTTCACGCCTGGGTTAGGGTTTCAAATTTAGGTTATAAATCTAGAGTTTAAAGCCAGGGGTAGGGTTTTCAATGTGTGTTTTAAGATAGGGTTAGGGGTTTCGAGATACTTTTAGGGATACTTTAAGATGTTTGGGTTTAAAGTTAGGGTTCCAAGCCAAGGCTAGAATTTCAAATTAGGGTTTCAAGATCGGGTTCAGGATTGAAGTTCGATTTAGGGTTTTAAGCAAGGATAAAGGTTTCAGGCAAATTACCGGTAGGCTTTCTAGCCAAGATTAAGGTATGGTTTCAGTTTAAGGTTATGTTTGCAAATTTAGGTTGAGAATAAGGATTTCAAGACAGGGTAATTTATTTTTTTAATGTTTTATTTAACCAGGAATAGTCCCATTGAGATTCTGAATCTCATTTTCAAGGTAGGGTTTAAAGGCAGGGTTTTTTTTGCACTGGGGTAGGGTTTCAAGTTAGTGTTTCATGCCAAGGTTAGGGTTTCAAGACAGGGTTAGGGTTTCAAGATCAGCTTTCAAGCCAAGGTTATGCTCTCAATTTGGGATTTCAAATGGATGAGCTGCGGTGAATATGAATAAAGTTAAATTGAGTTAAAGTTACCAAGCATGCTTCCTGACTAGCATGATTTGTCTCCACAGCCACTCTGACCAGCTACTCTGAGAACATGGACCGCGGCGGCAGCAAGCATGGCGGCGGCGGCATGGAGGGCTCGCGTGGCAACCTGAAGCTGTGGCAGTCACAGAAATCAGGCATGGACTCCTTCTTGTACCGCGTGGACGAGAACATGACGGCGTCTACGTACAGCCTCAACAAGATCCCCGAGCGCAGCCTGGAAAGCATGTCCTCACACTCGGCCCACTCCATCCCCCTGTACCTCATGCCCCGCCCCAACTCAGTGGCTGGTGAGTCCCCCAATCAGACCCCCCCCCCCCCCCACTCCCTTCCAGAAATATGCTTACTCACCATTTGAGAATACTCGGAGTTATGACATATTTCAACACCCAACCTCTTTGGTCCTTTCTTTTCCTGCTTGCTTTTTTCCTTCGTGATGCACTTTTTTTTGGGGGGGGGGGGGGGGAATTCAAATGAGGGTTTCAAGACATGGTTAGGGTTTAAAGCCTGGGATATTTTTTCAAACAAAAAATAAAAATAAAAAATTCACGGGTTTCATAGAATAATTGGGGCTCATGTTCTTGGGGTTTGGAGCCACGGTTGAGATTTTAAATTACAGCATCAAGGCAGGTTCCAAAGAAGAATTGAGGTTTCAAATTTTAAAAATTACAGTTTACAGCCCAGAATATGATTGAAAATTATGGTTTCAAGGAAAGGTTATGGTTTCAAGCCTGGGCTAGTCAGGCCATTAAAGAAAAAAGGGGGTTTTACATTTTTAGGCTTTGCAGCCAGAACAAAGATGAAAGTAGTACATAGATGAAAACGTGCATGTGTAAACATGCACATACAATGTTCACAAACATTAAACCCACATAATCGCAACCACCATGTACATGAATACATATGTTATAGCATAAGGTTAGGGTTTAAAATTATGGTTTCAAGACAGCTTTGGGTTTCAAACAAGGGATAGGATTTCATATTATGGTTTTAAGCAAGGGTTAGAGTTTCAACCTTGGGTTCAGGTTTTAAATTAGGGCTTCAAGCCTGGGTTAGAGTTTCAAGTTAGGGTTTAGAGGCCAAGGTTTGGGTTTCCAATTAGGATTTTAAACCAAGGTTTAGGTATAAAATGAGGGTTTTAAGCATGGTTTAGGGTTTCTAACTTGGGTTGGGATTTTAATTTAGGGTTTTTTAAGACATTTGGTTTGTAAATTAGGGTCTCAAACCTGAGCTAGGATTTGAAACCAGGGTTGGTGTTCCAAATAAGGGTGTCAAACATGTAAGTATTTCAAATTATGTTTTTAAGACTGGATTAGGGTTTCAAGCCTGGGTTAGGGTTTTGATTAGAAGAATTGGGGTTTCAGTTTCTTTGGGTTTGATGCCAAATTAGGGTTAGGGTTACAAGCTTGGGCTAGGGCTTTTAATGAGGGGTTCAAGGCTGGGTTAGCGATTCAACCTTGGGTAGGGGTTTCAAATTAGGGTTTGAAGCTAGGTTTAGGGTATCAAGCTTGGATTAGAGTTTTAAATTAGGGTTAGAAGTCAAGGGTACAGTTTTAAATAATGGTTTTACTTGTACTGGCAAGTGTACAGTATGTCAGCATTTAGCACATGATGACACCGGTCTCCTTCGTAGAGCAGTTTAAAAGTTGCATGATGGGAAAACCGGGAAGGCCTGAAACAGCAGAATTCCGTAATCCCTTCTTCTCGCTTCCTACCGCAACGAGCCATCACGGCGCCGGCTTTCGATTGGCCGCTCTCGCTCAGGCGGCGGCGCATCAAAAGCCTTGGGCGTTAACGGCTTCTATCCCCCCCGAGGGAGGGAGCCGCGCTTTCATGTGCGAGGGGGGAGGAAGGCAGGAAGTGAGGCGGCAGGCTCCTCGGTTACCTCATGCAGACACGTAGAGTAATGCCGTTCGATATCCTCCGATAAATACTTCGCCTCCATTATTCATCACGTCAAGTCCTCAGGACAGTCAGGGTAATTGCACATCCGCCATTACTGACATTAGTATTCATGCATGATTATATTACATAATCACTTTTTCAAACATGCTGTGCCTATCACTTCCTTCCTTCCTTCCTTCCTTTGTTCCATCCATCCATCCATCCCAGTATTCCTTTCCTTCCTTCCCTTCCTTCCCTGTCCATCCATCCATCCATCCAGTTCTACTCTTTTCCTTCCTCCCTTCCCTCCTTCCTTTCCATCTACCGTCTTACCTACCTACATAAAAACCTACCTACAGTGCCACCAGAAAGTATTCACACCCCTTCACTTTTCCACATTTTGCTTTGCTACAGACTTATTCTAAAGATGATTTGAGTATAGTTTTCTACATAATCTACATAAAAATATCCCATAATGACAAAGTAAAAATATATTGTCAGACATTTGTGTAAATTTATAAAAAATGTAAACATTCAAACATAATAGGTACATAAGTATTCACACCCTTTTCTATGACACTCAAATTGAAACTGATTTCCACTGATCATCCTTGAGATGCTTCTACAACTTGAATGGCGTCCACCTGTGGTAAATTCAGTTGATTGAACATCATTTGGAATGGCACACACCTGTCTAGATAAGGTCTCATAGTTGACAGTGTAGGCGGCGCGGTGGGCGACTGGTTAGAGCGTCTGCCTCACAGTTCTGAGGACCAGGATTCAATCCCCGGCCCCGCCTGTGTGGAGTTTGCATGTTCTCCCCGTGCCTGCGCGGGTTTTCTCCGGGTACTCCGGTTTCCTCCCACATGTTAATTGACAACTCTAAATTGCCCGTAGGTGTGAATGTGAGTGAGAATGGTTGTTTGTTTGTATGTGCCCTGCGATTGGCTGGCAACCAGTTCAGGGTGTCTTCGAGTGGCCCAGCCAGAGCCCGGACTTGAATCCAATCGAACGTCTCTGGAAAGACCTAAAAATTGCTGCCCACTGACACTGCCCATCCAACCTCACTGACCTTGAGAAGGATCTGCAGAGAGGAATGGGAGAAAATGCCCCAAAACCGGTGTTCCAAGCTTGAGGCAGTGATTGCTGCCAAAGGTGCTTCAACAAAATATTAAGCCAAGGGTGTGAATACTTATGTACCTATTACGTTTAAATATTTACATTTTCAATAAATTTGCACAA
Organism: Phyllopteryx taeniolatus; assembly: GCF_024500385.1. Taxonomy (NCBI): domain Eukaryota; kingdom Metazoa; phylum Chordata; class Actinopteri; order Syngnathiformes; family Syngnathidae; genus Phyllopteryx; species Phyllopteryx taeniolatus. Next base: position 9,520,310 of record NC_084520.1, on the reverse strand, counting down.
TTGTCTGAACATACATAATAATAACATAATGAAATTTTTACTTCGTCATTATGGGATATTTTATGTCGATTTATTAAAATAAAACTATACTCCAATCAGCTTTATAGTAAGTCTGTAGAAGAAGCAAAATGGGGAAAAGCGAAGGGGTGTGAATACTTTCTGGTGGCACTGTACCCTTTCTCACTTTTCCCATTCCTACCGAAAGCTTTCCTTATCTTTCCTTCCAAACCATGGGTTTAAACAGTACTTCCCCTACTTTCCTTCCGAACATCCATCCTTTTCACAGCAACAATTTTGTAACATCATTCTTTCCATCCACCTCACTGGTTGGGCGTTTTTTCTTTTTTCCTTCCTAATATTCTTCCTTCATTTCACCGGTTTCAACAGTTTTCCCCCTTTCTTCCGAAAGCTTGCTTACTTCTTACCTTCGTAGTTGCCTTCTTTCCTCCATCTTTTCCTCCTCTTTCCTTCCCAACATCCTTCCTTTTTCCTCTTTTTCCTGCCGCCAATGTGCCTGAGTGCAGACTTAGCCCGTTGGCACAACAGCGGCGGTCATGATGCGTGCAGACTGCTGCATTGCAGATAGACAAGATGAGCACACAGATTGGAGTCCACACATTGAAAATTGAGAAAATAGAGCCTTTTCAGCTCAGTGGCCCTGAGTCATTCCTCCTTTGCTTAGCAGCAGATTAATGTCTTCTCTTGCTCCTCTCAGAGACTAAGTTATAGACCCTCCGCCACACGCTCCAACCCCTTTAGGGCCAAGCCTTTCAGTGTTCTTTGCTGCCATTTTACTTCCACTTTGGGAAGCCTGTGCAGCTCACATTTTGGCCCTCAGCTGTATACTTCATTAGGCAGTAGAAGCGTGATGGCACTTAGAACCACAGGACGGTCAATAATCTTTTTATTTTATTTATTTGTTCTTTTTATTATTTTATTAAACAAACATGCTAATGTCACCTATTCTACTTCAGGCCACACATATAAAGGAACAGTACCTCTGCTGGTCACACCTGTGTAGTGCACTCCATTTTAGTCCCAATTGTTTCAAGACACAATTGATCAACAATTAATTCCAAACTATCGATCATTATGATTAACCAACACTTCTTAAATGACTTGTAGGCTGGCAAACCTTTTCTGTAAAATCATCTTCTGTTGGAGCTAATAATAATCGTTGTTGTCATCATCATCATAATATTTTAGATCAATATACATAGAGCCTTTCAAGGCACCCATGGACCTTAACCAATAATTAATGGGGTTAGTTAAAATATTGAGTAATTACAGTATGTTAAGTGTGCCATGTTAATGTCCACAGCCGAGGCTCCTTGTGGTGTTGATGCCAGAGAAAGCGCGGTGGTAATCATCAAGATGATGCAGATAAATGTCTGGATCACTGTAGGCAGTGGTGGAGTTTAACAGCTGATGAACTCATTTGAACTCAAAATGACCTTTAATTATCAGTTTGCTGAGTTGCTGTTGTGTGAGTACAATGATTAAAAAATGTCGTATGGAGATATTAGATTAGATCTAATTTGAATCTGAAGTAGATAGGCAGGCTTTAAAGGCACAACGGCTCTCATTTGGATAGTTTTTTAAGCAAATGTAGACTTGTACAACACTAATCCATGTCTATTCAGGGAAAAAAACTTGGTGGTGGTCTCTTCTCCATTTTTTATTTTTTTATTTTTTTTATTTATTTATTTATTTTTGGTTGCTTGCCTTCATCCCAATTGGCATTCATTGTCGGGAATCGTCTTTGCCCTCCTTTGTCTCCAGCCGAGGTCTGGCTATGAAGGTCTCTCACGTCGGCGGCGATCTAATCTCATTGCATATCGGCCGCGAAACAATCAGCAGCCAGCGGCGCGCTTCATGAATAAGACATTCATCTGTGCGGCTAATTAATCCTGAGAGAGATCTGCAGAGTGACAGACACCGAGAGGAGGGAATTCTTCGGGGCGGGCGGGTGCATCCGTTGAAGCTTCCTCTGGCGAAGGAACGGCTCTGGAGTCCATCTTGTTAATTGCGCTTTACCCATGCGCACTCACTGGCCACTTAACATTATTACATCCTGTATGGAAAGCAGTTTTGAGCATTTATTCCATATCTTTGATATCCATTTTAAGCTCAATGTATTAGCACGCTCTTTGTGCTCACAAGTAAGACAATTCGGCGGTCTAGTATAACGACTAGGCCGCACTAGTCGAACAAATGTCTTACTAGTATACATTTTTTACAATGCAATTAAACCTTACTAGTAAGCTACTGTGCTGTAATAGTAACATTACTAGGGCCCAACTGGTAGGCATGTGTCATGCACTAGTAACCTTCCTATCAAAGATATCAAATAAAAGCCATTTGACCATTTATTCGAGTTCTAGTTTACTAGTTAGGTCATTAAGTTAATACAGTAGTTCTGCTAGTGCGCCCTAGTTGTCGTAGTGCACTGGATTTTCTTATTAGTGAGGACAAACAGTATACAAGTACATGGACCTTAACTTGGATATTAAGCACATCGAGTAAATGTTAACAGCTTTTTGGGAAGCCTTTGTAACATTTATTTGTTATCCTTGATAAGGAAGCCACTAGTGTGTGACACATGCCTACCATTTGGGGCCGAGTACTGTTGCGATTACAGCACAGTAGCCGAGAAGTGTTATTCGTGCAGCACAGTAGTTTACTAGTAAGGTTTAACTACGCACTCGTCGGCCAAAAATTGCATTAGTAGTGGAAAAACATTACAAGCGAGACACTGTCGTTCTGCTAGTGCATTGAATTATCTTCCTATTCAGGACAAAGAGCATACTAGTTCATGGACCTTATGATGGGTGATATACATTTTACAGTTTTTACTAATACAGCTTTCCATACCTAAGCACCAGGCAGACATCCCCCAAAACTCATCAGGTTTTGCAGACGTGTATTCTGGTGAAAGTGTATGTTTTTAGGGGTCCCTAACATGACCACCGAAAACTCACTCAGTAAGTTAGAAAAAAATTGCTCCTGACACGAGTTCCACCGATCAACTCGAAAGTGGATGGACGTGTCTATCACAACAGGACGCATGAAAAAGTCTCAAGGACCCATGCCCCTAATTGAACTGCAAGTCAACCTTTTTGGTTTCAAGCACCCATTTTGGGCAAATTCCAAATCGAGGAAATTTGGCCAAATGAGCCACAATTGGAAGCAGAGTCCTAGACAGATGAGCGACTCTAAATTGCCAAGCTCTGTTGCCTAGGACGTGTTATGTAGGTGGAGAATGGTGTCAAAGTTTGCTGATCATTTGGAGGGCTTGCAATTACAGGGCGTGCGAGGGCGCAGTCTTAACTGCTTGCTTTAATTTCAGTCAGCCCCCAAACTTGTTTCACCGAGCGACACGAAATTGGGTGGACTTATCCACCATATCAGGAAGCACGACCTGCACCTGAAATCAAACAGGAAGTCAGCCATTTTTGTTTGAAGCAGCTACATCCAGAGCTTTAATGTTTATTATTGCGGTCCGAGTTTTTGGTGGCCCAAAACTTTTATGGGAGCTGCTTTTTATCTTATGAGCATCTCATGTAGCGAATAAAAAATATTAGAAACAGCTCTCACTTTTTCGGCACTCAGTCGAGCGCAGACCTCCTCCGAGGCCAAGGGCAAATTTTCTCTTCCAGATTCATTAATTATTCACTTAGAAATTCAGGAAAATGACCAAACATAATTCACATTTTATTGTTATTACCTCTGGAAATGATTATTCATACATTTACCGGTTCTGCACTAAAACTGAGCATTAAAACTTGTAAAGGCAGATTTGTTGTACTTTTAAGTGCAAAAAAAGGAAGGATTGTGCACTTAATGTTGTGGTGAGTGTACTGTACATATTTACAGACTTGATAATAATAATAATAGTGTTTTTTTTATTTGGATTTTTGCAGCCACAAGCTCGGCCCACCTGGAGGACCTGGCCTACCTGGACGAGCAGAGGCACACCCCCTTGCGCACCTCGCTGCGTACGCCCAGACAGAGCACCACCTGCGGGCCGGGCCGCTCGGGCCAGGACCTGAGAGGTGGGCACGCACACACGCACGTGCACACGTACACACTAACTGTGACCAAAAGCCGACCAATCGCGGTAGGGTCAGATGGTGCCGTGTGGGGAGGCGGACTTCAGGATCGGCGAGGCTGCCTTTTTGAAGCTTGAGGTTGAGGCCTCCATGACGACAATGGCAGACCGCATTCGTCATGTCCCCAGCATCCTTCTTCTTTCCTCCTTCTATCCTTCCTCTTCCTTCCTTGTATCCTCTTCTTTGTTCCTTGCCACCTCCTCTTCTTTCTGTCCTTCGCTTCCTTCCCGTGTCCTTCCTTGCCTCTTTCATGTCATTCCTTGCATCCTCCTCTTCCTTGTTTGCATCGTTTTTTCCTCTTCCTTCCTTGCAACTTAGTCTTCCTTCCTTCTTTCCTCCTCTTCCTTCCTTGTTTCGTCCTCCTTGCTTGCCTCCACTTCATTCCTTGCATCCTCCTTCCTTGCATCCTCCTACCTTACTTGCTTCCTCTTCTTCCTTCTTTACATCCTGCTCTTCCGTCTTTGCATCATTTCACTTCCTTCCTTCCTTGCATCTTCCCTTCCTCCCTTGCTTCCTCCTCTTCCTATCTTGCCGCCTCCTCTTCTTTCCTTGCCTCCATTTCCTTCTTTGCCTCCTCCTATTTGTTCCTTTGCTGTTCCCCTTCCTTGCCTCCTCCTCTTTCTTCATTGTGTCCTCCTTTTTCTACTTTGTGTCCTTCTCTTCCTTCCCTGCGTCCTACTCTTCCTTCCATACATTCCCCTCCTCCTTTCTCGCATCCTCCCCTTTGTTCCATGGGTCCTCCCCTTGTTTCCTCGCGTCCTCCTCCTCCTCCCGCTGGAGACCGCTCAGGCTCCATGAGTCATCGTCACCTGGTGAATAATTCAACCGTCTGGCCACCGAGCTTTCCGTGGTATCGGGCAATGGAGGATGCGGAGGAGGTGTGCAGTGTTACTCAATGTCACCCTAGGGTGGCAAAAGGTGCGTTTGGGAAGTGTTTGGATGATGAAGCATCCATCTTTCCCTAAACAACTCCCCAGCCCCTCATTGACAACATGGCTACCGTCTTTTTATAGAGTAGTGAGGCCGTGAAGCAGCGGATTATGCAAAACTGGAGAACAGTCTTGAAATTGGAAACTACGTTTGAAACCCTAGCCCAGGCTTGAAACCATAGTTTGAAAGCCTAACCCTGGTTTGAAAGCCTAATTTGAAACAAACCCTGGTTTGAAACAGAACCCTTAAAACTGTCTTGAAAGCCCTAATTTGAAGTGATAACCCTAGTTTGAAACCCTAACACAGGTTATAATCCTAATTTGAAACCCTAATATGGGCTACAACCTCAATTTGAAGCGCTAAGCAAGTTTTGAAACACTAACCCTGGATAGAAACCATCATTTAAAAAAAACATACCTGTGTCTGGACACTCTCATTTGAAGCCATAACCCTGTTTTGAAAGTCTAATACAGGCTGTAATGCTAAATTGAAACCCTAGCAAGGGCATTCAACCTGAATGTCAAATCCTAACCCAGATTTGAAATCCTAATTTGAAAGCCTAACCCTGGTTTGAAAACCTAATTGGAAACTCCAACACGGGCTGTAATCCTAATTTAAAGACTAACCCAGGATTGAAACCCTAATTTCTAATTTGAAACCAAAACCCATGCTTGAAACTCAAATTTGAAACCCTAACTCGAGTTTGAAGCCCAAAATCCTGCTGTGACGGAGTGGCTTCGAAGCTCCCTGTGTTAATTGGATTAGCCACACTTAATTCACACAGAATTAAATTTTTGTTGCATCACATGCTATCTTTCACCCAAACGGAGGGACGTTACATCAGCACGAGTGTGGTACTTTCTTCCTTTTCATGAGGATTCCTGGAAACTTTACTAGCAGCTCTTTGGAGACCGAGAGAGCGAGCTGTTGTATGTGGCCAAGAAAAACGATCAAGATATGTAATATGGGTTTATTATTGCACTTACCTGGGGCTCTTTAGCAGCGAGCCATTTGCAGAGGACACACCAATGTACTTTAGACAACCCTGCCAAACACTCTGCATAAATGCTCCATCGTGTACAGAGACACACCTCTTCATTGGTTCTTTACTAGACCTCAACGTCACAAAGTGAGGTTAGTAAAGGCGTGCTTGAAAGGAGTTTGGTGTGGAGCAACACGTCCGTCAAACGTCCTTGGGATGAACACGAAGGGCGATCATGAGCCTCTTTCACACTGGCCTGTCAAGGTGTTCTTTGTGAAAAGTCGGAGGAAAAAGACGGACACCCAAGGCTCACTGTCGAACGCAACTGTCGATACACAGTTGGAAATTTTTCGCCGATTTACCAGCCTCAGAGGTAATATCAGTGGCTGGACACCATCTGTGTAAAAACGAATACCAAAAAGATGAAACAGGACTGGAAAGAAAGTGTCAAAACACAACCGCTGGGAATTTTCTGCCTTTTTTAGTCAATCCTAATTTGCAGAGGCAGAGCAGTGCCTGTGTTAAAGGTAATGGCGGAGGGATGGAAGTTGGCTGCCAAACTGAACATGCAACATTCATTTCCCCCTGGTCTGTTGTGTCGAAAGCTAATGTAAGCTAACAGCTGGAAATGTTCTGCCTTTTTAGTCAACCCACCAATTTGCCAGCTTCAGAGGTAGTGTCAGAGGTGGGGCGGTGCCTGTGTTAAAAGGGATAGCAGAAAGATGGAATAGGGGTGTGAAGTTTAACACCCAAGACTTAACTTCCCCCGCTCCGTTGAGTCAAAAGCTATCCAGTATATGCGCAACCTACTACCTCATTGGGCAAAACAGGTTGAAGCACTTCCTCTTGGCTTGGATGAATTCCGAATGGGACCGCGAAAAGCGCCCGTTGGAACTTAAAAAGGCCTTCAATGTATTTAACTTTTGTCTGAAGACACCAGCCATAAAGAAACACAGATTTTAGCAGGTTCGGGTCGAAACTACCATGCCGTCAACTCGTAACGATCCTCGTTAGCGTAGCATTCACAGGAAGTCTGCGAACCCGTTTTCCGGGTTTGGTCACATGACATTCTCCCTATAGCGGATTGTCAAAACACAGCCGCTAATTTGCCAACTTTAAAGGGTGTATCAGAGGCGGGGAGGACTCTGTGTGAAAGGTAATAGCAGAGAGACGGAAGTGGGTTGTGAGGTTTAACACCCAAGACTCACTTCCAACGTCCTGTTTAGTCGAAAGCTATTGTCAAAATGCAGCAGTAACATATTTGTTGCTTTTAATTCTCGATGGATTCAGATGGTTGTGTGATCTTCCACCTAGCTAACATTTCTCATAGTTGCTTTTCGGTTTTTAGAAAGGGGATAATAGTCACTCAGGATGTCGATCAGCCAAAAAATCAATTTCAATGCCGTGACTGCAATGCTTCACCATGCTTCATTCACGCTGGAACAAACTTCATATGCCATCTAATCAAAGCAGTTTGTGCAGTGATTTGTAATGCTGAGCTATAATCTCTTCCAGGAGGCTTCTAATATGCCGCAGTTGTCTAAAATTTACACTGGAAAAAAACGTTTTGTTTTGCTAGCGTAGTTTGTTTGTCTACGGTAGTGTTTTCTGGGAATGAAGCACACGCGCAACTGTGATCTGGGAAGTAATGATTGGTCTACTCAATCATGTGACTGACTCTCACGTTAAGGTCCGTTTGCCAGCTTCAGAGGTTGTGTCAAATGCAGGAGCGGTTCCTGTGTGAAAAGGAATAACAGAAAGAGGAAACAGGAATGTGAAATTTAACACTGGACAATCACTTCCACAGCCTTGTTGAATCAACTGCAATGGTCAAAACACAACAGTTGGGAATTTTTCGCCAATTTGCCAGTTTCAGAGGTACTATCAGAGGCGGGCGCGGCACCTTTCTGAAAAAGAATAGCAAAAAAAAAAGCCTGAACAAGGGTTTAACACCTGACACTCACTTTCCGTGTTGAGTCATAAGAATCTGTCAGAACACAAGAAGTCGTGCATTTTTTTGCCTTGTTCCCTTGTAAGTGTGTGGGAAAGGCACAGACACGGAATGCTGCCTTTCCCCCCTTCACTTGAACACCCCCATAACATACTTTTTGTCCTGCTTGCTTTACCTCAGCTTCCGCTAACAACTCCCATGCCTGGCAGTCACAATCACGTAAGTAACATTTTTGTCTCCGTTTCCCATAATGTCCCCTATTATGTCCCATTGTATTACATTTTGTTCCATACTGTCCCCTAATGTCACCTATTGTGTCGCATAATGTCCCATCATATCCCATTTTGCCCCGTAGTGCCCTTTGAATATCCCCTTTTATGCCCCATTTTATTCCATAGTCTCCCATAATTTCCCATATTGTTTCATCATGGCCTATTTTGTCACTTAGTGTCTCATAAAGGGGACCTTATCGTGTCCCATCACATCCCATTATTTCCCATTTTGTCCAACAATATCCCCTATACTGTCCCATCATGTCCCCCCAGGATTGATGTCTCGCAACCCCTCCAGAACTTTAGTCTAACAACTCCTCCTAGTGTCAAGAAATGGAAGTGATAAATAGCTTTTCATTGCAGTGATCTGCATGAAACCAAATACAGACAGTACTTGTGACATGTCAGTCTGCATCAGAGACCAAAACTTGTGATTGTGGCTCCGCATTTTTATCTAATATACAGACAGGCATGTGTGATGTAAGGGGCTGGCAAAATATCACAGTGTATTTATCTGCTTCAATTGAAAGGGAAACTTCAAACCCTAATGTGGTCTTGGCAAAAAACAAAAACAAAAATCTTGAATTTGAATTTGAATTCATTTGCAACCCTAAACCCTTGTTTGAAACCCTAACTCTTGCTTTGACCCCTAATTTGAAACCTTAGCCGAGGCTTGAATCCCTAATTTGAAACCCTCGTTCAGGTTTAGGCTTGAAACTCTAAATTGAAACTATAACTACACTTTAAAACCCTAACTCTTGCTTAAAACCGTAATTTGAAACCCTCGTCTAGGCTTGAAACCCTGACTTTAGTTTGAAGCGCAAACTCTTGCTTGAAAGCCCTATTTGAAACCCTAACAAAGAATTGGAATCTCAACCGTGGCTTGAAACACTAATTTGAAACCCTATACCTAGTTTGTAACCAAGTTGAAATTCTAAAACTTAAAATCCCAATTTGAATCTCTAGCCCTAGTTTGAAACCCTAACCGAAGCTTCAATCCCTAATTTGAAACCTAACCCTAATTTGAAGCCTGAGACCTTAGTCTCGTTGTTGTAGTGTTTGCTATTTAATAAATAAAATATTTTTCTCTTCCGAGTGAATCTTCATTGTCTTCTCCGACCCAGCAGTACGTTTTGCGCCATACCGACCCCAGGACATCGCCCTGAAACCGCTGCTCTTCGAGGTGCCGTCCATCACGGTGGACTCTGTGTTCACGGGCCGCGAGTGGCTCTTCCAGGAGATCGACGGCCACCTCAACCGCCCCGGCAGCAGCCGCGGCGTGGTGGTTGTCGGCAACATCGGCTTCGGCAAGACCGCCATCGTTTCCCGCCTGGTGGCGCTCAGCTGCCACGGCACACGCATGCGTCAGATCGCCTCTGACAGCCCGCAAGCCTCACCCAGACGTAAAAATACTCTAATTACGCTATATTTTTTTCAAAAGGACATTTTGACTGGGATGTCAAAATATGTCTCTGTTTATGTGTCCAGATGGTGAGGGGCTCCCGCTCAGCCAGCCCCAGCCCACGCACGGCACGCTGGGGGGTGGCAGCTGTCCAGGCACCCCTGAGATGCGGCGGCGTCAGGAAGAGTCCATGAGGAGACTCGCCTCGCAGGTACACGATCATAGCGCCCCAATGTGGCTTTTTTGTGTACAGTGTGTGCACGGGGGAGAGGAGGTACATCAACAAATAAAATGTTTAAATACTCACATTTTCCCAACAAAATACAATTTTAAATGCAAAAATAAAACATTTCCCATAATAAACCACGCAGTGTTTCGGTTCAGACTTTTTTAACTGTTATGCATGGTGGTAAGGGGTGCTCCAACAAATTTAATGGTGAAATATTATCATTTACTTGTTGTTTCCTTTTTTTTTAGCAAAAACAAACAAAACTGTACGCAAAGGTTTGCTTTGAATCAACAAAAAAAAGGTTAATTATAAACATTTCTGCTTTTAAATTCACTTTTTAATGCAAAAATAAATGTCAAAAATATTCCCCCTCCAATACAGGTTTGTTTGGTTTGAACCTTTTTTACGGGTCTGTGCCCCAACAAATAAAATGGTTGAATATGACTGTTTCTTCGATACAACTGAATTTTTACGTTTTTTTTCTTTTTTTTTTAAATCACAATTGTGGAAGTTGTGTCCCACGTGAACTGTATAACGTGTAAGGACACCCGATCCCCCACCCCGCCGCATGCATTATGCACATGTGTTTAGAAAAGAAAAAACAACTTTGCCAGGGAGTCTTGTGAAATATTAATACACGCGGAATGTCACTTCCCAGCCTGCTATTAGATGTTGTTAAGTCTGCGTATTAATAATTGAACTCTCTGTTTTTCACCCCCCACTTTTGTTTTTGACAATGTTTTAGAAAATGTTTAAATAACATTTTATTTATTCATAGTTAAACAACATATGTAATAGATAATAATCAAATAGATTTTTCATTCGTTAGCACATGGTACCAGTTGCAAAATGTCACAGCGGCTTAAAGCTCGACTCCGACGAGGTCTCTGACCAACCGAAAGTGATTAATTATTAATATCTGCAAAATGAAATGAGGTGTCTACTTCCTGTTTTCCACCCTGTGACTAATCTGTCGCCCTCTCCAGGTGGTGGCCTACCATTACTGCCAGGCAGACAATGCCTACACCTGCCTGGTGCCCGAGTTTGTGCACAACGTGGCGGCACTGCTGTGTCGCTCTCCTCACCTGGCGGCCTACAGGGAGCAGATGCTGCGCGAGCCGCACCTGCAGAGCGTGTTGAGCCTGCGCTCCTGCGTCCAAGACCCGCTGGCGTCCTTCAGGAGGGGCGTGCTCGAGCCCTTGGACGCTCTCTACAAAGGTAACGTGTGGATTTTGGATAGAGTGTTGTCAAGTGTTTTCTACTGGTGCTATTTCATATGTTTTTGATGATCCTATAAATTTGTAATGACTTTTTTAGGGCAAGGGACTCCCAAGAATAAAAAAAAAAAAAAAAAAAAAAGTTAATTTCTTTAAAAAAGTATTTTCTTGCTCACTGGTCTTGTCTTGACTTTTTTTATTGATGTGGGCCAGGGAAACTGGGTGCGCCAACCAAGAAAATTGTTAAATGTCAACATTTCTTCCATAAAACTACAATTTTGAAGCGTAAATAAATAGTTGACAAAAAAAAGAAAAACAGTACTCAGAGGTTTTGTTTTTGAGGTGCCAACAAACAAAAAGGTTAATGGTCCCATGCCATCAGAATCCAATTTTTATGCATAAGATAGATCAAAATTAATGTGGGTGACCTGGTATAAATTTGATATCTATACGGTTTGTCAATTAAATGTAAAAGGCTATAATCGCATAAGGCTTGCAAAATGACCGGCTCAGATTTCTGTGTTTGTGTGATGTAAAAGGTTCCTCATTATTCAAGTACCTTCCCACTTGGTGGTTGCTACACGCCCACTCGTTTCGAGAAACATTGATGAGTGTCGGTGACCGCGGCTGCGTCTTGTGCAAAGCTTAAACATTGCATCACCTGCCAAACTCAGAGAAGGTGAGGAATAGGTGGCTTCAATTTTTGGGGGGAGAAACAAAACAAAATTGTATTGTGTTTAGGCCCATTTCGTGGAGGATGACTTTGTAAAATAAGCTTTCGCACACTGCTGGAAGTGCATTTCCGAGTTTGCAGAGAGCGACCCAAGTGTTCAGCCACCACCAAGCCACAAATACAGTTCATAAAAGCATACATGTTGCAGGGTGCGCCAACAAATAAAATCGCTTCATATAAAATATACTCATTAAAATGACCTTTTTAATGGAGAATTAATTATTTACAAAAAACAGTACTCAGAGATTTTGTTTGGATTTGTTTATAGATGTGTGGAGGGGAAAGGGGATGTGCCAACAACTAAAAAGGTTAATTTCCTCGATAAAATTAGTTTAAGGCATGAACAAATTATTTCCAAATCAAAAACCGTTCCCACAAAATCCCCTGCACTCACTCTTACAAATAATCTAAACAAAGCCGGTTCATAGCCCATAAAGGCGTTACATTATATATGATAAATGTGACAAATAATATGTATATATTTTTGGGATTCTCCAGAGAGGAAGATCAACTCTGAGGAGGACCTGATCATCCTCATCGACGGGCTGAACGAAGCCGAGTTCCACAAGCCCGATTACGGCGACACCATCGTCTCCTTCCTCTGCAAGACCATCCACAAGTTCCCCCCCTGGCTCAAGCTGGTGGTCACGGCCCGGACCACCTTGCAGGAAATCACCAACCCGCTGCCGTTCCACCGCATCTCGCTGGACGGCCTGGAGGAGAACGACGCCATCGATCAGGACCTGCACGGCTACATCCTGCACCGCATCCACAGCAGCCCGGAGATCCAGAACAACATCTCGCTCAACGGCAAGATGGACAACACCACCTTCGGCAAGCTTAGTGGACACCTGAAGGCCCTCAGCCAGGGCTCCTACCTATACCTCAAGCTCACCTTTGACCTTATCGAGAAGGGCTACCTGGTCCTGAAGAGCTCAAGCTACAAGGTGAGGCCTCCCAAAGACCCTTGTTTTATTGTGTTAGGGGCACAACAGGTGCCTGTTTTACTTTCATCCAATACATTTTGTATTCAATACTGAGCACTGTTTCAGATCTGGAATAATCTGATTAAATAAACTCTGCTCACAATTGTTACATTTTTAAAATACATTTCATCACGTATTTTAATACAGAGCAGTGATTCAGTTGTGGAATAGTCTGTTTAAATAAACTAGTGTCCTTATTTAATTCATTTACATATTTATTTCGTATTTAGTACAGGGCAGTGATCCAGGTGCAGGAGACTACACGTGGCTGAGTCAAGTGCCCGATCGGCTAAAGAAAATATTGCCATGTGCCAGTCAGGAGCCCAGATGTAGACACTAAGGGAAATTATGTAATTAAATCACTGCTCTGTATGAAATATGAAATAGATATTAGAACTGCTCCCTAACAGAATTACTGCAACAGAACCTTTTCCAACCTGACGCTACTGTCCATATTCCGTTCGTTCTTTCCTTCCTCAGGTGGTTCCAGTCAACCTGGCCGAGGTGTACCTGCTGCAGTGCAACATGCGCTTCCCCACGCAGTCGTCGTTCGAGCGGGCGCTGCCTCTGCTCAACGTGGCCGTGGCCTCGCTGCACCCGCTCACCGACGAGCAAATCTACCAGGCCATCAACGCCGGCTCCCTGCAGGTATGACACAATGTAGATTGTGGACGCGAGATTCTCAATAGTGAAGCTTCCATAAATGCTAACCGTCATGCTAATCCAGGGTACGCTGGATTGGGAGGACTTCCAGCAGCGTGTAGATAACCTGTCCGTCTTCCTGGTGAAGAGGCGGGACGGCACCCGCATGTTTGTCCACCCGTCCTTCCGGGAGTGGTTGATATGGCGGGAGGAAGGCGAGAAGACAAAGTTTCTGTGCGATCCCAGGTGAGACAAGATCGGGGACGGGGGGGCTTTCATTTCAGGGTGTGACATTAAACCTGATAATTAAGATGCACCACATGGATACAAGTACTGTAACAAAAGCTGTGTGTACGTGGGAAAGTGAGGTGAACCAACAAATAAAGTGGTTAAATATGACCATTTTCTCAATAAATTGTAATTCTTAATTCAGAAATGTTTACACAGTTTACTAAGAAGAACAGTACTCAGAGGTTTCGTGGGACTTTTCTTAACGGTGTGCATGTGGGAAAGGGGGTGCAGCAACAAATAACAAGGATACTTTTGAACATTTCCTCGATGAAAGTTTTATTTTTTATAAAGAAATAAACAATTTACTTAAAAAAGGGTTATTTAAAGGGGTGTAAGTGGGAAAGGGTTTGCGCCCAAAAATAAAATGGTTAGAAATGACCATTTTCTTTAAAAAAAAAAAAAAAAAACTTAAAAAAGCAGTGCCCACAGGTTTTGCTTGTAACTTCTTTAGGGTGTGTGCCAGAGAAAGGGGGTGCGCCATCAAACAAAGTGGTTAAATGTGAACATTTCCTCGAAAGTGAGTGTGGCAACGAATGAAATGGTTAAATATGACCATTTCATTGATCAAATTAATACAATTTCAGCTATGATGCAGCTTGAAACCATATTCCGAGAACTGCACTTTGTTGAAAATGGCAGATCTGTTTATGTACTAGCCTGACAGAAAATGAAGATAGACACTCCAAAAACATTGTAGGAAGTCTCCAGAAGAGTGTCGAAACTAAACTTTTCCTGTGTACTTATACACAGGCTCATACATAAAGAGCACTCCAGTGTATCCATTTGTGCGGGATTTTGAGTCTTTAATTGATACTAAATATTTATTGTAACTTGTGCATTCCAGTTTGAGCCCAAAATAGCATGTGAATCATGCCGTATAACTTCTGATGTGCAGAAATGCACCTCCAATGCCACATTAGTCAGTCGGATATAAATAGACACATGCCATTAGTCACCGTCAAGGTTAGGATTTTTTTTTTTTTCCCCTCAGAGGAAGTGTTTGTAAATACCACCTGCGGATGAGCATTTTCATGGCTCCAGCACCTGAAAGTTTTTTTCATGTGTGCGTACACAGGAGCGGCCACACCCTGCTGGCGTTCTGGTTCTCGCGGCAGGAGAACAAGCTGAACCGGCAGCAGACCATCGAGCTGGGCCACCACATCCTTAAAGCACATATCTTCAAGGTAGTGGCTGGTCTCCATGTTCACTAACACTCATTCAATGGCAAGAAAAAGTATGTGAACCCTTGGGAATTACCTGGATTCCCTCATGAATTGGTCAGAAAACGTCACATCCACATCACAACAACAGACTCTTCCAAAAGCTAATCGGAGTCAGGCAACCTAGAGTTCAATCAAGATGACGAAATTGTAGTTGTTGATTTAAGCTGCCCTGCCCTATAAAAAAAAAAAAAGTGTTTTTTTTCTGTAAACTCGTGATTCTCAAGGTGTGGTACGCATGCTCTCTGCTGGTATGCGAAAGAATCACTGCTAAGTGCAGTTCAGTTGTATTTAACTTTTAAGTTCAATACATTTGAATTTAATCTATAAGAACTGTTTGTTTTTAAACATTTATTTTGGTGTTTTTTTTTATGTAACTTTAATGTTCAGTGCATTTTCATTTAATCATTGAGTGCATTTTTGTGTTTTATTATTATCATTATTATCATTTAAGCACAGTGTTAATGTTCAAATTGCATAATGTTGAAGTGGCTTACAATTTTGACTATAATTTTTAGGAATAAAACCTCTTGTCTCCTTTTTGATGAACACTTTATTGTGTGTTTTAATGTTGGTCATTATGGTGATGTTTTGAGAGCGAAGTATTTTTTAGGTGGTACTTGATGTCAAAAGTTTGACAACCACTGCTTTAACCTGTCCTGTTCAGCTGCTTGGTCATGCAGAATAAAACAACAGAACAGTAGAAACAATATAAAACACACCAGTTTTGAGTTTGCTCAAGAAACATTGCCTGATGTGAACCATGCCTCGCACAAAAGCGTTCTCAGAGGACCTACGATTAAGAATTGTTACTTGCATGAGGCTCGAAATGGTTACAAAAGTATCTCTAAATGCTTTGATATTCATGAGTCCGTGCTTTGACAGATTTGTCTCTAAATGGAGAAAGTTCAGCATTCTTGCTACTCTTCCTAGGAGTCATCATCCTGTAAAGATGACTGCAAGAGCAAAGCACTGAATGCTCAATGAGGTAAAGAAAAATACGAATGTATCGGCCAAAGACTTAGCCTTCGACAAATGAGGCTCAACCAGTTTTTAATCCCAAGGTTCACATACTTTTTCCCACTGTTTGCCTGTTGTGTTCAGTAAAAAAATTAAAACATATTGTTTTGTGTGTTATAGGAACTCTGTTTTTGTCTATTGTTGTGATTTAGATGATGTTGAAATCACATTTTATCACCATTTTATGTAGAAATTCAAGTCTTTCCAAAGGGTTCACATTATTTTTCTTGCGTCTGTATCTTGTATATAAACACATGCGTGCGTGCGCACGCGCACACACACACACACACACAATAAAAATGAAAAAGAAAACATTTTATGCTGTCTGTTCAAGGGTCTCAGCAAGAAAGTGGGGGTGTCCTCATCCATCTTGCAAGGCCTATGGGTGTCCTACAGCACGGAGGGTCTGTCGGCTGCTCTCTCGTCACTGAGGAACCTCTACACACCTAACATTAAGGTGAGCATGTACGCTGGAGTTTGGTACAAAACGGTTTGCAAAGTCCTGCCCATGTACCCCGTCTTGGTCATCTAATCCTGTGTGGGACCCAGCGGTGGGTACAGCAGAGAGGCGCTGCATAAAGTGAATTATTAATTTTTGGATGTGCCTCTTTTGACCGTTTGTGCTCAAAAGGGCCACATTTGATTAATGAATATGTATGTAGGTATCTGAAAGATGTAAAATAGTCATAATAATAAATGCATAAATAAATATCAATTCAAAAGCAATCAATAAATAATAAAATCAGTTCTCATATTTAATTGTATTTATAATTGAATTATAATTAACCAATTATTTGATAAAATACACATTTTCAATCTGTAATGTTTATTTTACCGTTTTTTAATATCAGGTACAATAAATCAACAAACCAATTATTTAATTAGCTAAACAAATAAAACATGAATAAAGATTGAAAAAATAAATTTTAACAAGGGCTAAATTAATGTAGTGTGTATGCAAGTGAGTTGGTTGCTGCTGTGGGGTCAATAATTTAGAAGCAAAAGTAAATGTTTTTAGAATATGCTGTGGGTCAATAATGAATTAAGTTGCTTAAATGTAATTTGTAATGTATTTTTAGGTTGTTTTTAAATTACATTACAGATAAGTGATTTCTTAATTACATTAAATAGTTTTTTTTATTTGAATAAGTCATGGGTCAATAATTCATATTTATTAGTTAAATTTGTTTGATTTTTTTTTTAATCCAGCCATCCATTTACCGCTTATCCTCACTGGGGTCGCGGGCTGCTGGTACTTATCCCAGCTATCAGTTTTTTATTTTTAGGCCTAGTGCCAATCAAAAAAATTCAGTGTGGCAACATCCAATGTATTTTTGAATGTGTGGAACAAAGTTTCTTGTGCCTGTTTTCACCTCAAAGGCCTAATCTGTCAATCATTCCATATAAATTGTTTGTGTATATGCGCGTGCTTGTGTGTGTGTGTGTGTGTGTGTGTGGGTGCGTGCGCGTGCGCAGGTGAGTCGTTTGTTGATGCTAGGCGGGGCCAACGTCAACTACCGCACGGAGGTGCTCAACAACGCCCCCGTGCTGTGCGTCCATGCCCACCTGGGGTACATGGACATGGTGGCCCTGCTGCTGGAGTTTGGCGCCTATGCCGACGCCCCCTCCGAAAACGGCCTGACGCCTCTTGGCTACGCTGCTGCCGGGGGTCACATGGCTGCCGTGACGGCACTGTGTCGCAAGAGAGCCAAGGTGTGTATGGTGTGTGTGTGTGTCTGATTTTGTGTGTGTGTGGGGTGGGGGTTAATGATGGGGGCTCAGGCAAAATTGATTTGACTTGACTCGACTTGGTTGATTTCTGTCACAGTAACTTGGGGTTGCTTGAAACTTGAAGGTGAAGACGAGGCTTACTTATGACTTGCACATACAATATCCAACTTGTTTCCAGTATTTCTGATTGACATGAACGCTGTAATGTGCCTCCAGGTGGACCACCTGGACAGGAACGGTCAGTGCGCGCTGGTGCACGCAGCCCTCCGGGGCCACATGGAGGTGGTGAAGTTCCTCATCCAGTGCGACTGGAGTGGGGGGTCGGCGCAGCACTCGCCGCAGACCCAGCAGCAGGCCACCTTTACCAAGAGCCACGCCGTCCAGCAGGCCCTGGTCGCCGCCGCCAGTATGGGCTACACGGAGGTAACACCGCCGAAGGTCCCTGAGCGCTAATTCATGAAAGAAATTAAATGAAATAAATACAATTGAATGAGTTTTAACATGTCGCAGGGCAGTTGTTAATTAAATATATTCAATGAAATAGCTTTGATGTAAAGTTATGACGTGGGACAATAGCTGATAAATTAATAAAACGTAATATTAGTTTTTGAATAAGTCACACACATAACACCACATAACTTTGACATTCGTCTGATAGCTTGACCTAACACGCAATGCCAAACGACATAGACGTTCTAACAAAACTAGCTTCAATGTTGCGTTGTTCTAACCCGTGAAGCAACGGATATTTGAACACAACACATGTAGACAGACAATATAACAATACTCACAGGCATATTCTTTATCTTTAAATAGCAATAGATGTATTTTTCTAAGTTTGGAACCACAGTTCTTATCGAATTTCTGCTCAGGTCGTGTCCTATTTGCTGGACCTGCCCGAGAAAGACGAAGAGGAGGTGGAGCGAGCGCAGATCAACAACTTTGACTCGCTGTGGGGCGAGACAGGTGTGTGCGGGTGTCACGTGTTTTCATACAACTATGTCGTAGGATCGTACTAGCGTGTGTATCTATCAACGAGCGCATCTTGTCATATGACATTGCTCCTCATCCAGCTCTGACGGCAGCCTCCGGTCGGGGGAAGCTGGAGGTGTGCCGCCTGCTGCTGGAGCAGGGCGCCGCCGTGGCCCAGTCCAACCGGCGCGGCATCGTGCCGCTGTTCAGCGCCGTCCGACAGGGTCACTGGCAGGTCAGCATTTTTGATGATTTGTGAGGTATTGTCATAATAATCATCATAGTAATAGTAATAATAATTATAATATTTGTTTGTCAGATAGTGGACCTTCTCCTGACGCACGGCGCAGACGTCAACCTGGCGGACAAACAGGGCCGCACGCCGCTCATGATGGCCGCCTCGGAGGGACACCTGGGAACGGTTGAGTTTCTGCTCTCGCAAGGTGAGTGTCCTTTGCACGAGCATAGATGGACAGCACCTAAAGTTGCCTTCTTGTGTGAATGCTAAAGAACATTGATACGTGTTATTCTGCGCCCCTAAACATTTTGAATGTTATCTCGCTGCTTTTTTGTTCTTCTGAAACTTCCACATTTCTCAACTGATTCAAACCATTCCAACTTCAAAAAGTTCATCTTCACATCTTGGGTTCTATTTAGAATAGCTCAATTTCTCCAGTAATGGATGCGCATCCCTAAAAAGGTTTATAATTGCCTGTCTCTAACAAAAGGTGGTGGGCAAAGCACTACTTTGTCTAACAGCTCCTCAACTACTAGTTGAGTTTTTCAGCATACAACAGCTGATAGGTCCTCCACCCCCCCGCAAAATAATACAAAATATGTATATTTGCAAATGCAAAACCACAAATATGAAGGGGTTCACTGTATGCCCATATATGATGACACAAAGACCACAAAAAAAATATTTTCAAATTCAGGAATTAGTTGAGAATCACATAGAAATGGCAACATGGTTATGTTTTACTTGAGAAGAATACTATCTCAGTAGTCTTTCCACCTCTGCTCACTTCCTTCCCAGGAGCCTCCCTGTCTCTGACAGACAAAGAGGGTCTGACGGCGCTCAGCTGGGGCTGCCTGAAGGGTCACCTGACGGTGGTCCGTTGCCTGGTGGAGAGCGGCGCTGCCACCGACCACGCCGACAAGAACGGTCGCACGCCGCTCGACCTCGCCGCCTTCTACGGCGACTCTGACGTGGTCGGTGAACGGAGCGCTGGGGGAGGGCGGGGGAGGTGCAAATTTAGACGAAGACTCCCTAGTCACGTACGTAATCTTCTCTTTCAGGTCCAGTTCTTGGTGGACCACGGCGCCATGATCGAGCACGTGGACTACAGCGGCATGCGTCCTCTGGACCGGGCCGTGGGTTGCAGGAACACGTCGGTGGTGGTGGCCCTGCTCAAGAAAGGCGCCAAGATAGGTGAGACCGTGTGACGCGTGGCACTCCCATCTTCTTGCACCCGTGGCCACTTCACTCATGTGCTTGCTGCCATAAGATCAGCATGAGGCGCATGGCAGACCAGTCACAAAAATTGCAACCAGAGCACCATTATTGGAGTACATTGTGAGAAGTTTATTTTAAATGTGCCACATGTCCTCATCAGAAATGATTTTTTTTTGGGGGGGGGGGGTCATTTTTTGCTCAAAACATCAAAAGGAGAGACCATGGACATGCAAGTTGACATCACAGTTACCAAGTGGCATATTTGCACAGTATCTGGGGTTCGCCATGATGACAAACATGACAAACTGCTTTAAACCCTTAGTTATAGGCTTCAGCCTCAAACATGGACATCAAATAGTCATTTTATTTGGGGGATTTCAACCTTTTGGTATTGAATTTATTAGGCTTTAGACGATCAGGATTTTTTTGGACCGATCAGTGAGTTTAAAAAAATGATAACCTATCACCGATCCGATCACATGATAGAGGAATGTGTCTGTTTAAATGACCTGTTCATTTACTGTATATACTTGTGTACCTAATTGCTCAAAAAAATCTATTTACAATCAATAATGTATATTTGTTCCTCTATTTATGCCAGTGAGGCATAGTGACAGAGAGAACAAATGAATGGTCTTCTATTAGATGGCAGGAAGTAAATACAATAATTAATGCATCCACTTTTTGTGACATTTTTGTTTGTTGGTGTGCCGTAAGATTTTTCAATCGTAAAATATGTTCCTTGGCTCCATAAGGTTGGAAATCACTGCTCTAGTCAGATCGTGTATTCTACTCAGTCAGGTCAAACCAACATTACAACATGACAGAAATAATGGGTGCTAAGTTACTGTAATTAAATTACTTTATTTTTAACTAAATTACTTCACCCACACCGAAACCTTAGAGCATGAGTCGACAGAACGGCAGCATGTTTGCGTCCAACCATTCGTGCTAGCAGTAGCTTGCTAGGCTGCATAAAGTTTTGTTGCCTGCTTGCGTATCGTATTCAAAGTACAGGAACATAACTCAATCAAGCCTTAAACGAACGTCCTCTCCTGTCCTGAGCACCGTTGACCACCAACGCACGTTTTTCCCCATTTTGTTCTTATAATACAGTCGTCGCGATCCACTATTGTTGTCGTCGCCACGGTACAAGTGATACAAGTGTATCCGGTCACATTTGAGTTGACAAGATAAAGCCCACTGATCGTAAAAACAGCATGCGGTGGTATCGGAATACAAGATTTTATTGCAGTAGTCTGACATGGTGCAATCGTGAAAGAGCAAATTTGTCTTGTAGTCTGATCAGGGCATTACGTGCTGTCTGTTACACACCGCCAACAGGTTTTTTTTTTTTTTTTATATAACTTTATTGGCCGTCAGATATTTACAGTACTATGTCAAAAGACGCGACAAGGCTAAAAATAAACTAGCTTTTGGATTCAAATATACTGTGCACGATGGCGACGCGGAGTGAATGTCTTTTGCGGAGCCGATCAATGAGGTTATTGATCGGATCGGCGAAATATGACATTAAAGCCGATCGGCATCAAATATTAATTATCGGGCGATACCGATAATGCCGATAAAATCAGTCTAAAGTCTAGAATTTATTATTGTAAGATGTGACACTTGTTCTTTCTACCATTTGTTTTTTCTTTTTTCTTGTATTAGACTTTATTCTCGTAACATTTTGGCTGTTTTCGGAAACCCTCCCTGTCCTCTCTATAGTCCCTTATACAGTAGTGAGTTAGCCATTTGCTGTTCGAATGTGTAGTGAAGTATAGGTTGTTGTGCCCTCAATGTATCCCACAATTCATGTTGAAAAGTAGTGAACAACCAATGGTCACTAGAAACGTAATATATCCCAAGATTCAGTGCGCTGATACATAAAAATGATTTTCCTTCTCCCTGGTATTGTTTGATCTTCAGCACGAGACAAATTCATCAGTTGTGGCGCAAAAATATCTTTAATATAAAAAGAGCAATACAACGCGGATGGGCGTAAAGTGATTTTGTTAGTGTTAAGTTTTTAAGATACACTGATCTTAAAACAATATGACGTAATTATAATTTTGTTATTTGTACAATATTTTTTATGGAAGGTCGACCAGCTTTCCGGATGTACTGGACGTCAATGAATTAATTGTCTTTTGTATGTGCATTTCAGGTTGGTTACAGCATCTTCTGAGCATTTACGTGCAATTTCCAGTCAAAACTTTTTACTCAAAATATTTTTATTTTTATTTGCGATGAGAAATCACTTGACTGTTGGTGTCTCAAGTTGAAGTGGTTAAGACACCCGTGCCATTGAACAAATAGGGTTACATACACACTGAACAGCAGTCATGTATTGCTACACTGCCAAAACTGAAATTAAATATCTTAAATCAAGGCCAAATATGCTTGTTGTCTGCCAAGATATTTCTTCTTACCAGGCAGTTTGTTTGTAAGAGCATTTCACTTGCTCGAAAATGTTTTTTTTTTTTAAATCTTAATAAGCTATTAAATTTGTTATTGAGATTGTCATGTGAAAAATAAGAAATGCCACAATTCTATAGGTGTAGGTAGTATAATTACACAAATGTTAAGAGCTCAGTGGGGGGGTTAAAGCTAGTTACTTGTTTTAAGAAATCTTTCCCGGTCGATTTTCTCGTTGTAATGGCAGGTAATATATTTGTCAATATCATTACTTTGTTTTCCCAAATCCAGTTTTTGCAGGGTAGTGTACGTCACCCCCCGCCCCCCCCCCCTTCCACCATAGCTGCTGCTTTTTGTGTGTTTATCGTCATTTACTTTCTCTTTCCATCATGTTCTCTTGTCATCCTTCTCTTCCTGTCCTGAACACAGGTTGACAATAGCCCTTGTGGTGTTTTTTTTGTTGTTGTTTTTCAAATTATTTTGCCAAATCTCCGCTTCTGACTGCTGCTATTTTTGTTTCTTTTCTCACTCCTCGACCTCCATTGCCTCTTGTTCTCTCTCTTTTTCTTCTTCTACACTTCCACACCCTTCCTCCTCCTCCCACCTTTAACCCCGCCACCCCTTCGCCCCGCCGCTCTCTCCGGTCCCAGGATGTCAGACGCTGCCCAGTAGGCCCCGAGGTAAAGCCAAGGCTGTCGACTTCCCACCCCAGCAGGCATTTTGACAGCTCTATCTCCTCTATGTGTTGTCTGTGTTTCCTCCTGAGCGCCGGCGCGCCAGCTTTTAGCCTTAGCTAACTAAAGAGACTCATAGGTGTAAGCTTGGAGGTAGATGGCCCGGGCCGCTTCCTGGCAGCATGGATGCATGACAGCAGCCTCCGAGTGACACTGACCGCGTGGTTGTTGTTGTTTTATTGAGCAGGAAGTGCATGCACGACATTGTACCCGCCGCTACCCCGCACCAAGGTGGCTCACAGTCATCCTGACGTCACTCGATGCCCTCAGCTTTGGCGGCGTGACTCCTCCCGCCGCCTTGTGTTTTCCTGTCGCTTTGTTGTTTCTTGTGCTTTTGTGGTGTTTGTTTGGATGTGTGTGTCACGGATTGCTGATACACTTAAAACGGCTTCAGCCTGACATATACACTGCATCCAGAAAAGATACACGGCGCGTTACTTTTTCCACATTTTGCTATGTTATAGCAGTGCTGGGCACAATTTTGTGCTCAACGGCCATAATTTCATTTTTAAAACAGATAGATGGGCCAGGTCATTCTTAGATTAAGTAAATACAAAATCAAATAGAATCAAAGATTTACATCTAATCTCTGTAAAATACTGTAAAAAAATATTTTGATGAGATATTTCATTTTCTATTTGAAATTATTATTCATATTTATTTTGTAATTAAATATTAATAAAGTAAAATGTAAATACTCCAAATATTTTGAAACATTTTATTTACAATAGATTAACCAAATATTTACTAAAATAAAGTTAAACATTTTATGAATATTTTTAATGCTATAGTTGTAAAACATAATTAACCAATTATTTAATTTGATAAATTAATAAACATGAATAAATCCATTTCAATTAACAAATAGTATTAAAAACAGATGAATTAATACAACAAATATTGTAAGAATCTTGATATTGTAAATGCTTTTAGGGCAAAATTAAAGAACAGAGTATGTATATTGCTTTACTTTGCCTACCCCTGTGGTACGGTCTTATTCCAAAATGTAATGAATTCATTTTTTTCTCAAGATTGTATACACAACACCCCATGAAGTTTTTTTTGTTTTCCTTTTTGTAAATTGATTACCAAAAAAATGAGTATTCACAGCCTTTGTAACGAAGCCTCGTGTTTCTACAGCATAATTGGAGTCCACCTGTGGTAAACTCAGCATGGGATTTTTTTTTGTTTTTATTATTTTAAATAGATTTGAAGAAATCAAAAAATTATAATATTAATAATAATAATGGTTTTCACGTAGTATTTATGGGGTGTTGTTGAATTTTGTGGGGAATAAATGAATCAGTTTTGTAATAAAGCTGTAATATAACAAAATGTGGAAAAAGTAAAGCACTGTGAATACTTTCCGGGTGCACACTGTACATATGAAATATGAATGATATATTTGGCGGGTTTTAACCTTTTGAGAAGAATGTGGTTATCCTTTCAGTAGCGAGCACCCTTGCAGAAAATGGTAGTTTCCAGTAGAAAAGCACTGATCTTTTC
Organism: Phyllopteryx taeniolatus; assembly: GCF_024500385.1. Classification (NCBI taxonomy): domain Eukaryota; kingdom Metazoa; phylum Chordata; class Actinopteri; order Syngnathiformes; family Syngnathidae; genus Phyllopteryx; species Phyllopteryx taeniolatus. The sequence continues at coordinate 9,495,503 of NC_084520.1, read as the reverse complement.
TTGACAGTGGATTGCCTTGTTTTCCTCCTCCATCCGCCATTTTCAGCTGTTTTCACCCCCGTTACCCTATTCAAATAATTGTTGTTACCGTACCCCACCTGGATACACTGGCTTGGTCATATTTACTTTTATTTCTTCTATTTTGAGAGATTTGCATGTTCTCAGCCACACGTAAAAACTATCCAAGGGAGAAAGATGAGTTGTATTCACAATCACAATCCAGGAGATATCTGGTGGGATACACTTGTGGTCATCTACGACGATGCATTTCTTGTTATTACGATTATTATGTGTACGTGTTTGTGTGTGTGTGTGTGTGTGTCGTTTTGACTTCCTTCCTCTCTTCCTTGCTTATGTCTGAACGCGCCGTGGTCCTCACTTTCTCGTCTTCCCCTGTGACGCAGGTCCGGCCACGTGGGCCATGGCCACCTCCAAACCCGACATCATGATCATCCTGCTCAGCAAGCTCATCGAGGAGGGTGACTGCTTTTACAAGGTGCGAGATCGAGCTGCCTTCAAAGACGATGGCTTTGTCTGCAAATGTAACAAGTAAACCCAAACTATTTGTGGGGGATAGGGACCAAATCCTGCTGCAAATTGCAAAAAAAACGCAAGTAATTGAGGCCCCCCCCCCCCAAAATGTTTAGAACTGCCTATATTCATAGTTTACAGGTTAAACCAATAAATACTTCACCCCAAACTGATCCCCCCACATTTTAACATCATTTCCAACTCATCTTACGACATTACCCTGAAACATGGCGTACAGATGATTTTATTTTGAAAAAATGCACCGGACGTGCGAGGATGCTGCCGTCCGTGTCTGTCACATGCGCAACCTGTAAAAAATACCAAAAACACAACCGTACCTTGACTTTACGAGTGGCCTAACTTAAGAGTTCTTCAAGTGATGAGCTGATTTATTTTTATTTTTTTTGAGTTACGAGCATCAGATATGCTGTCGTAGTGTTAACTGAAAACAAAAACAATGGAGCAATCACGGTTGCTTGCTTGTATTGTACTAATATGATTTCAATTCATTCCACTGGGGAAAATGTATTTGATATTGATAAGTAGATTAATTTATGAGCTTCTTCATGAAACTAAATATACTCGTAAGTCAAAGTACCACTGCACCAGTCTAAATGTATCACTTCAACATACCTCCTTGATGCCATTTACTACTTTTCTATTAGCCAGGGCTTTGGGCGGCATCGGCTGGCATCTTAGGACATTATACATCAAGTACAAAAATAAGTCTGAAAGCTGCAAATAGGATATTTTTTTTGTCAATAGCTGAGGATAGGTGCGACAGACAGAAACATGGAAATGTGAATTTGTGAATAGTGAACCGCGAATAAGCGGGGATTGACTGCCAACGTGGATTTGTGTGGCTCTCCCGACAGAAGGGGAAGGTGAAGGAGGCGGCACAGCGCTACCAGTATGCCCTCAAAAAGTTCCCACGGGAAGGCTTCAGCGAGGACCTCAAGACGTTCAGGGAGCTCAAGGTTGCGCTCTTCCTCAACCAATCCCGATGTCGGAGAAAAATGAACGTGAGTCCCCAACGGGTCGGCAAAGATCCCAAAAAAAACGTTATTGTCTGGAGTTTTTCCCGCTGGTTCAGAGTTCAGAATTGTCGTCTTGTGTCCAGGACTTTGGATGGCTGAAGAATTTGCTACCAAGGCCCTTGAGCTGAAACCCAAATCCTACGAGGCCTACTACGCCAGGGCCCGGGCCAAGCGTAGCAGCAGGTACGCAGTCTGATCTGGTTGACTTGTATTGTGGAGAAATTACTCATTTTGATGTGGAGAATACCTGAAATAAATCTTAGAAGACAACGTTTATTATCTTTGCAAAGACGTCAGACTGTCAACATGGTGACATGCAACATATTGACATATCTGGCGCAAAGCAGAATTCTCAAGCCTAGATTTTGATACATGAAAATGATCCAGACCAATACACATCACAGAAAGACAGTCAAATGATCAAAAAGGCAAAGGACACCCTTCCTTTGGAAATGCATAGATTGTATGCATACCTCACGAGTCGCTCTTGTTCTGACCAGTCAAAATGGAACTTGCTCTCCTGTAATCTTACCAACCCAAGTGTTCCAATTCACTATGGAAGGCCAATGAATGCAACTGAAATAAATGATACAATAAAACATTTCCCTTTGCACTTTCAGGCAGTTTCCTGAAGCCTTGGAGGACCTGAATGAAGCCTTGAAGCAGTGCCCCAACAACCGAGAGATCCAGCGGCTGCTGCAGCGTGTGGAGGAGGAGTGTCACCAGCTGAGCCAGGGGGAGCTCCAGCCTCCAGACCTGGAGTTGGAGCCTCCTCCCTCCCCACCTCCCACGCCTCCCCCCGAGGATGAAGGGTGCCTGTCCCTCTCCATGCCTCTCCCGCCTCCCCCGGAGCCCCGTCTGGAGGACATGGAGCCCGTTCAGGATCTCTTTGAGGACGAGGACTACCTAGAGCAGGAACTGGAGGCCATGTCCATGGGTCTGCCCCCACCGGAGTCCCTCAGCAATCCCTCCAGTCTCCCCATCATTCAGAGCCCCCCACTGTCGCCCACACACGCAGACCAGATCTACCTAGCTGGAGGTTCTCCAATGGGGCAGCCTTACGAGTACCACCCTACCTCCTCCTCCATGTCCTCCCCGACCCGCGGGTCTTACCAGACCACGCCGCCCTCCATCTCGCCCACGCATCATAATTCCCACTATCGACACAGCCCCCCGCACACCTCCCCGGTGCACCAGCCGTCCTACCGCTTTAGCCCGCCACCAATGGGGGGTGGCGGGCAGGCGATGGACCGGCAGAGCCCGCCGCCCTCCCCTCTGCGCCGGGCTGCCCAGTACAGAGCTAGTCCACCGGTGGAGAGCGTTTGTCTTTACAGATCCCAGTCGGGCTCACCTGTGCGCTACCAGACGGAGCAGCACCCTGGCCGACCCAAATCCCCCCTGTCTAAGATGAGCAGCCAGCGCTCCTTCCAGCTTAGCTCACAGCCCTCGCTGTCGTCCCAGCATCACCAAGCCCAAGGCCTTCGTCTGCAGCCCTCCATCGCCCAAATCGTGCGCACAAACCAGCCCAGTAGCGTGATGGGCAACAGCGGCTACGGGGGGCAGATGGGCCACTCCATGGGTAGCCGTTACCCGGGCGGCTCGGTGGACGTGGACAGCCGACTGGTGTACCAGCCCTCGCTGGACGGGCGCTCTATGTCGCAGGTGCAGGCCAGCCTCAGCTCTGGCGCCCTCTGTCAGCACGGCGGCCGAGGAGGGGTCATGGAGTCTGTCCTGTTGAAGGACGAGCTACCCCAACGCCCCTCCTCTGCCTACCGCGCCAGCAGCGGGGGTCCGGCGGGCATCCGTTACAGTCAGACGCCTCAGATCAGTCGCAGCCAGTCCGCCGCCTACTACCCCGTCTCTGAGCACGTGCTGGAGCTTGCCAATGCCATGCCGCCTTGCCAGCTGGGCTCCCCTGAGGTCCCGCATATGGTGAGACGCCCCGTCAGTGCCAACACCACCGAGATAAAGCCACACGTGCCCACCCCCAGGCCCCTCATCCACTCGCAGAGCGTAGGCCTTCGTTTCTCCCCCTCCAGTAACAACATTTCCACTGGCTCCACCTCAAATCTGACGCCAGGCTTCAGGCCATCCTCCTCCATCCAGCAGATGGAGATTCCCTTGCAGGCCACCTACGAGCACTCCTGCGATGACATGTCACCAATCTCTCCCTCGCAGGGCGGCGGGGTTTTGTATCAGGGCGAGCCCACCCGATCACGGAACACCCCCTTTATGGGCGTCATAGACAAGACGGCGCGGACTCAGCAGTACCTGCACCAGGCCTCTCGGTCCCGCGCCATGACGTCCATGGACTCGGCCATCAGCCCCACATCGCCCGGCCAACTGGTCCAGCAGGGGTCCACTTACAGCCCGCCCCCCTCGCTGGGAAACATTGCCTACTACAACAAGACCAACAACGCACAGAACGGACACCTATTGGAGGAGGACTACTACCCCCAGACACCACCTCCCTCGCTGGGCAAGCTGGCCAATGGCTCGCGTGGCACTGGGGATATCCTGGAGCGGGTCAGCCAGGTGCCCACCTACCCGGACGTGAAGGTGGCCAGGACTCTGCCTGTGGCGCAGGCCTACCAGGACAACATGTACCGCCAGCTCTCCCGAGAATCCCGCACGCAAGGGCCCTCTTCACCCATCAAACCAAAGAGACCGTTTGTGGAATCCAACGTGTGACGGCTCAGACTGTGACGAGCAAAAACTCTTAGCAACACGAAGATGGACTCGACTTGAAAGAATTCCTGCGAGGGGGAGTACACACACTCTTAAGGGTCTTGGACTTCAACATGACTGAGTAATACACCATGACTTCACCATCCTGTAACGCCCACGGGCTCGATTCCAAGTTCTGCACAATGACCAGTGCACTTTTCCAAAAACTGCACAGTGACATGGACAACTCCTTTGGACTCGTGGACTCTTATCTTGCGTGCTCTTAACCATGGTCGCTACTAGGCTCTATTCAATGTAATACAATACTATATGTTTAATAATGTACATTGCTCGGCAGAATACAAAATGACTCAACAACTTCAATACTAATAGAGAACAAATGACCATATTTATAATTAAATTATGTATTGTACATAGAAGTCAGAGGAAGCATCGTTTGAATCGTATACCGTTCATGCTGCCTTGGTGTCCCCGCTGCTGGTCCAAGAAGGGACAGACTTGCTAAAACTCTTCACAGAAGCTCGCATGTGGAGCATCATTTTCCGGAACATGGTTCATTGATTAGCTCTTTGCCGACGGATTTACACATTCTACACAGAGCGGGAAGTGCGGGAATGTGCCATACAAAAACAACCTGCCCAAGCCGGTTGTTCGCCTTTTAAGCACTTTTAAAGCTCCACTTTTAAACGTCATTTAAATTGGGCCCTGGGGACCGGATGACGTACGTTTGCCCGGGCAGAGGCTCACGGAAAAACAAGCAAATGCACTCTAGCCCCGCCTTCCTTCCGGTTTCTTTGCATTTCCAACACAAACGCTTAAAAGGTGCACTTTATATTTTTCCGTTTCTTTTACATTCTATTTGTCGCATCAGAGCAGCCATGTCAGACTATCATAGATGATATTTAAGATGATCTTTTTAAGACTTACAAAGATGTAATGTCTTTCTAGCACAAGTTGTACAGGTACGGTCCAGTTGAAAATGTTTGCCGAAATCAATAATCCGGCTTTGTCTGAAATAGTGCGATATAAAAAAACTAAACAAACAAAAAAAGTTGCCACCCACTTTTCCCGGTGAAAGGTTTCAATACCCACTTTTTGTTGTGTTACAACACCCAAGCTTCTTCTCAGTGAAGAGTTCAAAACCCACTTTTTATTACAACTACGCAGGGATGTGGGTTTTTCAATACCCTCACTCTTCCCAGTGAAGGATTCAACACCCATAGTTGCCATTGCAGCCACGGGGAATGTGGTTGTTGAATCCTTTCGGATGGTTTAACAATTACACTTTCCTACTGAAAAGGTTCAAACCCCAGTTTTCATCACAACTCCGCGGAGAAAATGTGTTCCAACACTCACTTTTCCCAGGTGAAAGGTTTGCCTTCTCGTGGGAGAGGGGGTTGGGCGATGGGCGTTGATGGGTTTTAGGTCGTGTGAGAGGGGTTGGTGGGTATAGTTGAGATTGGTTTATAATGCATTGAGAAATATCGACATTGGAGATATCATATGTTGAAGGAAATTTGGGGTAGTGCCGAGGGGCAGAGTGGGTGTGAAATGGGGGGGGTGGGGGAGATATATTAAGGGTATAGGGGGGGGTATATGGTAGTTTTAGAGATTGAATTGGGGTGATTGAATGTGGGGGGTTTAGGGGGAATTGGGAGGGGTTGTTGGGAGGGGGAGGAGGTTGGTTAGGTTGATGAGAGTGTAATTTTAGGGGTATGGAAGGGGGATAAGTGATGATATAATTAAGTGGGAGGGGGTTGGGGTGGGGTTTGGTGGTAGGAAGGTGATGAGAGGGAGGTATATAGGATTGAAGGTGTGTGTTTTATTGAGGTTTTTGGATTATGTTGGGGGGGTAGATGAGTTACGTGGTTAAGGTATGTCATGAGGTATTTTATGGGTTATGGGAAGTAGATTATAGGGTGCTGGGTTGGAGGAT